>NC_143033.1:57637500-57968750 GCF_057628025.1 Oncorhynchus mykiss
GAGTGAAGGAAAAGCAGCAAACAAGTGCTCAGCATATGTGGGAACTCCTTCAAGACTGTTGGTAAAGAATTCCAGGTGAAGCTGGTTGAGAGAATGGCAAGTGTGTGCAAAGCGGTCATCAAGTCAATGGGTGGCTACTTTGAAGAATCGCAAATCTCAAATATATTTAACAGTTTTTGGTTACTACGTGATTCCATATGTGTTATTTCTTAGTTTTGATGTCTTTGCTATTATTCTACAATGTAGAAAATTGTAAAAATAAAAACCCTTGAATGAGTAGTTGTGTCCAAACTTTTGACTGGTACTGTAAGACCCTTTGCTATGAGACTTGAAATTGAGCTCAGGTGCATCCTCTTTCCATTGATCATCCTTGATGTTTCCACAACTTTATTGGAGTCCACATGTGGTACATTCAATTGATTGGACATGATTTGGAAAGGCACACATCGAATTCATGGGGGGTCCTGTCTATATAAGGTCCCACCGTTGACCATGCATGTCAGAGCAAAAACCAAGCCATGAGGTCGCAGGAATTGTCCGTAGAGCTCAGAGACAGGATTGTGTTGAGGCACAGATCTGGGGAACGGTACCAAAACATATCTGCAGCATTGAAGGTCCCCAAGAACACAGTGACCTTCATCATTCTTAAATGGAAGAAGTTTGGAACCACCAAGACTCTTTCTAGAGCTGACCGCCCGGCAAAACTGAGCAATCGGTGGAGAAGGGCGTTGGTCAGGGAGGTGACCAAGAACCCGATGGTCATTCTGACAGAGCTCGAGAGTTCCTATGGACAACCACCTCTGCAGCACTCCACCAATCAGTCCTTTATGGTAGAGTGGCCAGATGGAAGCCACTCCTCCGTTAAAGGCACATGACAGCCCGCTTTCGGTTTGCCAAAAGTCACCTATAGACTCTCAGACCATGAGAAACATTTGTTTCTGGTCTGATGAAGGATAAATTTGGCCTGAATGCCAAGTGTCACGTCTGGAGGAAACCTGGCACCATCCCTACGGTGACGCATGCTGGTGGCAGCATCATGCTGTGGGGATGTTTTTCAGCGGCAAGGACTGGGAGACTAGTTGGGATCGAGGCAAAGATGACCGGCGCAAAGTACAGAGCTCCTTGATGAAAACCTGCTCAGGACCTCGGACTGGGGCGAGGGTTCACCTTCCAACAGGACAATGACCCTAAGCACCTAGCCACGACCACCCGCTCATACATCTCTGGAGAGACCTGAAAATAGCTGTGCAGCGACTCTCCACATCCAACTCGACAGAGCTTGAGAGGATCTGCAGACAAGAATGGGAGGAACTCCCCAAATACAAGCTGGTAGCGTCATACCCAAGAAGTCTGGAGGCTGTAATCGCTGCCAAAGGTGCTTCAACAAAGTACTGAGTAAAGGTCCTGAATACTTATGTAAATGTATACATTTTTTAAATACATATTCAAAAAATATTTTTTTCAACTCTTTTTGCTTTGTCATTATGGGGTAGTGTGTGTGTGTGTGTGTGTGTGTAGACTGATGAGGGGGAAAAAAACTAATCCATTTTAGAATAATGCTGTAACCTAACAATGTGGAAAAAGTAAAGGCCTGAATACTTTCCAAAAGCACTGTATATGCAAAGGTATGTGGATACCCCCACCCCTTGCTGATAGGTGTAAAAGCACACAGCCATGCAACCTCCAGAGACAAACATTGTCTGTAGAATGGCCTTACTGAAGAGCTCAGTAACTTTCAATGTGACACCGTCATAGGATGCCACCTTTCCAGCAAGAGAGTTTGTCAAATGTCTGCCCTGCTAGAGCTCAGCCTCGAAGTGGTAGGCCACACAAGCTCACAGAACGGGACCGCGGAGTGCTGAAGTGTGTAACAATCATCTGTCCTCGGTTGGAAAACTCACTACCAAGTTCCAAACTCCCTCTGGAAGCAATGTCAGCGCAATAACTGTTTTATTGGGAGCTTCACGAAATGGATTAATATGGCCGAGTAGCCGTACACAATCCTAAAATCAATAGTGGTCTGGGGCTGTTGGTCCGGGCTAGGCCCCTTAGTTCCAGTGAAGGGAAATGTTAACGCTACAGCGCAAATTTTCATTCTAGATGATTCTGTGCTTCCAACTTTGTGGCAACAGTTTGGGGAAAGCCCTTTCTTGTTTCAGCATTACAATGCCCCCGTGCACAAAGCGAGGTCCACACAGAAATGGTTTGTCAAGATCGGTGTGAAAGAACTTGACTAGCCTGCACAGAGCCCTGACCTCAACCCCATCGAACACCTTTAGGATGAATTGGAACGCCGACTGCGAGCCAGGCCTCACTAATAATGCTTTTGTGGCTGAATGGAACAAGTCCCCGCAGCAATGTTTCCACATCTAGTGGAACACCTTCCCAGTAGAGTGGAGGCTATTATATCAGCAAAGGGGGGGACCAACTCCATATTTATGCCCATGATTTTGGAATAAGATGTTAGAGCGGATGTCCCCATACTTTTGGTAATGTAGTGTAGATCGACGGAGGCAAAAAGGACAATGTTGAAGTTTAATTCAGTAAAAAAACTGCGAAATGGAGAGTTGGGGAGAAAAAAAGAGAGAAGGGAGGGCCAAAAAAGTCATGTTTGGGAAAGATTTGAAGTGCTCAGAGGATGATTGCAGTGTCTATGTTATGTGGGATTGTGAGGTGCTATACAAATTCGACCGTCACAAGACGGGGACTTCAAATAGGCCTATGGCATGTCAAGGGAACTGTAGCCTACTGTTAGGTTTAAATGGAAACTGAAATCTGGACACTGACTGCAGGTCTATAACCTCTCACATTGTGTTAATAATAACTCCTGTAGAATTAAGCATTTCTTGCAGTAAAATTATACACCGAATGTACATTTTGATTCAGGAACAGGAGTGGAGAAACAATGATTTCTTTCAGCGTATTGGGAGAATGCGAATGCACAGTTAGGACCTCTGCAGACTATCTTTTCAAGCACATAAAATATGCATCCAGGTTAAACTGAAATATTATCAGAAACACGTTGGGTCGTTTTCACAGCTTTCTATTTCCTTTACTACCGGTCAAATTGATGTCGTTTTGGACATTTTTATAGAATTTTCTCCCAGGTCCCTAAACAGAAGCAGAGATGATGTCTAGATTGGAGCATTCATTCGATCATTTATGCTATTATTCTGGTGAGCAAGGGTTTATTTAGTCTTCTAGGGCAACATAAAATGGCAGAAGAGAAGCTTCCCCTATCTAATTAAGTTGAATAACTAATATCCTACCAAAATGTCAGAAATGATAAGCAGAAACATATCTAAATTAGGCACCAAAAAACCCCGAACCTCCTGTCAAACAAATCGCCATCTCTGACTAGCCTATAGTGCAATTTCTATATTTGCAGGTTCGAGTCGGGTGCAGGTCTCAGATTTGTATTATGTCACATAGTTGGGAGGTAATTAGAAAATTGCGGGCGACTGCTGGTGAATAAACATCTGACCCGTGCACCACTACTGTCCATGTTACTGTACTGTATCGGTCCATTCCACTCTATCCAATCCTGCCTCTCTTACCCCCTCAGGTCTACCTGCTGTTATCACCACCTGCCTGGCGCTGGGGACCCGACGCATGGCCAAAAAGAACGCCATCGTCCGCAGCCTGCCCTCTGTGGAGACCCTGGGCTGCACTTCTGTCATCTGCTCTGACAAGACTGGCACCCTCACCACTAACCAGATGTCTGTCTGCAGGGTGAGTCTGGGAACACTTTCAAGTGATATTAGTGTGAATGGTTTGATGTGCGACTGTAATATTAGTGCGATTGACAGCTGTTCACATGCGCTGTGATAACGCTTTGACGTGAAGAAAAACACGTTTTTAAAGTGTTAAGTGCTTTTTTGGTCTTGGGATACTACCCGACAACCTTTTGGTTGCAGGCCCACTTATCTAACCACTAGGCTACCTGCAGTTGTAGAGGATGTTTTGTCATTGTACCGGCCCAGGATATTTAGTTTCAGAGTTCAGAGAAAAACCAAAGCATTGTAATCCACTTTCATCTTTATAAATGATTGACACTTCCTTCATGCTGAGAAGCCTTCAGTCAATCAGATTATATTCTGTGTTAAGATTAGCCAAACTCATAAACAACCTAATCTCAAAGCACATCTGTGTTCTTTCCAATACTGTTAGTGATGGGTTTGGACACGCAGGCGCGCGTGTGTGTGTGTGTGTGTGTGTGCGCGCGCACACACACAGGTTTTGGATGGGGGACAGGTGAGGTTAGTAGTGATGGAAAATCCCTGCGATGTTGTAATGTTTACCGTCAGCCAGCCATTTGAGAGCTGGTGTAGCTAGCCTAGACAGGGCAGGCATGCAGGCTGGCAGGACCAAACGGCACACTGTACTGTAGGCCACAGTACTACATGGCCCTCTCACTGACCCTGAGAGAGGCTGGCACAGACAGCCAGCAGGCAGGAAGCTCAGAGCACAGATATGTTTTCAAATGTCAAACCTGCAGCTGCTAAATAACCATTAGAGACCTTCATGTACAGAAAAATAGGCTACATGCACAGTGCAAGCACAGGAGTCAGAAACACACACCCATATTGTCACTCTTGTGGAATCCCACAGCCCATCCCATTCCTCTCCACACCTTGGTCGGGTGGGTGGGTGGGTGTGTGCCTGCTCTGCTCTACCACAGAGGAAATGCCAGGGCCACTGTTTGTCTTGGCTTCCATTTAGCCTCTGGAGCAGGATCTGGCTCACCCCACCCAGCGTGCACGCACGCACACACACACACACCGCCTAACCACAGTTAACTCCTCTTACCCTCACCTGACCTCTCACCTATGAGAAAGATCAAACTGCATTTCAAATTTGTTGTACCTCTAAATTGTACATGCTGGCCAGTGGTCATGTTATTTGCCAATTTGGAATATGAAAGTTGCCTATAAGTCAATATTTTTATCAAATTTGATGACTGAGATGAAGCCTGTTCCCATTAAGGTAGCCTAGGCAGCTGCTAGTGGGTGCTAGAGCTCCACGATCTTCAAGGCTTAATATGCTCAGCTGGTAATACACTCGTGTCCCGCAGTGATTGGTTCATACATAAAACATGATTAACGGGGGCTGAGCTCGAGCGGTGTTTGTGAGACAAGGGCGGATCCCGAAGGGGCCCGGGGCCGCGTCTTTTTACAAAAAAAACTGAGTCCGAATGTTTTGAACTACAAACGATTTAAAAGCTATCCATGAAAAGCTGAGACTTATCATGGATAACGAACATGCACCTGTTTTGCTCTATGACACTCACAAGCTACAAGTCGTTAGAAGATCATAGGATATCCCAGGACATAGTGTCTAATACTGTAATAAGCTCACACAGTTGCTGACACACACTCCACACAGTTGTCACGGACTAGTTGGATATTCATTTCCCACTGAGCAAACAACGGTTATCATTCGTATAAAATCATTTTTTATCAGGTTTTTGCTTTGGTGGACCATTTTTCTTTTATTGCCATTTGTCAATAATTCACGAATGCAACTATTTGTCAAGTTGTTTTGTGTTGTACTTGTAGCCCTGGTTGTCCTGAAAAGGAAATGGTAAAATACTTAATTGAGGCTAAAAATAAGGGCTGGACATGCAGATAAAGGAAAGTCCGACACATGGAAAGCTGATTTTTGCTGGGGTCTTGGGACTGATAGGGTTAACTAGCCGCTGCAGAAAACACAGGGAAAAGATGCATACTGTCATAATAAAACAATTTCCCACCGCCATGCTAGATGCTACTTCCTGATGTTGTGCCCCGCGTTCAGCCAGGGGTAAACAACACTTGCAACCTGATTGGCTAAATGCGGTGTGCAACATCCTGAAGTTGTCATAAAATTCCAAAATGGTGGTATTTTAAGACTGCATGCATAGCATATATTCCGTTTTTTTTGGGGGGGGGGGGGGGGCACGCCATTAAAGCTAGTTAAGGAGGAACCGATGCCTTTGCAACCTGAATGGATGATGATTTATGTTGGAAGAGGTTGCCGGAGGACACAAGTGTATTACCAGCTGAGCACATGAAGACTAAACGATAGTGGAGAACTAGCATCCACCTGTGCCTGCCTTAAAGGGTGTTTGCCACACTGTTTGTTCAGTTACAGTACTGTACAGCCAGTGTGCCAGGCAGTGCTTTTACATACAGGCCATCCAGAACATGGTCTATAAAAAAGTCTGGTGTGTGTTTGTTTTAACTGCAGTGTAGTTGTATCTGGACTTGACGTGTTGCTTCCTGGGCTCTCTCGCTCTCTCTACCCTCGCTCGCTCTGTCTGTCTGTCATGGAGTCCATGTATTTGTATTTGCTTATTGATGTGAAAACTAAGAGCTCAACCCAGGTCACCAGTTGGTGTTTTATGTGTAGACCTGAGGGTGCAAAGGGCTGTGTGTGTGTGTATATAACATTTGATGACTGAGATGTAGCCTGATCCCTTCACACATAGACTACCGTTCAAAGGTTTGGGGTCACATATAAATGTCCTTGTTTTTTTTAAAGAAAAGCTAATTTTTTGTCCAAAATACAGTGTAGACATTGTTAATGTTTATAAATGACTATTGTAGCTGGAAACGGCTGATATTTGAGTATCTACATAGGCGCAAAGAGGCCCATTATCAGCAACCATCACTCCTGTGTTCCCATGGCACGTTGTGTTAGCTAATCCAAGTTTATCATTTTAAAAGGCTAATTGATCATTAGAAAACCCTTTTGCAATGATGCTAGCACAGCTGAAAACTGTTCTGATTTAAAGAAGCAATAAAACTGCCCTTCGTTAGACTAGTTGAGTATCTGGAGCGTCAGCATTTGTGGGTTTGATTACAGGCTCAAAATGTCTGTTTTCAAGCTACAATAGTCATTTACAACATTAACAATGTCTACACTGTATTTCTGATCAATTTTTTATGCTATTTTAAAATGGAACAAAATGTGCTTTTCTTTCCAAAAAAACAAGGGCATTTCTAAGTGACCCCAAACTTTTCTGTGTTTGTGATTGCATTTTATATTTGTTTGTCCCTGCTGTTTCACTGTGTTTGTATGATATTCTCAGGAGGTTTGAGCTATCTCTTCCGTGCTGCTCTGCTGCCTTTCCTGTATGTTTTGTTTCAGCATGCAGTGCATCTGTGTGTATAAGAAGCTCTAGAGGGTTGCACAACTGTTGTTTCCTGCTTGAGAGGATGCTGCTCTCTCTTGCCCCTCTTTCGCTCTTTCTCTCTATCTCTTGCTCTCTCTCCCTTACCCTCTCTGCGATGACGTGGCTAGTAGAAACTGACCGCTTGCCCCAGTCAGTAAATGTGTATACATTGTTCCAACCATCGGCAGCATTCGAGAGAGAGGGAGAGCGGGAGTTCCCTACTGTCCTGTGGAAGTATAACAGAACTGGGTAATCTCCCTGAGCTGAGCTGAGCTAACCGCTATCCCTGGTCACTCTTTGCCTACCTAGGAACCTGGCTGCTGGAAAGAGACCTGGGTTGACTCCCAAACCTATGGTCTCTAGTCAAAAGTAGTGCTCTATAAAGGGAAAAGGGTGCCATTTGGGACTCAACTGCTCTGCTCTCTCTGGTAAATATTTACCCTCCGTTCCCAGGGTATATTAGCTTAATGTAGCTGAGAGATTAAGGGAAACACAGACCTGCTCTCCCTCCCCGTGGTGCAGCGTTGTTTTTCCATCAGTTTTGAGTGATAGAATTTACCTGATAGGAAACGCCAGGGGAAATGGTCCCTGACTTATCTGCTGTCATTTTGAACCCAGGTCTCTCTTGTATTATAGATTTTGTCTCTGAGACTAACCTCTATAAATCAAGGTTAACAAAAATAAATGAAAGCAACTCTCTCCTCAGTCCTAACATTGGGTCAGTGGTGTTTTTCCATTTTGTTTTAGAGTGATGATGGAACCTTAAGGGCATTTCAGGGTTTCCAGGATGCCAGTCCAGGAGCAAGGATCAGATATGGATTTGTAAAGCTTTAATTTGCAATATATTTGACTTAAAAAAAAAAAAAAATCCTACTCTACATTTTCCTCGCTTGTGAGTTGTGTGTGTGCCTGCGTGTGTGTGTGTGCCTGTGTGTGCGCCTGTGTGTGCGCCTGTGTGTGCGCCTGTGTGTGCGCCTGTGTGTGCGCCTGTGTGTGCGCCTGTGTGTGCGCCTGTGTGTGCGCCTGTGTGTGCGCCTGTGTGTGCGCCTGTGTGTGCGCCTGTGTGTGCGCCTGTGTGTGCGCCTGCGTGTGTGTGCCTGCGTGTGTGTGTGTGTGTGCCTGCGTGTGTGTGCCTGCGTGTGTGTGCCTGCGTGTGTGTGCCTGCGTGTGTGTGCCTGCGTGTGTGTGCCTGCGTGTGTGTGCCTGCGTGTGTGTGCCTGCGTGTGTGTGCCTGCGTGTGTGCCTGCGTGTGTGCCTGCGTGTGTGCCTGCGTGTGTGCCTGCGTGTGTGCCTGCGTGTGTGCCTGCGTGTGTGCCTGCGTGTGTGCCTGCGTGTGTGCCTGCGTGTGTGCCTGCGTGTGTGCCTGCGTGTGTGCCTGCGTGTGTGCCTGCGCGCCTGCGTGCGCGTGCCTGCGCGCGCGTGTGCCCTGCGTGCCTGCGCGTGCCTGCGTGCGAGCGTGCCCGCCTCTGCCTGCGCGAGTGAACCTGCCTGCGTGAGTGAACCTGCGTCTACCTGCGCAAGAGAACCTGCGTCTACCTGCGCAAGAGAACCAGCGTCTGCCTGCGCGAGTGAACCTGCGTCTGCCTGCGCGAGTTAGCGAGCGTCTGCCCGTGAGAGAGCGAGCGTCTGCCCGCGAGAGAGCGAGCGTCTGCCCGCGAGAGAGTGCGAGCGTGCTCCTGCGTGCATCTGACTGAGTGTCTGCCTGCCTGCGTCTGCGTGCGTCACCCTGCCTGCGAGAGAGCGTGCGTCTGCCAGCGTGCGTCTGCCTGTGAGCCTGCGTGCGTCTGCGAGCGTGCGTCTGCCTGCGTCTTCCTGCCTGCCTGCGTGCGTCTGCGAGCGTGCGTCTGCCTGCCTGCCTGCGTCTGAGAGCGTGCGTCTGCCTGCCTGCGTCTGAGAGCGTGCGTCTGCCTGCGTGTCCGTGCGAGCGTGAGCCTGCGTGCGCGTCTGCCTGCCTGCGTGCGCGTGAGCCTGCCTGCGTCTGCCTGTCTTCGTGCATCTGCTTGCGTGCCTTTATCCTGCGTGCGTGTGTCTGTGTGCATGCCTATGCCTGCCTGTGTGCGTGTGTCTGCGGGCTTGCCTCTGCCTGCGTGTGTCTGCCTGCATGTGCGTCTGCGTGCTTGCCTGCGTGCTTGCCTGCGTGCTTGTCTGCGTGCTTGCCTGTCTGTCCGTGTGTGTGCAAGCGTGTCCTTGACCTTAAGCTGGGTCTAGCTGTGCCATATGGTTCTGATAAGAACGTCTGTGTCCCGTAGCCCTGTCATATCCTGCTTTCCCAGCCGAGGGGATATCCCAGGGCACGGTCACACACAGGAGTGAATACCCTCTATGACGACATACCATTTAATTTCCAGTACACAGAGCAGGGACACTCTCACTTTGGTACTGCTGCCAACACAGCACAATACACACAATATAGGGCAAGTCAAATTGTATTGAGGAGAGTTTCAACTTCTACAGACAGGCACCATTGGTTCATATGAATCCTTATATGAAGCCTTGTTTCCATGGAAACCACATCTCTGATAGTGAGAGAAATATGCAGTGACAAACATGACCAAAACACTGAAATAGCAGTTATTACAAATATGCTAATAGCAGTCCTGATAGGCCATGTGGTAAAACATTGTATCAGTAACCTGTACCCCAGCACATTGACTATTTTCTTAACTCTTCTTGAACTGCACTGTTGGTTAAGGGTTTGTAAGTAAGCATTTCATGGTAAGGTCTACACTTGTGGTCTTCGGCGCATATGACAGTTTGATTTGACATGTATTTTATGTTGTTAGCTTACTTATCAGGGACTATGCACAATAAGGGGCAGCAGGTAGCCTAGCGGTGAAGAGCGTTGGGCCAGTAAACGAAAGGTTGCTGGATCGAATTGCTGAGCCGGCAAAGTGGAAAAAATCTGCCGTTATGGCCTTGAGCAAGGAAGTTACACCCCAACAACAACTGCTCCCTGGGCACCAATGACGTGGACGTCGATTAAGACAGCCCCCTGCACCTCTAAGATTCAGAGGGGGTTGGGTTAAATGTGGAAGACACATTTTGAGTGGGTATGCATTTAGTTGTGCAACTGGCTAGGTATCCCCTTTCCAATAATTACTGCAGTCGTCTCCTGGGCTCCAAGGTGACATATCCAGGATCAGTGAAAAAAAGATTTAAGACACAGAATCCAGCTCCTATCTCATCTCCTAAAGAACAGTGTATGATCTGGGCCACAGACACACTGGGGCACCAATCACAGCGGTTATTTGTCAGTCTAATAATTTTTCTCATTCACATTATTCAGTTTGTTACTCAGTTACTGTTTGAGGAGGCCCACGGTAGGTAGATTGTCAGTAGATAAAGCTTCTGTGGCAGAGGAGGGTTGTTGTTCTTGATGCTCGATCTATCCTAGAGAACCTGTTATGTCACCTGAGCATCCAGCGTCGCATAGAACTAGCCATCATAGTCAGGTTAGACCCTAGACTGACTAATGGTCACATTGTTTGCAGTGTCTTTAAATTGATAGATAGCCAGTGTTATTAGATAGTCACTGTTAATTTGAAACCCCCTGAGTACGACTTCCCATTGTCTAAATGAGCAGTTCCAGACATGATGACTCTGATCTGTGTAATGTTAAAGACCTTCTCATCTGGAGTAGATTTCACACACGTGTTTTGTAAACTACTCTCGGTATAAACAGAAGACACACACCCTCTAGAAGCAGTAGCAGCGGATGTAGTGAAGGGAAAATACGTTTTTTTTTTCTTCATTCATTCTTTAATCGTCCAGATTTAATTGACTTTAAAGTTGAGTAAAACCCGGACAGGAGGGAGTATTTTCCTTAGTGTGTGTGCACGACCTGACCGCCCTAGTCAATCTCCTCCCTTCTCTCCATGGTTACTATGGTTGTGTCTGGTCCAGATGGCAAGTCTGTGATTACAGAGAGAGAATATTGATGTGAGGAAAGTCAAAGGCTGCGTGTCTGTTTTGTAACCTCCTCAGGGGTCCCAGCCAGTGTGAATGGAACAACAGACCCCTGTGACAAGCCAATCGATGCACTCCCATAAATGAACCTCATCAGATCCATTCCACCTGTTATCACCGCTGCAGCCAGAACAAGAGAGAAAGGAGAGGGCCAGATCGAATGCATGCATGTAACACACACACACAGGAGAGAAGGGGCTACAGGCCAAGGGGCTACAGGCCAAGGATCCAAGGCTACAGTAGAACCCCCACCCTCACCACTGGGCTGCCAGCCTAAAAGACCTGTCAGCATAGCCAAACCCTAATTGTTCTTGGCTGGGCTCTCTACACAGGAAATCAATACATGAGTGCAGACAAAGCAGAGCTCTGGGCAACACAGTAGTCTGATCACAGGGAAGGACGGACAAGACATCAAAACAACATTTGACCTGGGAAACAACTTGCTCTCTCATTCTCGCTCGCTGTCGTCCCCCCCCCCCAAGTCTTAGCCTTCCACTAACAGTGTGGTTAGAAATCCATGCTATGTATGCCAGGATTACAGACTGGTAGCTTAGGGTATAGTTTGGTCCCAAGATCAGTAAACACAGGAACCAATGCCTGCTGGGAAAAATAGAGAAGGAAAGAACAAAAACTGCTGTGTGACATTATGTGGTGGGAAAGCCCTTAGTTGAGTGGCGCTACAACTGAATGGGAGTGTGGGAGCGTGTGTGAGTGTGTTTCCCTCCGCGTCAGCAGCCTGGGGCGGGAATGTCCTTCACCTCTCCCATGGCCCTGTACAGAACTCTGGGAATCCCTGGCACAGAGTTTCTGTATACTCTTTGACGATATCCTAGCCTACATTAACCTGCTTTATCTATCCCAACTCTCTTCTCTCTCCAGATGTTTGTGGTGGACAAGGTGGAGGATTCCAGCTGTGCTGTCCATGAGTTCTCTATAACTGGCTCCACCTATGCCCCTGAAGGGCAAGTGTGAGTGTCCCCTCCTACCTTTCTTTGTATTAGTGTACAGAGTGCAAATGACTGTAAGTGTGATTTCAGGTTACAACTCGTGGTGACTGTGGCATCAAAGTGGGAAACACGTACCCATGCGTACACAAACTAACAAACACACACACACTATGAGGTTTATCTCCTACACTTCCCAGCAAATTGTGTGTTGAGTGTGGTCCAGAGTCTGAAAGCACTGAGCCCCAGAGGAAAGTTAAGGCTGGCCATTGTTAACCTTCCCTGTCCTTGGACAGACAAACACCTATTTTTACAGGCGGTAGTGGAAAAGCCTTGGTCCCACCACGACCACTTTCATCTGGCCGGCCTGCTGTTAAAAGCCCCCTAACCTCCTTTTTTCCATTTAATATAAAGGGGTTTCTTTTGAAGTCTCCTTCCTTCCCCATACCAACTCCCATTCCCACCCCCAGGTTTACTCTGTTTTCCTCTGTCGCAAACAGCTCTGGGGAAATTTAGGGAGAATGCAAATGATGTTTTCCTGAAGCATGTGAACTTTTTCCATGATGGAACAGATAGCGCAGAGAGGAAAGGACACCGACCTGTGACAACTATTAAAATAGTCTCACTGTGGAGAAAACCTAGAGGAATAGATGACAAATAGCTCTGACTAGCGAGATTGGGGTGTAGCTGGGCCAAAGTCATAGTGTTCCAGACTTGATCTCAGTCCTTCCCTTCCTGTATAATGTCAGTATAGCCCGATTGACGACCTCCTCTCTCGCTATCTGGAGTGCCCACTCTAGTCTAATTCCCCAAATGACTACCTGCAAAGGCCCAGAACTAGATCTTCTTCAGTGTTCATCCCTTCTGCTTTTCATTAGAAAATTAAATACAGAAAGTCACAAGTTGAGAGCACATTCTCTTTTACAATAACGACTTCAATATCAACCTCTGTTATGGTTTTGAAATGCTGAGGTATTTATTGGTAACACTTTCCACTCACAGCCCCTGTCATCCTGTATACGGTTTGAAAATGGCAGTTTTGTCATTGATAAGCAGCTAAATTGGAACACAGTGGCTGTACGGTAACATGCTATACATGTCAGAGCTCAGGTTCTCCACTTCGCAGCTCACTCGACAAGATGCCCCCATCCCTCCCACTAATTGGGATTCTTTTGCACATTTTTTGAAGTCTCGGTGAGGGAAATGCTGTACATCGGGAAGGGTTTGTGTGAGGGAAATGCTGTACATCGGGAACGGTTTGTGTTCTGAAAGATGAGACGGAGTTATAATAAATACAGTTTTGATGTCATACAAGCAAACCACATACCTGGAAGTCCAAATGTGTACCTCACATGTCCATATTTGAAAACTCATGTAATTTACAGTATCAACGTTTTATGATCGCCATGTTTGATCCACAGTTACAAAGAGGATGTGCCTTATATCCTGGGTCGACCCTGAACAAAATGAGCTTATGTTAGTTGTATTGTGAAGGAAATTGGCTGCGGAATACGCACTTGAATGCACCCATGACTCCATTCGCTAAAATTCCAATTGTTTGTCTGAAGTGTCTTAGTCAGCCATGTTGGCAATAGAATAAGCTTTCAAATGATGCCCACCTGGCAACGATTGCGATTTTATAATGGAACGTTTTTTGGATTGCGTAAACAACAACAGTTATTGTGTGATGCTGGGGACTCAGGGCTGTGCTCCAAACAAAAATCTAGTGTGCTTGCTTATGTTCCTCAATGGCAAAGCTAGGAGAGAGTATAAAAGCACCTTTATAGTTGACAGCTCTTTCCTTGAGTCATAAAAGTGTATTGAAATTACTTGGGAACTGCGCACAGTTTGGAGAGGTGTGTGGCCACTGAGACACACACTTAGACCTCTCACTCAAACCCTTGTAATAGTTTTTTCGTATTGTGCACATTTCAGTGAATAGTCAGTCGTATGTTACTGAATGTACAGTATCCAGAGTGTTTTCAGATTTCATTATTGACAAATGCTCTGAGAAGTACAGTAAATAGAAAATCAACCGTGTAATGTTTGGATTCAGTCTTGTTAGGGGAACTGGTTTCCTCACCTTTGGAGATTATGGGGAAATTATCAGACCAGTGTTCTCTTTTCAATTGCTACCATGGTTATGCATATGCTTTTTGTAGTTCTTCTGGTTCAAACATTTACATTTTGGGAAGGGTTAAGTACTATGCTCTCATGATGTCTTACCATGCCAAATGTTCCCCTTCAGACTGTTCCCTTGTTACAATTTCTCTACTGAAGTTGATTAAAACCTCATGATTATATCCAATATAATGCAACATGATGATACTGTGTTTTAGAAAGATGTATGAAGTCCTAATCACTGTTCTGGTTGGTTTGTGGGTGTGAAACTTGTTCTCTACTGAGATGTTATGAAATCTCAGGCTGGCATGCCTTGCGGTGCAGTGCCATACAGCGTGGGTTGTTGTGTGGGCTGTTGCTCTACTAGCAACTGTTGCTGCCTCTAGTGGGCTGTGGGCCATGTGGTCATGCAACCAACCAGCAACTGCTGCTGCTCCCAACGCACAAACACACTCACATTAACACTCACATTAACGAGTTGTTCCATGTCATTACAGATTGATCTGAAACAGGATTGGCATTCCTAAAACAGTATTTTGTTAATTTTATTTATAGCATAATATTCAATAAATATAGTACCCAACATCTGATTTGGACCAAACTTCTTCCTACCAATGAGTACGACATGAAAAATTGTCAAAAGCCACCTACGTACCCTCAACACCCAATGCCAATCCTACTCCAACAACCAGTATACAGTATCAGTTCTCAATGTTTGACAAGTAGAATGAAGCTGTGGCTTGGAGTATTGCTTCTCCATACTATGTATTGTATTCCCTGTGAACCTGGGGATGTTTTTTCCCTCCCACTTTTCAGAGAATAGCAATATTCTCTAGGTTTTGCCCACTAGATGCCACTGTTCCTGCTATTTTGTTTATTGAATAGATCACAGCATTTCCTTTGAAACTTTGTGTAGAAAACCAAAAGATTTGGCTCATGATGAAAATTAAGTGTGTTGTAGTATTTCGCACTATTTATTATGATCTCAATTAGTCGTTGCACTCTTCCTGGGGTCCGAACAGGAAACAAAAATACATAAATTAAATAATAACATGATATACAAAACACTACACTACTACATCATTTCCTGCTTCTGCCTCACTCTTCATAAACGAGAGAGCTCCTGCCCGTACAAGGCCACCCACCTACGAAATACAAGAAATGATACAGTACAAAATATATAAAAATGTCTCTCCACAGTCCCCGTTGTGCCGTAAGGTGTTTCCATTTATTTTTTTATTTTTATTAATCTTGTTTTCGTTTCTGGTTTTATTGCTAGCTTGAGTTACCTGGGGTGGCAGAGTTACATTTAGTCTTTGGTTCTATTTAATTATGTGTGCTTCCCAGCATCTGTTCTTGACCTGGGAACTGTGAAGAGACCTCTGGTTGCATGTCTTGTGCTATGCCAATGAGTGTCCGAGTTGTGTGCCAACTGCTTGAACAGACAGTTTGGTACCTTCAACACTTTGCACACTTCGTCCATGATAAAGCGTTAGCACCAGCCTATTGCTAGTTACCCATTCTAAAACTGACTAGGAGCTCTATGTTATGGGTGTCATTTATATTACTGTCGTTGCAGACGTACACTGAGTATACAAAACATTAAGAACACCTGCTCTTTCCTTGACAAAGACTGACCAGGTGAATGCAATGATCCCTTATTGATGTCACCTATTAATAGGATGACTACCTGTCTCAGATTGTGGGCATTCCCCCATTTTGGCCATTTGTTCCGCAATCAAACAATTATGTACTGTATTTGAACAACAAATTCAAATACCACTAATTTAGAAAAAGAGTCAGACATTCCAACCTATCTCTTGGGGTCATGTTGCACTTATGAGAAGATGTATATCATAACGATGTGGCACTGGTGATATTCTGCTCAATGCAAGACGCGAGGTAGGCCAATTTCATAAGCCTTATCGTCAACCAATCAGATTTCTCAAATCCTTTCTGGTTAAATTACAGCAAAAAATTGGAGAGAACAGTTAGTCCTAATTATTTACAAAAAGCATGCTTCTGATGCGCTACAGAAGTAGACTGAAAGAACTACGGTAATTTCGTCAAACTTGAGGCTCTCCATGCTCATTAGTTGCTCATTCAACATATTTGCTGCTACTTCACTCGATCCTGTTTTAACTCTCCCTTCGTAACTGTTTTAGACCAGCCAAAAATGTTTCCTTGGTCAAATATTCTCAGATTTTCATAAATTTCGTTTCTGCATCACCAAATTTTGCATTTGGCAAAAGAGTAGGCTAGGTGTGCTTCAATTAGCTCGTTTGGTGCAGCGGGAGCAGGGGCTTAGTGCTGCTGGCGTGCACCGGAGTGTCGCTCAACCACTTCTCACAATGGTGCTTGTTTAGTGAAGTTAGATCAAAGCAGCTGAATCAATTTCTTAGAAGACCACACAATGATTAATTAGTATTCTACATAACAGTAAGAAATATAGTAATTTCACTGTTGCATTGAAAAACACCACCTAATTTCTCATTCCATTTTAGGATGGTTAACTGAAGTCGCACTTTTTTTCCTGTGGCCCAAACTCAACCTTGCGTGCCACTAGGCAGAATGTGCTGGGATTGAAACAAAATACAGCAAGGCTAGGCTATAGTTATAACACCACCTGTTCTAATTTGTTCATGGAACAGTAATTCAAGCTCTAAATGCATATTCCTATGAAACTGATTGAGATCAAATGGCTGGCATGTAGATGCAGTTTGGACGTTTCACCGGTAAAACGTGATACAGATGTATAATTCACGATTGACAGTGATGGTGGCCTATTTTGAAATTAGGAATGCCCACCTTGGTATTTGAGGGTATTAAACATAGAAAATATTATTGAGACAATATGTGTGGGCATAGGTAGATGTTGCAATTGGAGGATGCATTTAATGCATATTATATAATGAGATTCAATAGCCCAGCCACCCCCCACAAAAACAACAAAAAATAAGTAATGTAGGCTACACTGCCCCGTTAATGTCCTGCAAAATCATCATGCCCCACATTTGGGTGTTTTTAAATGTGGTCACCCTATCCACTTCAATCAGTGTAGATGAAGGGGAGATAAATGTGGACATGGATTGTGTATGTGTGACATTCAAAGAATGAATGGGCAAGACAAATGTATGCACCTTTTTGAAAAGGGTATGGTAGTGGCTGCCAGGCGCACCGGTTTGTGTGTCAAGAACTGCAATTCTCCTGGGTTTTTCACACTCAACAGTTTCCCCATGTGTATCACGAGTGCTCCACCACCCAAGGGACATCCCGCCAACTTGACACACCTATGGGAAGCATTGGAGTCAACATGGGCCAGCATCCCTGTGGAACGCTTTCCACACTTCGTACAGTCTATGCCCTGACAAATTGAGCCTGTTCTGAGAGGTGCAACTCAATATTGGGAAGGTGTTCCTAATGTTTTGTACACTCAGTGTATTTGAAATCTTGATCTTAAGACACTGGCAGTTACACAACTGAATGGGTTAGATACAGCTTGTGTGTACAGAAATCACATTGTACATTTACTCAATTATTAGTTATGAGAGTGAATTAAGGTGTGCTAGTATCTAACAAATGTCGGGGGGGTGGGGGTTACTATCATTGTGGGGACTAGAAGTCCCCCAGAAGGATAGTTTAAAAAAAACAAATAATGATATGATTGTGACTTTTTTTGCCAGTTCCCACAAGGAAAAAGGCTATTTTAGGGTTTAGGGTTAAGGTTAGTTTAATGGTTAGAGGTTAAGGTAAATATAATTTTGAATGGGAATAAATTGTCTGGTCCCACAAGGATAGAAAAAAAATATATATGTGCGTTCTTTTCCAGGTTGAAAGGGGACAAGGTGGTCCAGTGCGGAGACTATGATGGACTACTGGAGCTGGCCACTGTGTGTTCCATGTGCAACGACTCCTCACTGGACTACAATGAGGTCAGTGCTGACACACACACACTGTTTTTGTGAGTCATTAAGACACTCTTCTGCAGCCTGACCCTCTCTGTTCCTGTCCTTTCACCCTGTTTTCCTCAGTGGTAAGAAGCCTTCGCTCTGAGCAGCTGTGGCACACACACTGAGCCGTAGACATGGCTGCACATCTGTTGCTGCCTTCTCCTAGGTTTGACTGATGTCATTATTAATGTTGAGTTGGACTAACCTCCGTGATACACAAATGAGTGTGTTTGCCATGCAAAGCAGACTCCACTCTAAGAGAAAGGTTTTGTGAAAATAAGACAGGCTTGCAAATTTCTTCATAGACTTAGCTAAGTATACAGATTAGGTATTACATTATGCCAAATGCATGAATGATAACGAAGACACACACACACACACACACATATCCAAGCCTCCTACAGTAGCTGATCTAATTTTACTCTGATGTGTGATTCTGTTTCTCTAGTTCTCTGATTGCTTTTCTCACCTCTGTCATCACCACGGTGTCATGGTAACCATGCTGTGTGTAAATGAAGCCAAGGACACAGCAGTTTAATTACAAGCTATTCAAACAGAGGAAATTGTGATTGTTTCCCAAAAAGACTCGTTGTAGAACTGATTTAGCATGCTATTTTGTAGAAGTGTGTCTTTCCCAACTAGATATAATGGATGGAGGGAGGAGGGAAGGGACTATAAAGGTAGAGCAGCTGTGTGGACAGAGTGGTGTGAGATTAGTGCACCCTGATGGCGGTGGAGGGCAGTGGGGGTTTATTGACCATGTGGTGTTCAGTGGGGCAGACAGGTACAGTGTGGGCAGGGCTGTGTCCTATTAAAACACGGTGGGCTCCACCTACTCACGTCATAATAATGAAAGCTATTGCATACATTTTACGTATGGTTGGTCACAGGAATCAAACCGACTATCTTGGCATTGCAAGCGCCATGCTCTACCAACTGAGCTACAGAGGACATTCATTACCTGGCAGGTCAGGTCAGCCAGCTATGAAACCACACCACTCACTATGACTCAAGTCATCTAATGAGGACTAGAGAAGGTTGATGTGAATTACTGAGAGAATGCACTCACTAATTGACGTGCGCACACACACACACACACACACACACACACACACACACACACACACACACAC
This sequence comes from Oncorhynchus mykiss, assembly GCF_057628025.1. Classification (NCBI taxonomy): domain Eukaryota; kingdom Metazoa; phylum Chordata; class Actinopteri; order Salmoniformes; family Salmonidae; genus Oncorhynchus; species Oncorhynchus mykiss. The sequence continues at coordinate 57,656,771 of NC_143033.1, forward strand.
ACATACACACACACACCTTGGTTAGTCAGACTTTTAGACGTCACATCAGTGCTTATCAGAGGTGGGACCAAGTCATTATTTTACAAGTCACAAGTAAGTCACAAGTAAGTCACAAGTAAGTCACAAGTAAGTCACAAGTAAGTCAAGTCTTAGCACTCAAGTCCCAAGTCAAGACCGTCAAGTCTCAAGTCCTAAACAAGTCATAATGTGCTCTTCACCAAGTGTAATAACATTTCATATTTTAAACAAGAGTAATAGTTAGTATATTACATTTACGCAAATCATGAATGCTTTTAAAAATATCTATATTTATTACTTTCAAAATAAACACACACTTTTTTTTTATTTTTATAGCATCATTTTTTTATATTTGGGCTTGGGGAGGGTTTGCTGATGACCCAACAGTGGTAGGCCTGATCACCGACAACGATAAGACAGCCTATAGGGAGGAGGTCAGAGACCTGGCAGTGTGGTGACAGGACAACAATGTGAGCAAGACAAAGGAGATGATTGTGGACTATAGGAAAAGGAGGGACGAACAGGCCCCCATTAACATCGACGGGACTGAAGTGGAGCGGGTCGAGAGCTTCAAGTTCCTTCGTGTCCACATCACCAACAAACTATCATGGTCCAAACACATCAAGACAGCACCTTTCCCCCCTCAGGAGGCTGAAAAGATTTGATATGGGTCCCCAGATCCTCAAAAAGTTCTACAGCTGCACCATCGAGAGCATCCTGGTTGCATTACAGCCTGGTATGGCAACTACTCAGCATCTGACCGGAAGGCGCTACAGAGGGTAGTGCGTACGGCTCAGTACTTCACTGGGGCCTAGCTTCCTGACATCCATGAGTGTCAGAGGAAGGCCCCAAAAATTGTCCCGACTCCAGTCACCCTAGTCATAGATTGTTACCTCAGCTGCCGCATGGCAAGCGGTACCGGAGCACCAAGTATAGGACCATAAAGCTCCTTAACAGCTTCTACCCTCAAGCCATAATAAGACTGCTGAACAACTAAACTAATCAAATGATGACCCAGACTATTTACGAACCCCCGCTTTTTGTTTTTACACTGCTGCTACTCGCTGTTTATTGTCTATGCGTAGTCACTTTACAAATTACCTCAATTAACCTGTACTCCCATACATTGACTCGGTACCGGTACCCCCTGTATATACCACCGTTATTGTTATGTACAGTTCTTGTTACTTTGTGATATGATTTGATTTTTAAAAACTTGTTTATTTACTAAATATTTTATTAACTCTTTCTTGAAGCATTTCACTGTAAGGTCTACACGTTGTATTCGGCACATGTGACAAGTGGCTGTGTCCGAAATCTGTCTTGCCTAGATGTCTTACATACTTTGTACTAATTGTACCACATACAGTATACTATTTAGTACGCACAGAGTAGTCACACCTAATGCAATAAGCAACAAATATCAACATACTAGACTCATCCATACTGAGAATGTGTCCTTTAATGCACAATTGCGTTGATTCCAGCCATTCATTCATTTTTGTATGGCACATCGCCTTGTGATTTTATCAGCTGTTGTCAGGCACATGTGGGTCTCAAAGATTCTCCTCCTTAATAGGGTGCAGACAATTCTACTAGATGAAAAGCCCAAATCTCTATTTTCGCATACCCGAAATGCCTACAATTTAGAACGCAAATGAGGGTATTTGAACACGGACAGAGTTTCTCCGTGCTTTTGACTAACCAATCCTTTCCCCTCTCCCCTCCTAGGCCAAAGGAGTGTATGAGAAGGTGGGTGAGGCGACAGAGACTGCCCTCACTACCCTGGTGGAGAAGATGAATGTGTTCAAGACTGACATGTCAGGCCTCAGCAAGGTGGAGCGCGCCGGAGCGTGCAACGCAGTAAGCAGCTAGGGAAAACACTGGGGGAAGTGGGGAGGGATTGTGGATGGAATGTGTACAACACTTCTATCCATGCATGTCGTGTGTATTAGGCAATCTTCATACTGCTCGCATATTCATATACATATTTAATTATGTATCTAACATTGTCATGAACACAGTGATTAAACAACTGAACTTGGACAAGTTTGAACAAAGTATGGTAATGGGAGCAGGTACCTATTGGCTTTCAACGCATGGGACAATGATCTCCACTAAGATCACCTCAGCTCCTAGTTTAGCACTTAAATGGGTTTCTCGCATAAAATTGATTATTTAATGAAACCAGTGATTGCTCCATCAGTAGTCCGAATTGCATTGGTAACTGGCTGGCCCGCACTTAGGGTATTCGTAAACCCTGAGAGAGAATGTGTGAGAATACAGATTCTCGGGTAGCACTTTATAATAACACCAAGTAAAAAAGCATTTATAATGGCTAAGTGAATAGCATATTCATAAATTAATAATTACTATCACATTTGTACATTTAGTAACCTAGTTATTCACACATTTATCAATCACTTTTAACGTATTGAATTATGATTTCATAAAATCATTCATAAGATGTTTAATAGGTTATTTAAAACCATTTACTAATCATTAGTTGAGTATTTTTGCGTGGTCTCTTCTAAAGTGTGGGATATTTATACTTTATTTATACTGTATAAATGTTTTGAGCGAACAGTGTGATTTCTCACAAAAAGATGGACATGCCATTAGTAGACATTCCAGCAGTACCTGATGTTCCTTAAGGTCTCAAAATGGCCCCTAGAACATATCAATGGTTAAACAATAAGCACACACTACAGAGGATGTTTAGGAAAATATTGTGAACACAAGCATTTCTTGGCAAGGAATTTCCTGCAAAAACCAGTGTGGATTGCAGTCACTCCTTAGGACTGTCTAATTAAGCAATAAGGCACGAGGGGGTGTGCTATGGGCTGTTCTTATACACACCACAACTGAGTGCCTGGACACAGCACTTACTGTGGTATATTGGCCATATACCACAAACCGCTGAGGTGCCTTATTGCTATTATAAACTGGTTACAAATGTAATTCGAACAGTAAAAATAAATGTTTCGTCCTATACCACGGCATTCAGCCAATCAGCATTCAGGGCTCAAACCACCCAGTTTATAATCTTGGTTAACCCATAACTTAAAGGTTGCGTGATTTAAATTTAGCTGTGTGATTAAGACAGGCTTGCAAATTTCTTCTTAGACTTAGCTAGGTATACAAACTAGGTTTTACATTATGTCCCGAATGCATGAATGATAACAAAGATGCGCACGCACACAGAAAATAGTGGTCACTTAAAACATGTATAAGTAACAAGTATAAATAGCCCACACTTGAGACGATGCAGTCTTAACTAATGATTAGTAAATTGTATTGTTTAATAAATGAACTAATCCACTATAAATTCTTTATTATGTGGAGTTATTGTAAAGTGCTACGAACTGACCTAACTGCCCTGTGGTGAATTCCCAGTGATGGGCTCTGAGCTTCCATCTGTGCGAATGACGCCTTTCCTCGTCTGACTCTTCTCTCTGTCTTTGTGAATGACCAGTGACAGGTAGGCGTGAGAGAGAGTCTAACTCCCTGTGCTCTTGTCAATGACCAGCGGTTCCAAGTTTTTCCACTGAACCCCAGATAAAGTTCAATTTTAAAATTCCCAACGGTCCCACGACAAGAAAAAACCCTGTCACTGACACAAGTCGTCCTCAGAGGCTAGAGATGATAATATTTAGACAAGCCAGGGAGTTTATGAAGAGGTTAGCTAAACTTTCCAGCCCTCTGTTAGGGCTTTGAACAGAAAATAAATAGGATGTCGTTTCCTACTAATGCACTAGTTGTCGGTGAAGTGTGTAAGACGATGTTTAGCTTCCTCCTCTGCCGTCACTAGACCGACTCGGCTCACGTTCCTCGTCTTTTGTTTTACGACGGGAGGAAGAGAGGGATTTTGGCTTAATATGGGCTCAGTGTCTCAGTGGCTTAATGATGGGAAGAGGGGTCTTTTGGCTCAGCGGCTCTCTGTCTGTGAGGACATCTGTGAAGTGTCTATGGAGGCCCCTGGCATCATGTCTCCACGTCAGAGATGTCTGAGCTGGGAGGGGGAGAGAGGGCGAGAGCTCATGGGAACTGGAACGAGGGTGACTCCTAGTGGTACTTCGTAACTAGACACTAGGAAATGGAAAGCGAGGGAAATGGGTCTCAGTATCCACAAATGAATGACAATGCAAATCTAACCAACCATTTCTGATTATTTACAGCTTGATCAGTATGATGCATGTTAGTCAGACATTTTGCTGATTTTTAAGGATGTGAACGCAGGGCTGTATACGTTCTATGTTAACCTTGCACTTCATTACAAGTTTATGCCTTAAGGCCAAGTTGAGTTGCACCCACTAAATGGTCTGTGTCCCTTGTAAAATCAACATGGACCACCTGTTTGGCACTAGAACTCACATAGACAGAGGGTCCTGTCTGGCCCTGATTGATCCTGGCCTTTCATATACAGTGCCTTGCGAAAGTATTCGGCCCCCTTGAACTTTGCGACCTTTTGCCACATTTCAGGCTTCAAACATAACTGTATTTTTTTGTGAAGAATCAACAACAAGTGAGACACAATCATGAAGTGGAACGACATTTATTGGATATTTCAAACTTTTTTAACAAATCAAAAACTGGAAAATTGGGCGTGCAAAATTATTCAGCCCCTTTACTTTCAGTGCAGCAAACGCTCTCCAGAAGTTCAGTGAGGATCTCTGAATGATCCAATGTTGACCTAAATGACTAATCATGATAAATACAATCCACCTGTGTGTAATCAAGTCTCCGTATAAATGCACCTGCACTGTGATAGTCTCAGAGGTCCGTTAAAAGCGCAGAGAGCATCATGAAGAACAAGGAACACACCAGGCAGGTCCGAGATACTGTTGTGAAGAAGTTTAAAGCCGGATTTGGATACAAAAAGATTTCCCAAGCTTTAAACATCCCAAGGAGCACTGTGCAAGCGATAATATTGAAATGGAAGGAGTATCAGACCACTGCAAATCTACCAAGACCTGGCCGTCCCTCTAAACTTTCAGCTCATACAAGGAGAAGACTGATCAGAGATGCAGCCAAGAGGCCCATGATCACTCTGGATGAACTGCAGAGATCTACAGCTGAGGTGGGAGACTCTGTCCATAGGACAACAATCAGTCGTATATTGCACAAATCTGGCCTTTATGGAAGAGTGGCAAGAAGAAAGCCATTTCTTAAAGATATCCATAAAAGTGTTGTTTAAAGTTTGCCACAAGCCACCTGGGAGACACACCAAACATGTAGAAGAAAGTCCTCTGGTCAGATGAAACCAAAATTGAACTTTTTGGCAACAATGCAAAACGTTATGTTTGGCGTAAAAGCAACACAGCTGAACACACCATCCCCACTGTCAAACATGGTGGTGGCAGCATCATGGTTTGGGCCTGCTTTTCTTCAGCAGGGACAGGGAAGATGGTTAAAATTGATGGGAAGATGGATGGAGCCAAATACAGGACCATTCTGGAAGAAAACCTGATGGAGGCTGCAAAAAACCTGAGACTGGGATGGAGATTTGTCTTCCAACAAGACAATGATCCAAAACATAAAGCAAAATCTACAATGGAATGGTTCAAAAATAAACATATCCAGGTGTTAGAATGGCCAAGTCAAAGTCCAGACCTGAATCCAATCGAGAATCTGTGGAAAGAACTGAAAACTGCTGTTCACAAATGCTCTCCATCCAACCTCACTGAGCTCGAGCTGTTTTGCAAGGAGGAATGGGAAAAAATGTCAGTCTCTCGATGTGCAAAACTGATAGAGACATACCCCAAGCGACTTACAGCTGTAATCGCAGCAAAAGGTGGCGCTACAAAGTATTAACTTAAGGGGGCTGAATAATTTTGCACTCCCAATTTTTCAGTTTTTGATTTGTTAAAAAAGTTTGAAATATCCAATAAATGTCGTTCCACTTCATGATTGTGTCCCACTTGTTGTTGATTCTTCACAAAAATATACAGTTTTATATCTTTATGTTTGAAGCCTGAAATGTGGCAAAAGGTCGCAAAGTTCAAGGGGGCCGAATACTTTCGCAAGGCACTGTACAGACTTGCTCAGTTGTGTCTGGTGCCTTTGGCTGACTCTGAGCCCAAACAGGATGTTAGAGTACCATCCATCCAGTGTCAAAAACACAGCCAAACCTCTGTCACCCATCTGGGCCCAGATCCACAAATCAGGAGTGCTGATCTAAATAAAGGTTAAATACAAAAATCTAGGATCTGTCCATATAATCTTATTCATTATGATCTAAAAGGCTAAACTGATCATAGATCAGCGGGTCTACTCTGAAAGGCTGTGTGGATACGGGCCTTAGTCTGATAAAGCCCCTTCCATCACAAACACAACACAGCCTCCCAGTCCAGAGTAGATAGGATGCTGGAGTGTCTCATCCATCATGTTAGCATCACAGCCAAAGAGAAGCCTCCCAGTCTCAGTCCCACACCTGGCCCATTAGAGCCCCCTCCATCAAAACAACACAGCCAAGGCAGAGTCAAGCCTCCCGGTCCCTCACCTGGTACTGAGAGGATGACCGATGCCCACAAACACGCCTGTCTGGAATAAACACCCGGTCTCTCTCATTCTCTTTCTCTTTTGCTTTCTTCTCTCTCTCTCTTGGTGTGTCTCTCTCTCTCTCTCTCTCTCTCTCTCACCAGGTCATCAGGCAGCTGATGAAGAAAGAGTTTACTCTGGAGTTCTCTCGCGACCGCAAGTCCATGTCTGTGTACTGTACCCCCACTAGCAAACCAGGCTCTGGGAGCAAGATGTTCATCAAGGTACACACACAAACACCCCTCAGTCAACAGATCTCTCACATGCTTTAATAATACATTTTCTCTGTAAGCCAGAGTGATTAGGAGCTTGGATGTCCAAGTTGTTTTGCTGTCATTTTTTTTAACCTTGTGTGTCCTTTTGACCCCTGTACCCCCCCCCCCCCCCTCTCCCTACACACACACACACACACACACACACTCACACCTCTCCACTCCAATCTCACAGGGTGCCCCAGAGAGCGTGATGGAGCGTTGCCAGTACCTGCGTGTTGGCACAGGGAAGGTGGCGCTGACCATGCCCCTGAGAGAGCAGCTGACCTCCCTGATCAGGGACTGGGGCACCGGCAGGGACACACTGAGATGCCTGGGAATGGCCACACGGGATTTACCACCAAAACGGGAAGACATGGATCTGGAGAATGCCACTAAGTTCGCTGAGTATGAGGTACAAGAGAGAGATGGAAAACCTTAGTGTTTGTAGGTTTCTGTGTGCTATGTCAGAGACGGGCATGGACAGAACTGGGCAGGGAGAGTTATTTGTTTTGTTTTTATAGACATGTCCTATGTAAGGAGAGATCATCCACCTTACAAATTATTATCATTGTATTTATGTGGTGCGCTCCCCCTACTCTGACACCCTTTATCCTTTTAGCTTGAGCTACATCCAGGTTGTATTCTGATGCCTGACTGGGTGCTGCTCATCTATCTGGTGCTCACATTCTGTCCTCGACATTCCCTCATCCTCTTCCTCTACCTGCCTCCTACCCCTCTTCTCCTCTTTTCTCTGCATCCTCTCCTCGCTCTCTCCAGACGGGCCTAACATTCGTTGGCTGCGTGGGCATGCTGGACCCGCCCAGGAAGGAGGTGATTGGCGCCATCCAGCTCTGCGCCGAGGCGGGCATCCGTGTCATCATGATCACCGGGGACAACAAGGGCACGGCTGTGGCCATCTGCCGACGCATCGGTATCTTCGGCGAGGATGAGGATGTGGTGGGCAAGGCCTACACCGGCAGGGAGTTTGACGACCTACCCATAGAGTCCCAGAGAGAAGCTGTAAAGCGGGCACGGTGCTTTGCCCGTGTGGAGCCAGCCCACAAGTCTAAGATCGTGGGCTTCCTGCAGTCGTTTGATGAGATCACTGCCATGGTGAGGAGAGGGATAATGCACAGCTCCACCCATTTGTCTCATTCAACTGCCTGGGAGCTCAGTGCCTCATTTCAGTATAATTTTGACTAGATCTTGATTGATGTTGACTTTACTTCATTTGTGTACAAATAAATCAATGAATACATAGATCAAATGTCTAATCTAATTCTTTGAATTACTCACTTATGTGCCAATCTATTCTGACTTGGCTTGACAATGAAGAGTTCTGCGAACTATCAAGTTTTCCCATCATCGCATGTCTGTATAACACCCTATTAAATAATGAAATACTTTTGCTTTCCTCCACAGACTGGTGATGGGGTGAATGATGCGCCAGCCCTGAAGAAGGCAGAGATTGGCATTGCCATGGGCTCGGGCACGGCTGTGGCTAAGTCAGCCTCTGAGATGGTTCTGTCTGATGATAACTTCTCTACCATCGTGGCGGCTGTGGAGGAGGGCAGGGCCATCTACAACAACATGAAACAGTTCATACGATACCTCATCTCCTCAAACGTCGGCGAGGTCGTCTGGTAAGCAGGGATGCATGCACTTGCACACAAAATCACACATTTTCCTATGTCAAGAATGCTGACTGTCGTTGTTTTCTTTGTATTTCTGATGCGTGTTTACTCTCTCTGTCTGAAGCATCTTCCTGACGGCCATCTTGGGTCTGCCTGAGGCTCTGATCCCGGTACAGTTGCTCTGGGTCAACTTGGTGACAGATGGTCTCCCTGCGACTGCCCTGGGTTTCAACCCCCCAGACCTGGACATCATGGACAAACCACCCCGCAACCCCAAGGAGCCCCTCATCTCTGGATGGCTGTTCTTCAGATACCTGGCCATTGGAGGTGAGACACTGTCTGGTCTACTGGACACTGGTTATAATACAACAAGAGTTGCTCATTCATTCTTTTTATCTCTCATGTAGTCTCGCAAGTCATAATCAAAGTGTCATGCTAGCTAGTTGGAGACTACCCTAATGTGACTTTCATTCCTAACATGGGGGGTTAAAGCGTGATCGACCTGGCTCTCACGGTTGCTTGGATTCTGACTTCCTGCCTGACTGTCTCTGTGTGTTCCTGCAGGGTATGTTGGTCTGGGCACGGTGGGTGCTGCCACCTGGTGGTACCTGTTTGATGAGGAAGGCCCAAATGTGACCTTCTACCAGCTGGTGAGTGGAAACAAACACACCATTACAATGACTTCATTAGGGTCCTATTCATTAGCCACCGGGTGGAAGAAAACCGACTGAAACAAGGAGGGACTGCTTGAATATGTCCAGCTAGTTAAAAACCATTTTTGCTACAGTGTGTCCTAATAAATAGGACCTAGGTCAACCCCTTTTCTCTGCTGCCTCTAGAAATGGATATTCTTCTCAGGAAAACCAGTAACTTTTCAAACACCTCTTGTTTATATGTGTTTTCAATAGCATCCATCCCCAGAGGATGGTGCTTAATCACTTAGTACAGTTCTGGGCTATATTTGGTTGTTCTTATGGTTAACCCCCGTTACCCCCATCAGCTATTTGCCATGACAACAATCTCTGGGATCATACAAAGAGACAGAAATAGAATTCAGAGAAAATAGAAAGTTCACTGGTGGAGAATAAGACACATGTGGTCTGAGGGAAATAGGAATGTTAGAGAAAGAGCGGGAACAGAGGAGTGAACTGAGTCCAAGGGTCCCCAGAAGGGAAAATGTCAGAGAAGGAAAGGGGGAACAGAGGAGGAGCTGAGTCAAGGGTTTCCTGCAGCTGCTGCAGTATCAGATCAAATCTGGGACCCAACACAGCAGGTCGCAAGGTTAGGTCACTTCCTGTGCGCACAGTGCTTCGAGTGTTCTGGTCGTTGACTTGCTTGAAGTCAGTCTTGTTCATCTAATGCCGTGTAAGAAACTTTGGAATAATACTCCAATGTGCAATGACTGTATCTAGATGGAATGGAAGATTCAACTTAAGTTGAATAGTGCAACACAAAGCCCATTCCATGGTGCTATTTTGTCTGTTGTAAAGCCTACCTCACCACTCTCCTCTACCTCTCCACAGAGACCCAATCAGTGTATGGTCAATCAGCAGGTCAACCCCATGTTGGTTATATGCTGTGAAGCCTGCTTTACCTAACTTCTGTCCTCTCTTCACAGAGACACTTTATGCAGTGCTCGGAGGACAACCCCATGTTCCAGGGCATCAACTGCGAGGTGTTTGAGTCCCGCTACCCTACCACCATGGCCCTCTCTGTGCTGGTCACCATAGAGATGTTCAACTCCCTCAACAGGTCAGTCAGCAGCATGTTGTACTTGGGAGGGCAACAGAACTATATGATTATACATGAATATATTTTGGTCCATATCTGGTGGTCCTCTGTAGCACAGTTGTTAGAGCATGGCACTTGCAGCGCCAGGATAGTTGGTTCAATTCCCGGGGCTACACGTACGTTAAATGTATGTACGCATGACGGTAAGTCTCTTTGGATAAAAGCATCTGCTAAATGATATGTATGTATGTATGTATGTATGTATGTATGTACACATACACATACACAATAAATATATATATATATATATATATATATGGGTCCACGCCTAAAATGTTGGGCAGATTTTCTAAATTTTAGGCTCAAAAGAAGCATATCGTCCTCTTACATATACAGTACTAGTTAAACGTTTGGACACTTGCTAATTCAAGGGTTTTTCTTTATTTTTACTATTTTCTACATTGTAGAGTAATAGTGAAGACATCAAAACTATGAAATAACACATATGGAATCATGTAGTAACCAAAAAAGTATTTAAAAAATCTAAATATATGTTATATTTGAGATTCTTCAAAGTACTCACCCTTTGCCTTGATGACTGCTTTGCACACTCTTGGCATTCTCTCAACCAGCTTCATGAGGTAGTCACCTGGAATGCATTTCAATTAACAGGTGTGCCTTGTTAAAAGTTAATTTGTGGAATTGCTTTCCTTAATGCATTGGAGCCAATCAGTTGTGTTAGGGTAAGGGTAGTATACAGAAGATAGCCCTATTTGGTAAAAGAGTCCATATTATGGCAAGAACAGCGCAAATAAGCAAAGAGAAATGACAGTCCATCATTACTTTAAGACATGAATGTCAGTCAATCTAGAAAATGTTACGTTTTGTTACGTTACAGCCTTATTCTAAAATGGATTACATTTTTCCCCCTCATCAATCTATACACCATACCCCATAATGACATAATGACAAAGCAAAAACACATTTTGGGGATTTTCAGAAAGTATTCAGACCTTTTACTCAGTATTTTGTTTTAGTACCTTTGGCAGCGATTACAGCCTCGACTTCTTGGGTATGACGCTGCAAGCTTGCCACACCTCTATTTGGGGAGCTTCTCCCATTCTTCTCTGTAGATCCTCTCATCTGTGTCAGGTTGGATGGGGAGTGTCGCTGCACAGCTATTTTCAGGTCTCTGCAGAGACGTTTGATCGGGTTCAAGTCCGAGCTCTGGCTGGGCCACACAAGGATGTTCAGAGACTTGTCCCGAAGCCATTCCTGCGTTGTTTTGGCTGTGTGCTTAGGGTCGTCGTCCTGTTGGAAGGTGAACCTTCACGCCAGTCTGAGGTCCTGAGCGCTCTGGAGCAGGTTTTCATCAAGGATCTCTCTGTACTTTAGTCCGTTCATCTTTCCCTCGACCCTGACTAGTCTCCCAGTCCCTGCCGCTGAAAAACATCTCCACAGCATGATGCTGCCACCACCATGCTTCACCGTAGGGATGGTGGCAGGTTTCCTCCAGACGTGACGCTTGGCAGTCAGACCAGAGAATCTTGTTTCCCATGGTCTGAGAGTCCTTTAGGTACCTTTTGGCAAACTCCAAGCACGCTGTCATGTGCCTTTTACTGAGGAGTGACTACCGTCTGGCCACTCTACCATAAAGGCCTGATTGGTGGAGTGCTGCGGAGATGATTGTCCTTCTGGAAGTTTCTCCCATCTCCACAAAGGAACTCCAGAGCTCTGTCAGAGTGAACATCGGATTCTTGGTCACTTCCCTGACCAAGGCCCTTCTCCCTCGATTGCTCAGTTTGGCCGGGCGGCCAGCTTTAGGAAATGTTTTGGTGGTTCCAAACTTCCATTTAAGAGTGATGGAGGCCACTGTGTTCTTGGACCTTCAATGCTGCAGAAATATTTTGGTACCCTTCCCCAGATCTGTGCCCTGGACACAATCCTGTCTCGTAGCACTACGGACAATTCCTTCAACTTCATGACTTGATTTATTTCTCTGACATGCACTGTCAACTGTGGGACCTTGTGTTGACAGGTGTGTGCGCCTTTCCAAATCATGTCCAATCATTTGAATTTACCACAGGTGGACTCCTATCACGTTGTAGAACCATCTCAAGGATAGTCAATGGAAACATAATGCACCTGAGCTCAATTTCGAGTCTCATAGCAAAGGGTCTCTGAGTACTTATGTAAGTCAGGTTATTTTTAATAAATGTGCAAAACATTCTAAAAACCTGTTTTCGCTTTGTCATTATTGGGTATTGTGTGTAGATTTAAGAGAAAAAATACAACTTAGAATAAGGCTGTAACGTAACAAAATGTTGGATTAAGTCCAGTCTGGTCTGAATACTTTCCATTCATGTTTTGGCCTTCTGCTATTTCACCCTGATTCTGAGAGTTGTATTAGTTTTATTAGGCCAGTCATTTGAGTATAGACTACTGTAAATCAGGGACTTTACCCACAAAGACTCTGAGTTGGAGTGTTGATCTAGGATCAGTTTCACCTTTCAGATCATAATGAATACGATAATATATCCTAAATCAGCACACCTACTCTGAGATGCTTTGTGGATACGGGCCCAGACCTCATACATCTGCACCATAATAATTGCCCTGTAGACCATGTTTTGGGTCCAGTAGTTGTCTTGTCTATTAATATTTTTTTCTAATGTGGCTTCTCCTCCTGCCTCTAGTCTGTCTGAGAACCAGTCCCTGATCAGGATGCCTCCCTGGGTGAACTTCTGGCTGCTGGGGGCCATAGTCCTCTCCCTGTCCCTCCACTTCCTCATCCTCTACGTCGAGCCCCTGCCTGTGAGTACAGCATATACATAGGTTCTGTCTGTCCGTCAGCAATAGTTTGCTTTCTAGTGTATCCCTCTCTCTGACCTGGTCCACCTCTTTTCTCTGCTCTCCAGCTGATCTTCCAAGTGACCCCTCTGTCCTGGTGCCAGTGGATTGTGGTCCTAAAGATCTCCATCCCCGTCATCCTATTGGATGAGGCCCTCAAGTACATCTCCCGTAATCACTTAGACGGTATGACTCAGTTTCTAAAAGTAGCTTCCTGTTCAAAAACAGGAAATACAGTGCATTCGGAAAGTTTTCCGATCCCTTGACTTTTTCCACATTGTGTTACGTTACAGCCTTATTCTAAAATGGATCAAATAAATTCCTCAATCTACACACATTACCCTATAATGATAAAGCGAAAACAGGTTTTTATAAATTTTAGCAAATAAAAAACATTATTTACAAAAATATTCAGACCCTTTGCAACGAGACTTGAAATTGAGCTCAGATGCATCCTGTTTTCATTTATAATCCTTGATGTTTCTACAACTTGATTGGAGTCCACCTGTGGTAAATTGATTGGACTTGATTTAGAAAGGCACACACCTGTCTATATAAGCTTCCACAGTTGACAGTGCATGTCAGAGCAAAAATCAAGCCATGAGGTCGAAGGAATTGTCCATAGAAGCCTGAGATGGGATTGTGTCGAGGCACAGATCTGGGGAAAGGTACCAACATTTATTTGCAGTGTTGAAGGTCCAAGAACACAGTGGCCTCCATCACTCTTAAATAGAAGAAGTTTGGAACCACCAAGACATTTCCTAGAGCTGGCCGCCCGGCCAAGCTGAGCAATCGAGGGAGAAGAGCCTTGGTCAGGGAGGTGACCAAGAACCCGATGGTCACTCCGACAGAGTTCTTCTGTGGAGATGATTGTCCTTCCGGAAGGTTCTCCCATCTCTGCAGCACTCCACCAATCAGGCCTTTTATGGTATTGTGGCCAGATGGAAGCCACTCCTCAGTAAAAGGCACCTGACAGTACGCTTGGAGTTTGCCAAAAGGCACTTAAAGACTCTCAGACCATGAAAAAACAAGATTCTCTGGTCAGATGAAACCAAGATTGAACTCTTTGGCCTGAATGCCAAGTGTCACGTCTGGAGGAAACCTGGCACCATCCCTACGGTGAAGCATGGTGGTGGCAGCATCCTGTTGTGGGGATGTTTTTCAGTGGCAGGGACTGGGAGACTGGTCAGGATCAAGGGAAAGCGGAACGGAGCAAAGTACAGAGATCCTTGATGAAAAAACCTGCTTCAGAGCGCTCAGAACCTCAGACTGGGGCGAAGCTTCACCTTCTAACAGGACAATGACCCTACGCACATAGCCAAGGCAACGCAGGAGTGGCTTCGGGACAAGTCACTGAATGTCCTTGAACCCGATCAAACATCTCTGGACCCGATCACTGGACTTGAACCCGATCACTGGACTTGAACCCGATCAAACATCTCTGGAGAGACCTGAAAATAGCTGTGCAGTGATGCTCCCCACCCAACCTAACAGCGCTTGAGAGGATCTGCAGAGAAGAATGGGAGAAACTCCCCAAATACAGGTGTGCCAAGCGTTATACCCAAGAAGACTCAAGGCTGTAATCGCTGCCAAATGTGCTTCAAACAAAGTTCTGAGTAAAGGGTTTGAATACTTATGTGATATTTCAGTTTTTTGTATTTTGTTTAAATTTGCTAAAATGTATAAATACTGGTTCTTGCTTTGTCACGATGGGGTATTGTGTGTAAATTGATGAGGAGAAAAAAAAAAGATTTTAATACATTTTAGAATAAGCCTGTAACGTATCAAAATGTGGAAAAAGTCAAGGGGTCTGAATTCTTTCTAAATGCGCTACATGTGAGTCTGTTTGGTTTTCCCTAGAGATTTCTGATTGACTTTGGTAAGAAAATGGGTTAGGGATAGCATTTCTTCTAGAGCTTGCTTTGGAAACCCCCCAAAAGTGACGTTCCTCTCTTTTTCTGCATTCCTTATTCAGCCTAAACTTTGTCTCCTCTCGCCTTCTGTAAAAGGTACTTTATAATTTGGGTTTTTCTCATTGTTTCATTCCTTTTCTCCCATCTCTCCTCTGCCTCCTCCTTGCACCTCTTTGAAACCTGCATATTGTAGCTAAAACGTGCTAGATTTTGACTTTTCAGTTTACCCTTCTCATGAATGACTTTTTATGCCTCATGGTTAAGCTCTATGCATGTAGACTTTAATGATAAAACGTTTTGTTTTTCTCCCCAATAGACAACGAGGACAAGAAGTACAGGAAGAGGCAGCTGAAATATTAAGACCCCCCCCCCCCACCCCACACACACACCTTTCCTTTTTAAAGAAATGCCCCTCTCCTCCATTCCCTCATTCCCCCCAGTCCTGCATGCTCAACTTCCACTAGAAAATGAGCAGGGCATGCATGAGACCGAGAGTACATCTGTGCGAGTGTGTGCGCATGTGTTTGTATGCGATGGTGTACATGTGTGAGAGTGAATGAACGAGTTAGTGTGTGTTTGTATATGAACCAATGAACGAATGCATGCCCATGTTCACGTAGGCCCAGGAAAGCGTGACGACAAACTGCAAAACACATCCAGGACTCCTGTTGCTTTTTAAAACTTTCAGCTCATCGCTTTTGACTCTGTACAGTAACATGCAATAGGTGGACCGTGGGGGGAGAGAGGGAGAGGTTTAGGAGGAGAGGGGTCAATCAGCTGGGGGATTGTAGTGTTTCTGCAGGGAGAGGGAGCTGGTGCAGCATAGAGAGAGAGGGGCATACCCTGGCAGAGACTACATAGTCTTGATGGTACCAACAACAGACAAAGAGCCTGGCATGCTAACTGGAGGTGAAGATACTAGCAACAGGCAGCTAGAGGAACCACATTGCTTGGCCTGAGGTGCTGCCCAGTACCCATGTGTCCATCCCACCCCTTAGGAACCCCTCTGTCTTGCCAAGGCTTCTGTCATCCAGATCCACAATGTTGGGGAAGTTGTCTGGACCACTGTCAGGCTCATGGTAGTGGCCATCAGACCATCACATCACAACTACATGCGCCTCTGGCTACAGTATACCACCACGTTCCTCTCCTTCCCTTTCTCTCCACATGGACCTCTGTTTGCTGTATATTGAGCTGATTTCCCTCTCTCCCATCAGCCTTTCTCTTCTTGCTCTCTCGCTCTTTCATTCTCTGTTTAGGAAGCAGGTAGGCAGCGTTGGCCCTGGGTTCTGACTCATCCGGGCTTGGGCGGTGCAGTGTGGTGTGCAGAGGCGTGTGCCTCTCTGTCCTGAATGTGTGAATAGCTTTTTGCTGCTTGGCCGCTTTCTTTAGTTCTTACTGGGGAGCCGGAGTCAGTCCAGAGACATGGCAACCAAGATTAAATGTGAAATGATGACTACACCCACTTTGCCCAGACTATTCTGATAAACCCATCCAGCCTCACAATCAACCTTCAGTGTTGGGCATCCCTCCCCTCCACCCATCTCCATTACACAAGAACTCTGTTCCTAAATCACAACTGTAGTTGCGGAGTACTACTACCACAGAGTAGATGCACAAAATATACTTATACTTTGGAAAGGATGCTTAGGAGGGTGAGGAGGAAAATTAGCAAGCAAGGCAGCTAAATTGGCCAGACTTCATCAGTCGGAGACATTTTGTCTCTCCCACACATAAGAACATGCGCACATATCAATCAAATCAAGATGTTAACACTCCCAACATGCTGTATGTCGACTTGGACCTAGTAGGGTCAAATAATGAATGTATTTTTGTGCCAGCCTATTTCCCATACCTTCCCACTCTACTCCCAGGCCACTCCCACAAACCCTGGTTTACCACGTGAACCCTCTCTAGCCCTTTTAGTTCTGTGCAGTAAGATCATTTCATCCCTTGTTACTTAGTTTTGATCTTATTGAATAATAATAATAACACACCATCACTATCAATAGTGCATGTCCAGTTAGACAAGCTTAATACAAACTCTTTCCCCTTATTGTTGTGCTGCTCCCTGGGCTCTCCACGCTACTGCCAGTGCTCTTTGCATTACAGGTTAACTATTGGCTATTGTTTTTAAAACAAGTAATAATAATGTATTTGACTGACTGAATGAATTTTGGATTGTTGCTTTAGCTCTTGTTTTGGGGTTTGCTGTGGAGCCATTGTGCTCTGCGGGCTGGGGACAGTGGATTAGCTGGAGGGAAGCAGAAACACTAGGGCTCAATCACAAATGGACCCCTAAGCACAGATCTGAGGGATTGGATGTGGGGAATGTGGGGAAACTTCCACCTAGCCTATCAGAGGGCAAGGTGGAGCTATTACCATATTGCTTACACCTGTCATCCAGTCAGATCTCCACAAATGTGTAGGGCATAGGGGTCGATTTTGGGATTGGGTCTAGTAGTGTTATGTGCTTGTTAAGCCTTCTGCCACTTTCTAAGTCTGCTTGGGTGAGAGCACCAAAGCAGTATGACCAAAGTCCACTTTGATTTTCATCAAGGAACTGCATACACTGTAGTTGTGATATGCAAACAGTTGTGACTGGCACTTAAGGTAAACGTTGGACGACCAGCTATCTCGAACCACTGACCTAACACCTTGACAGAAAGGAGAGATCTTGGTCTTTCTATTGCTCTTTAATGAATATCTACCATGGTACTCTTGTTAGCTAACCAGCACAACTTTTGATTCTGAGATTACTACCAGGCCAATACCTGTTCTATAGCCTAACAGTGGCAGAAGGCTTCAGGACCCCCGGTGTGCTTCCTAGCTGGTCCTCAGCCTCAGATCATGATGGCGACCTATAACATGCTGGCACTCAGGCTGTCCAGCAGTGATGTGGGTTTGTACAGTACCTTGTTATTTACTACTGAATCCTTGAACTCTGTAAAGGAAAAAAGATTGCATGGATACCTTGTTACTGTAATTAATATTCTATACAGTATATTAGACCTTTTGATAACTTACATGGCATCAATGAAACCTACTTAACAGCAAGAGAACCAACTGCGAGAAACCATTACATATTTTCTTTGAGCACATCTTGGCATCTAATGATCTACATTGTTTTGTAGGCTAGAAAAAGGTTGTTTATTCATCGTTACTGTTTGTTTTCACGGTTGCTGGGGTTTTGTGTCATACTTTAGGGAAAGAAATTACAATGTGTAAAATAAACAAGAATCATGGTTATGATGAGAAATAATTATGATAATGATGAAATAATTTATTTCACTAATGGTAATATGGTTTTGAGAATTATTGTTGAGAATTTCAAAATTAATTGTTTGGTTTAGACAGTGCGATGAATCCTGGGTAATGAAGTTGTGTGTACATTGAAGGGCTTGGTGTGACTGCAGGCTCCAGAGACCGCATGTTAGCCATTTGGGTCAGACCATTAGGAAGGTAGTCCTAACCATGGTACGCTTGGATAGCCTGGTCCCAGATCTGTTTGTGCCATCTTGCCAATTGACCACGGCCATAGGAGTTGGCAAACCGCAGTCCCAGATCTGTTTCTGTCAGGCTAATGTTTGGCATCGTGTGCTGTAGAAACATAAGCACCCATGTGTGTATTATCAGTGAGGTAGTCACCAATCTAGAGGTGGCTCTGCTCCTGTTGGACCTTTCTCCCTGTCAACCAATAGTAAACATTCACAGGTTGCTGGAGCCTGAATCTCGCAACACAGAAATAAAGGATTCTCGTTATTGCGTTGTTAATATTAATTGTGGACACAATTTTATATATGACAAAGACATGGAAATAAATATTATTTATCTTGTTATTTATTCAGAGGTTTGCTTTCTTTTTTTAAAATTGTTGGATCAGATGAGTTGGGTTTGCTTGTTAAATTTGCTGGAAGGACAAACAAGATCTGTACACTTTCTCAAATCAGTAGAGCATCGTGCTTGCAATGCCAAGCAATATGGGGTCGATTACTGCTGGGGCCACCTTTGACATAACTGTTTGCACACATGTCTAAGTCGCTTTGGACAAAAGCATCTACTTAATAGTATATCATTATTTATTAATACAATATCTTGGAGGGTAGAAGTTTAGGCTATTATGTTTGCATGTGCCTAAATTGAAGCCTACCAGCAGAGGGCAATATTGTATGATTTTTTTTCCCATCTGAAGACTGACTACCATTATCAATTTACCTTCGATGGCCAGGCCAAAACATCAGTAGGCTACACAAAAACAAAATAACCATTATAATGGGTAGTGATGACAGGACACTGTCAGATCATATCAGGTGGTTATAATGCTGACTGAGAATGAGGGAAAATCTAAATTGAATACTCGTGTCCTCTCCTCAAAAGCCATTGGGTGAGAAAGCCAGAGGTCCCTCCCCTCTGACCTTCAATGGGTTACATGGAGGATAAAGTTGATGAGTCACTACCTGAGCCCTTCCTGAGGTCCAGATTAGATGGTAGCAACACACCTATCCTACAGTGAGCACGACTGAAGTGTGTGAAATTAAGCCTGTGGAAGACTCAGGGACACAGATGGACTCAAAAACATGTCATATAATGGGAACTTCAATTTACATACCACCCCAATAGATCCACAGATGATGCAATCGCCATCGCACTGCACACTGCCCTATCCCATCTGGACAAGAGGAATACCTATGCAAGAATGCTGTTCATTGACTACAGTTAAGCCTCCACCATAGTACCCTCAAAGCTTATCATTAAGCTCAGGGAGCTGGGTCTGAACCCCGGCCTTTGCAACTGCGTGCGTCCTGGACTTCCTGATTGGCCGCCCACAGGTGGCGAAGGTAGGAAACAACACCTCAACTACGCTGCTCCTCAACAGAGGCCCCACAAGGGTGCGTGCTCAGCCCCCTCCTGTACTCCCTGTTCACCCATGACTCCGTGGCCACGCACATCATCAAATCATCAAATGTGCAGACGACACAACAGTAGTAGGCTTGATTACTAACAATGATGGCACCGCTACAGGGAGGAGATGAGGGTCCTGGCGGAGTGGTGCCAGGAAAATAACCTCTCCCTTAATGTCAACAAAACAAAGGAGCTGATCATGGACTTCAGGAAACAGAGAGAGCATGCCCCTATTCACATCGACGGGACCGCAGTGAAGAAGGTGAAAAGCTTCAAGTTTCTCGGCGTACACATCACTGACAATCTGAAATGGTCCACCCACACAGACAGTGTGGTGAAGAAGGTGCAACAGTGCCTCTTCAACCTCAGGAGGCTGAAGAAATTTGGCCTGGCCCCTAAGACCCTCACAAACTTTTACAGGTGTGCAACTGAAAGCATCCTATTGGACTGTATCACCGCCTGGTACGGCAAATGCACCGCCTGCAACCGCAGGGCTCTCCAGACGGTGGGGCAGTCTGCCCAACGCATCACCGGGGCACACTGCCTGCCCTCCAGGACACCTACAGCACCCAATGTCGCAGGAAGGCCAAAAAGATTATCAAGGACAACAACCGCCACGGCCCGGTCACACCGCTATCATCCAGAAGGTGAGGTCAGTACAGGTGCATCAAAGCTGGGACCGAGAGACTGAAAAACTTCTATCTCAAGGTCATCAGACTGTTAAATAGCCATGGTTGTGAATTGTTAGATACTACTGCACTGTTGGAGCTAGGAACAAGCATTTAGCTACACCCGCAATAACATCTGCTGCGTGTGCTTCTCTGTAAAGCTGGAACCACTATAGCACAGAAATCCAAGAGAACAGCTCTTGGTAATCGGAACCGGCTCATAAGCCACTCATCATCAATGGCCAGTAAATCTTGTTGGTCTCCGAAAATTCGCTCTCTCCGAATTCTTCCATTCTCCAAATCTTCCAACAGTGCCAAAGCAGCCATTGTGCATCATTACGCATTGTAATTTCAATGCCTTTATATACCCACCCATTTGATTGTCAAAGCTACCCAATTGGGTAACACCTTTAGGTGCTGTAATTACCCTGATTCAGAGGTGGGACCAAGTCATTGTTTTACAAGTCACCCGTAAGTCTCAAGTCTTAGCACTCAAGTTCGAAGTCAAGGCAGGTAAGTCAAGTCCTAAACTTTGAGTTTCGAGTCCTAAACAAGTCATATTGTGCTCTTCACCAAGTGTAATACCATTTCATATTTTTAACAAGAGTAATAGTTTGTATACTACATTTACGCAAATCATGAAAGCTTTAAAAAATATATTTATTACTTTCCAAATAAACATATTTCCATGGAAATACATGGGTAGCCCCCCCCCCCTCCCTCCAATAGCGATCGACTATCGCTATGGGCCGCAATCGAGCGATGTAGGCTTGTACACAATCGCTTAACCTTAACACACAACCTCTGTGTGTGTGTGTGGTTACAGTAGGCTAACGTATGTCAATGGTTTTAGGAACAGCAGTAACACCAGGCAGGATTTAGGCTACAAACTGCTTAGCCAGTTGTAGCTCAATCTTGGGTGCAATGATCACGTTCCCGCACTGACTGACTGTGGAGACTCATTGACTTAATGTTACGTTAGCCTACATGCTATACAAATGTAAATGCTGTTAAAGTACTGTGTGAATTTCACCAGGTTCATATATTAATATGGCATGTTGACTTGTTATTATGCATGCCTGCATCCTGGGAGTGTGTACTTTTTGCCCTGCGTGCCAGTGCTCAAATCATTTTGATGCACTATGAGGTAGGCACGCTTTTTCTGTCGTCTTCCGAAAAGTTTGATTATTTTAAGCACAAAGTCATACACAGTGTTTTGTTCATGAATAACGTTGGATATTTAGAGGTTACTCATAAGTGGATGGTGTTAAGATGCACTTGTAACTGTACTTTTTAGGATGATATTAACATTCTGAATTCAACATGTTGAACGTTGTAAGAATTGGACCAAAATGCAGCGTGGTTTGGGTTAATCTTCTTTATTACGTGAACCGGCAAAAAAACAAAGAACCAAACGAACGTGAAGCTATGCCGTGCTCAAGGCCACTATACACAAACAAGATCCAACAACAAACAGGTGGGGGAAAGGCTGCCTAAGTATGATCCCCAATCAGAGACAACGATAGA
Source organism: Oncorhynchus mykiss (assembly GCF_057628025.1). Classification (NCBI taxonomy): domain Eukaryota; kingdom Metazoa; phylum Chordata; class Actinopteri; order Salmoniformes; family Salmonidae; genus Oncorhynchus; species Oncorhynchus mykiss. The sequence continues at coordinate 57,678,808 of NC_143033.1, forward strand.
CAGCTGCCTCTGATTGGGAACCATACCAGGCTAACCTAGAAATAAAGAAACTAGAATGCCCACCCTAGTCACACCCCGACCTAACCAAAATAGAGAATAAAGGATCTCTAAGGTCAGGGCGTGACAATGTGGTTAATAGCTAGCTAAGGTATTAGCAGGCTATTGTATGTGTGAATGATGGCTCCTTGAATGATCCCAGTCCCTTTTATTGTGCATCTGTTGTAGAAAGAAGTGATGATTCGCAGAACATATGTGCTCTACAAATGTTATATTTTCTTTTGGATGCAGATGCAGAGTGAATTATTCTTAATTAAAACAACCTGATCGCCAAAGTCCACATCTATAGTCTCAATCAAACACACACAACACAGAGTTACAGTGGTGCAGTACAGCACCGGTTACACAAGCAAAGTTATATATAGCTGTCGGCTATATTAGCCACGACATGCAGTTCTTTGTGCAGCTTCAAATGTCGAACCAAGTTGGAAGTTGTTGCGCCTCCGTGTAATTTTCATCCCGCATGTTTTGCAAGTTGCAATCCGTTTTTTGTTGACTACAGCGTAGTCTTCATATCCGAAAATAATAATTTTGGGTATCATCTTTCCGAGGGCTACGACTGAATTCACCCACCGACATTCTTCTGCATAGCCACGTGCGACTTTTTCCTCAGCTGGCACAATTTGATTGGCTGCTGTCCGATTCAAACAATAATCTGTTAAATGAAGAGTTGATGCGCTGCACACTTTTTTAATAGCATAATGTTTCATATTTGGGCGTAGGGAGGGTATCAAGTCAGTTCGAGTCAAAGGGCTCAAGTCCAAGTTAAGTCACAAGTCATTGGTGTTAAAGACGAGTTGCAAGTCATCATATTTGTGACTTGAGTCTGACTCGAGTCCAAGTCATGTGACTCGAGTCCACACCTCTGCCTTGAATGAAAGTGACAGGGACATTATCACATTAACAGTGCTGCGCAACGAACGTGATAACAATATATGAAACTGTGCACTCGTATCTGCCCAGCTGAGGCATCGAAAACGGCATCAGTTTAAACATTATTTGTCCTACTGTTTATATTATTATTTATGAGAATATATTTCATATTGTGCAAGTATTGTTTAATAATTACAGATCCAATTAAATATGATTCCCGATTAAACTGTACAACATATTTGAGGGATTCTTTTGAAAATGTGTATTTATTATCCTAAATCATGTTTTTTTTGTGCACTCCAGGGAACTCTTTATATAAACTCAGCAAAAAAAGAAACGCCCCTTTTTCAGGATCCTGTTTTTCAAAGATAATTCGTAAAAATCCAAATAACTTCAGAGCTTAATTGTAAAGGGTTTAAACACTGTTGCCCATGCTTGTTCAATGAACCATAAACCATTAATGAACATGCACCTGTGGAACGGTCGTTAAGACACTAACAGCTTACAGACGGTAGGCAATTAAGGTTACAGTTATGAAAACTTAGCACACTAAAGAGTCCTTTCTACTGACTTTGACAAACACCAAAAGAAAGATGCCCAGGGTCCCTGCTCATCTGTGTGAACATGCCTTAGGCATGCTGCAAGGAGGCCTGAGGACTGCAGATGTGGCCAGGGCATTAAATTGCAATGTCCGTACTGTGAGACACCTAAGACAGATCTACAGGGAGACAGGATGTACAGCTGATCGTCCTCGCAGTGGCAGACCACGTGTAACACCTGCACAGGATTGGTACGTCCGAACATCACACCTGAGGGACAGGTACAAGATGGCAACAACTGCCCGAGTTACACCAGGACTCACAATCCCTCCATCAGTGCTCAGACAGGCTGAGAGAGGCTGGACTGAGGGCTTGTAGGCCGGTTGTACGTCCTCACCAGACGTCACCGGCAACAATGTCGCCTATGGGCACAAACCCACCATCGCTGGACTAGACAGGACTGGCAAAAAGTGCTCTTCACTGACGAGTCGCGGTTTTGTCTCACCATGGGTGATGGTCGGATTCGCAGTTGCCTTGGTGGAAGAGTGTGGTAACATCTCACAGCAAAAACTGGCAAATCTGGTGCAGTCAGATCCAAGATCCAAGTAGATCAGACCAAATTAGGAAAGACAAGAATTGTACTTTTGAATTCTGTAAAGTCAGTGTGGAAGAAGTGAAAAATGATTGTTGTCTATCAACAATCAATCAAAAGTATTTATAAAGCCCTTCTTACATCAGCTGATGTTACAAAGTGCTGTACAGAAACCCAGCCTAAGACCCCAAAACCAAGCAAAGCAGGTGTAGAGACACGGTGGCTAGGAAAAACTCCCTAGAAAGGTCCAAACCTAGGAAGAAACCCAGAGAGGAACCAGGCTCTGAGGGGTGGCCAGTCCTCTTCTGGCTGTGCCGGGTGGAGATAATAACAGAACATGGCCAAGATGTTCAAATGTTCATAGATGACCAGCAGGACAGGAGAAATACTCCAGATATAACAGACTGACCCTAGCCCCCGGACACAAACTATTGCAGCATAAATACTGGAGGTTGAGACAGGAGGGGTCGGGAGACACTGTGGCCCCGTCCAGCGATACCCCCGCACAGGGCCAAACAGGCAGGATACAACCCCACCCACTTTTCCAAAGCACAGCCCCCACAACCCTAGAGGGATATCTTCAACCACCAACTTACCATCCTGAGACAAGGCCGAGTATAGCCCACGGCACGAACCTAAGGGGGGGTGCCAACCCGGACAGGAAGATCACGTCAGTGACTCAAGTGACGCACCCCTCCTATTGATCGCATGGAATAGCACCAATAAGCCAGTGACTCCGCCCATGTAATAGGGTTTGAGGCAGAGAATCCCAGTGGAGAGAGGCGATCCGGCCAGGCAGAGACAGCAAGGGTGGTTCGTTGCTCCAGTGCCTTTCCGTTTACCTTCACACTCCTGGGCCAGACTACACTTAATCATATGACCCACTGAAGAGATGAGTCTTCAGTAAAGACTTAAATGTTGAGACCGAGTCTGCGTCTCTCACATGGATAGGCAGACCATTCCATAAAATTGGAGCTCTTTAGGAGAAAGCCCTGCCTCCAGCTGTTTGCTTAGAAATTCTAGGGACAGTAAGGAGGCCTGCGTCTGGTGACCGTAGCGTATGTGTAGGTATGTACGGCAGGACCATATCGGAAAGATAGGTAGGAGCAAGCCCATGTAATGCTTTGTAGGTTAGCAGTAAAACCTTGAAATCAGCCCTTGCCTTAACAGTAAGCCAGTGTAGAGGCTAGCACTGGAGTAATATGACCACATTTTTTGGTTCTAGTCAAGATTCTAGAAGCCGTGTTTAGCACTAACTGAAGTTTATTTTGTGCTTTATCCGGGTACCCGGAAAGTAGAGCATTGCAGTAGTCTAACCTAGAAGTGACAAAAGCATGGATACATTTTTCTGCATAATTTTTGGACAGAAAGTTTCTGATTTTTGTTACGTAAAAAAGCTGTCCTTGTACAGTCTTAATATATTAGTCAAAAGAGAGATCAGGGTCCAGAGTAACGAGATCCTTCAGTTTTATATGAAACGACTGTACAACCATCAAGATTGTCAGATTAAACAGAAGATATTTTTGTTTCTTGGGACCTAGAACTAGCATCTCTGTTCTGTCTTCCATCCACTTCCTTAATTTTGGGGCTTCACCGTGTTTCCTCGAAATGTACAGCTGTGTGTCATCCGCATAGCAGTGAAAGTTAACATTATGTTTCCAAATTACATCACCAAGAGGTAAAATATATAGTGGTCCTAAAACGGAGCACCAAAATGTACAGTTGATTTGTCAGAGGACAAACCATCAACAGACACAAACTGATTTCTTTCCAACAGATAAGATCGAAACCAGGCCAGAACATGTCCGTGTGGACCAATTTGGTTTCCAATCTCTCCAAAAGAATGTGATGATCGATGGTATCAAAAGCAGCACTAAAGTCTAGGAGCACGAGAACAGATGCAGAGCCTCGGTCTGACGCCATTAAAAGGTAATTTACCACTTTCACAAGTGCAGTCTCAGTGCTATGATTGGGTCTAAAACCAGACTGAAGCATTTCGTATACATTGTCTGTCTTCAGGAAGGCAGTGAGATGCTGCGCAACAGCTTTTTCTAACATTTTTGAGAGGAATGGGTGACTCGATATAGGCCGATTCATTTAAAAATATATATTTTCTTGTTCAAGGTTTGGCTTTTTCAAGAAAGGCTTTATTACTGCCACTTTTAGTGAGTTTGGTAAACATCCGGTGGAAAGAGTGCTGTTTATTATGTTAAACATAGGAGGGCCAAGCACAGGAACCAGCTCTTTCAGAAGTTTAGTTGGAATAGGGTCCAGTATGCAGCTTGAAGGTTTAGAGGCCATGATTATTTTCATCAATGTGTCAAGAGATACAGTATTAAAAAACTTGAGTCTCTCCCTTGATCCTAGGTCCTGGCAGAGTTGTGCAGATTCGGGACAACTGAGCTCTGGAGGAATAGGCAGATTTAAAGAGTCCGCAATTTGCTTTTTAATGATCATGATCTTTTCCTCAAAGAAGTTCATGAATTCATCACTGCTGAATTGAAAGCCATCCTCTCTTGGGGAATGCTGCTTTTTAGTTAATAATGACAAGCTACCGGGGTCTGACAATCTGGTTGGAAATTTACTGAGGATAATAGCAGATGATATTGCCACTCCTATTTGCCACATCTTCAATTTAAGCCTACTAGAGAGCGTGTGCCCTCAGGCCTGGAGGGAAGCTAGTCATTCCCCTACCCAAGAATAGTAAAGCCCCCGTTACTGGCTCAAATAGCCGACCAATCAGCCTGTTACCAACTCTTAGTAAACTTCTGGAAAAAAATGTGTTTGACCAGATACAATGCTATTTCACAGTAAACAAATTGACAACAGAATTTCAGCATGCTTATAGGGAAGGACACTCAACAAGCACAGCGCTTACACAAAAGACTGATGATTGGCTGAGAGAAATTGATGATACAATTATTGTGGGGGCTGTCTTGTTAGACTACAGTGCAGCTTTTGATATTATTAATGATAGTCTGCTGATGGTAAAACGTTTGTTATGGCTTTACACCCCCTGCTATAATGTGGATGAAGAGTTACTTTTCTAACAGAACACAGTGTTCTTTAATGGAAGCTTTTCAAATATAATCCAGTTAGAATCAGGAATTCCCCAGGGTAGCTGTTTAGAACCCTTGCTTTTTTCAATTTTTACTAACGACATGCCACTGATTGAGTAAAGCCAGAGTGTCTATGTATGCGGATGACTCAACACTATACACGTCAGCTACTACAGCGACTGAAATGACTGCAACACTCAACAAAGAGCTGCAGTTAGTTTCAGAGTGGGTGGCAAGGATTAAGTTAGCCATAAATATTTCTAAAACTAACTTAAACCTCAACTAAACATTGTAATAAATAATGTGGAAATTGAGCAAGTTGAGATGATTAAACTTCTTGGAGTAACCCTAGATTGTCAAAACATATTGATGCAGTAGTAGCTAAGATGGGGAGAAATCTGTCTATAATAAAGCGATGCTACGCCTTCTTAACGACACTATCAACAAGGCAGGTCCTACAGGCCCTAGTTTTGTCACACCTTGACTACTGTTCAGTCGTGTGGTCAAGTGCCACAAAAAAGGACTTAGGAAAATTGCAATTGAACAGGGCAGCATGGCTGGCCCTTGGATGTACGCAGAGAGCTAATATTAATAATATGGATGTCCACTTTCAGCCAGGAGAGATTGACTTCATCACTACTTTTATTTATCAGAGGTATTAACATGTTGAATGCACCGAGCTGTCTAAACGACTGGCACACAGTTCGGACACCCATGCATACCCCACAAGACATGCCACAAGAGATCTCTTCACAGTCCCCAAGTTCAGAACAGACTATGGGAGGCACACAGTACTACATAGAGCCATGACTACATGGAACTCCATTCCACATCAAGTAACTGACACAAGCAGTACAATTAGATTTTAAAAAACAGATAAAAAAAAAACACCTTATGGAACAGCGGGGACTGTGAAGCAACACAAACATTGACACAGACACATGGATTTAGTACTGTAGATATGTGGTAGTGGTGGAGTAGGGGCCTGAGGGCACACAGTGTGTTGTGAAATCTGGGAATGTATTGTAATGTTTTAAAATTGTATAAACTGCCTTAATTTTTGCTGGACCCCAGGAAGAGTAGATGCTGCTTTGGCAGCAGCTAATTGGGATCCATAATAAAAACGAATACAAATACAAATGGTATCAGTTTCAACCTTCTGCCATCGGAGTCGCAGTTTCTCATTTTTCAGTTTATGTGCGTACATATGGGTCAAAGTGTCCATGGAGGACCGCACATTCTCACGTCAAGTTTTAAATAAAAAAAAATCCCAAAGTTTTCTTAGAAAGTGGCGTCTTCTTTTGTGCCTCTGCAACGTTTATAAATGAGGCCCCTGGTCTGGTGTTATTGTGCTTGGCACTAGATGTAGATGATTCCTGTTCCTTTTGAACTGCCCCCCTTGGACAGTTTCGACCCGGTATGACCGTGGGGTGGACCTGGGGTTTAGAACAACAGCTGGTGTCGTCCAGTGTTTTTGTCCATCAAGTTTCTGACTCCATTCCTGTTGTCATGACTCTGCAAGACATGACACTGTGGTTGTAGTAAAACGCCTGCTTCAGTGTTTCAGCAGCGTCTGCCTGTCTGACCTTCTTCTGGTCGGTCCAGTTTGGTTTCAGATTCTCTTCTAAGGAAGGAAGGGTTGTCCTGAACCTTCTCGCCATCAGTAGCTCAGCCGGGCTGAAACCTGCGGATGTTGAGGAAGTGGTTCTGTACGTCATCAGAGTTAGCAGAGGGTCTGTCTGCTTGAGTATCCACTTTGCTGCTTGTCACATGTATGAAGTCATACTCTTACTGAGTTATTTTAGCTCTGTACTTACCAACTGGGGGCCATTATCGCTAACTAGGATCTCAGGGATTCCAAACCTAGTAAAGGTTGATTTGTGCTTGGCTATGACCTGGCTACTGATTGTGTTTGGAAGGTGGAGGATTTCTAGGAATCTCTGACACTACTAAATAGTTTTGCTTTTTGTACTCACACAGATCTATTGCTATTTTCTGCCATTGTCTGGAGGGAAGCTCACTAGACATGAATGGCTCTTTTCTCTGTGTGCTCCTAGTTTCACAGCAAAATGTACACATTTGCACCTCTGTGATTATCTCCTGGGAGATGTAAGCCACCACACTGACTGGTCAAGCGCTCTCCCTGCACTTAATCTGACATTGGTGTCCATCATGAATCCTATGTAAGATTTATTTCCTCATGCATGTGGGAATGACTATGGGGTTTCCCCTGATCAGTAGTCCATGTCACTGATAGTTCCCCTTTCATCTGATAAAAGTCTCTTATCGATTCATGGATTTTCTCTATGTACTCAGGCCACCCATTTCTGATGAACCACAGCACCGACTACAGCTGTGGGTCGGATTCTGTGTTCAGTCTGATGTCCTCCATTCTCTGTGGGGAAGCAGGTAGATTACTTACAACTGATGCGACATACGAGGTCACGTCGCTGTGGGAGTCCGTTGCACCCTCGTGGTTTCTCAGTGGATCCCTGGACAGAGCTCAGCTATGGCGAATATCTTTCCTGGTACGTACTCTGCAATTCCACTGTAACGCATAAATCTCAACAGTCTTTGACACCTGATAGGAACATTGTCCAAGTCCTTGCTGTTAATGAGGGGCACAAGGGGTTTGTGGTCGGTGACCAGCCCAAAGCTGTCTAATCCGTAGAGGTACTTCTCAAAGCATTCACAAGTCCACACACTCGCTAAACACTCTTTTTCAATCTGAGCATACCTTGTCTCTGCATCACTCGGATGCCTGGTGAAGTAGGAGACTGGTTTCCAGTCCTCACCATGCTGTTGAAGTAGGACGCATCCTACTCCGTAGCTGCTGGCATCAGCTGACACTGTTGTAGGCTTCCTGGAATTATAATACGTTAACACTGGAGCAGTAGTTAGTGAATGTTTAAGTCTCTGGAATGCTGCATCCTGTGTGTGTTCCTAGACCCACTCTACCTTTTGTTTTGAGGAGCTTGTAGAGCGGATGCACGACAGTGGAGAGCTCCAGAATGTATTTCCCCAGATACTGTACCATCCTGAGAAAACACTTTAGCTCGCTGACATTCTGGAGCTGGAGGAGTTGCTTATCCCAGTTAATTTTTCAGGGTCTGGCCTGACACCGTTTCCGGCAATGATGTGCCCCAGGAAGCGAAGCTGGCTTTGTTCGAACTTACACTTGTCCTTGCAATGTGGCTTGTTTTAGCACCACCATTACCTTGACTCTCACCCTTTTTCTCCCAGTAGGTCACTGGTCTTAGAGGAGCTGCGGCTAGCTACATACTGTATTAGTTCGTGCTGCGGTTCCCCTGTCTGCAAGCTAATCTGCATAGCAACATCCTCAGACTGTCGCACTTGTTGAATAGCCTGTGCTAAAGTCGGCATCAACTGTAACTTTATGAATTAACCCATTGATCACACCACTTGAACAAAAAACAGTCTTGGTAGGATCTGCAGTGGTTGAGGCTTGGACCAAGAGAAAAATGGATACAACTTCTCTGTAAACGTGATGTGATCAAAAGGTGCGGATATGGTGGAAAGCGCCTGGAGTATGATTGAAGAAGGACAGCACCCTAACTCGCTTGGGTTTTGGCTCGACTGTCTGTGGTCCACTCGCTTGGGTTTTGGCTCGACTGTCTGTGGTCCACTCGCTTGGCTTTTGGCTCGACTGTCTGTGGTCCACTCGCTTGGGTTTTGGCTCGACTGTCTTTGGTCCACTTGCTTGAATTTTGGCTTGACTGTCTGTGGACCATCAAACCACAGTTTCTAATTTCTCTCATTTTCTTGGCAAAGATTCTTTGGTCACCCTTACCCTCCAGTCCTCACTTTTCCCACCTCCACCTCCCAGTAGTGATTCCCTGAGTAGAAACCCAGTGGATCCAGGACAGTAAAGTCCCCCCTTATCTCAGCTCGCTGGTCACCATAGCATCTCCCACCTGTAGCACACGCTCCAGCAGGTATATCTCTCTAGTCACCCCCAAAACCAATTCTTTCTTTGGCCGCCTCTCCTTCCAGTTCTCTGCTGCCAATGACTGGAACGAACTACAAAAATCTCTGAAACTGGAAACACTTATCTCCCTCACTAACTTTAAGCACCAATTGTCAGAGCAGCTCACAGATTACTACAACTACCTCTTTCCCTACTGTATTTAATTTATTTATTTATTTTGCTCCTTTGCACCCCATTATTTTTATTTCTACTTTGCACATTCTTCCATTGCAAATCTACCATTCCAGTGTTTTACTTGCTATATTGTGTTTACTTTGCCACCATGGCCTTTTTTTTGCCTTTACCTCCCTTCTCACCTCATTTGCTCACATCGTATATAGACTTGTTTATACTGTATTATTGACTGTATGTTTGTTTTACTCCATGTGTAACTCTGTGTCGTTGTATCTGTCGAACTGCTTTGCTTTATCTTGGCCAGGTCGCAATTGTAAATGAGAACTTGTTCTCAACTTGCCTACCTGGTTAACTAAAGGTGAAATAAAAATAAATAAATAAACATTTACCAAGCCTGTAGGTTGTAGGGGAGGAGCACGATGAAGTGGGAGCAGTGGTGTTTGGGTCCAGAATCACAGGTCATTTTAGCACCTTCTCCCAAAACATTGAACTGTTGCTCATGTGTTTGACCACATCGATCAGTGCTCCTGGTCCCAAGGTCAGCTCTGAATCCAGTAAGGGAGGTAGTTTGGGGTTCTCCTTCGCAGTCCTGTACAAACGCCAAATCATCACCATTGCTAGCTTCTCCTCTAACTCTCTGATCTGGTCTGACATATAACCACTTCACTTTACTCATCTCCATCACGCTCTCCTCCATCCTCGTCATCTTCTCCCTTTCTTCCTACAACAGCGCAACCAGCCTGGCCTCCTCTCGGAGGAAACGGTACAGCTCCTCAAACACCTCTGACCTGTCCCCCTGTTGTCTGGGCCGGTGCCCTGGTAAGTCAGTGTTGGTTCACATTCACAGCTCACTTTGCCTCTGTTGAAGGACACCATCTGATTTCGTAGCTCCTCTAGTGAGGTTCCTATGAGCTCCTTTCTCCTCTAACCTGCAACTTTTGCCAGAGAGCAGAAGGTATAGTCTGGGCCTCCAGGCAGAAGTTCCCCATACTCTGAGAGTGGAGGCTACACACCCTGACCATGTGGCCTTGGAGCCATGGAACCGGCATCAGTGCGTTGGTGCATCAAGAGCCCGGCCCCTCTGTAGTCTGCTGCTCTCTGGTGCCCTCTACTGGCCCGTGGGTCTCCCTGTGTGATACAATTAAATGTGCCTTAGTATCATGAAGAAATACAATAGTACAGCATCATGTGTATCAGCAAGCAATATGGCAATCATTTATCTGAATGTGATAACTCCCCTTCCAGGGGTACAACAGCTGCACTCATACTGCACTCTCCCTCAGCATTGTCTCAGCTGCATTCCTCAGAGCCAGGTTGGCAGGGGGCTGGGCCCAGGAGGACCTCTGTCTGCAGATGGGGTAACCCCAGGACCCTCCTGGCCTCCAGGTCTCCTCCAGGCAGGATCTGCAGTAGAGCACAACAGAGTCCCTGAAGATGTCATGGCAGATGGGGAAGGTTAGATCCTCCTCGAGGATAGAGAGTTTGATTGGGACCGACAACATTCTCTCTGCTAGACAAATGGAGATCTATCTATATATATTAGGCAAAAATGGTACTATATCAACAATATTAGACTGAACAATTTACAAACAGTATTAAGAAATGTCAGAAACCTACAAAGACACACGACAATTATGACAATTTACATTTATAAAACCCATAACATTAATGACAGGTGATGGTCTGACTATTTGACATTTTAGAAAAATGATACGGGTCTTGTATGGATCAGTTGGTAAGAGTGTGGCATTAGCAACACCAAGGTTGTGGGTTCAGATAAAGCAACAACGTAAATACACAACTGGATGGAGGCTGGTTTCACTCAGATGCTTGGACCTCCCAACACAACACTGTCTCCAAACACTTGGCCCAAACTGCTACTAAAACAAAGATCAATTAATTACGTTCATTTGATCATCCCAGTGGCATATACTGTATAACTTCAGAAACATTTTGGATTTTGTCAACCATTGTTAAAAAGGCTCAACCTAACGTGACGCTAGTTTCTCTCTCACACCAAACACCTGTCAATCACCCTTCACAACTCTTCCAATTTGAACTAATTTGAACATAGTTTCTACCCTGTCAATTCTGTCCGGCCCAGTTAAATGAGAAGGTTCAGGCAATTTATTTTAATTCAATTTTTTTTTGCCCTTAAACTACAGACAGCTCAACAATAGCAAAGTAAAACAAATCTAAAATTGTTTCTAAAAAGAACGAGAGACATATTTGTAACTTTTGGGGGCTGTATGCAATTTGGTGTGGGTCCAAGGTGTCTGGGATGTTGATGTGAACCATGACCGGCCTGTCAAAGCATTTCATGGCTACAGATGTTAATGCTACAGGGCGATAGTCATTTAGACACATTACCTTGGTGTTCTTGTGCACAGGGACTATGGTGGTCTGCTTGAAAGATGTAGGTATTACAGACGGGGTCAGGGAGAGGTTGACTCTGACTCTGGGCCGGACAGGAATACTAACTCTGGGCCTGATAGAGAAACTGACTCTGGGCCTGAAAGCTCTGGGCCTCCTGGAGAGACTGGCTGATGACCCACTGTGGCTAGGTATAGAGGGCAGACTAGGGCTAGAGACAGCAGACCCAGGACCTAGTGCTAGAGACTGAGGACTGAGAACCTAGCACAGGTAACTTGTGGGGTAGGAGGCTGAAGGCCTGGTGGGCTAGGGAGCTATGGGCTGATTGTCTGGACAGTGAGCTTAGTGCCTACCAACTCAGCCCTCTGCCTTGGATCTGTGCACGGCAGGAAACTGCAGACCTGGAAGAAGGGCAGCTAACTTAGGGCTTAGCATTGCATGGGGTTCTAAGCCTGGCAGGATAGGGAGCTGCATATCCCAAAAGCCAAGGAGGCCTGGTGGGCTAGGGAGCTGTGGGCTGATTGTCTGGACAGTGAGCTTAGTGCCTACCAACTCAGCCCTCTGCCTTGGATCTGTGCACGGCAGGAAACTGCAGACCTGGAAGAAGGGCAGCTAACGTAGGGCTTAGCATTGCATGGGGTTCTAAGCCTGGCAGGATAGGGAGCTGCATACCCCAAAAGCCAAGGGGCTGCGATCCGAGCAGGGCAGGAGACTGCAGACCTGCCAGTAAAGCAAATGTGGATCCTAGCTGGGTAGGATACTTGGGGACTGGCAGAGCATCAAACCTAGGGACTACTAGTGCAGAGAACAGTGGACCTAGAATGGCAGAGGACTGGGGGCCTACTACTAAGTCAGGATTCTAGGAAAGGAACCTAAGTCAACCTGCAACTAGTGCCAGAGACTGAAGGCCGGGTATTGACGGAAACTGAGAGCCTCCTGGTGGGAGAGGCGAGCACATGGAGGGCCCCCCAAAGAAATTCCACCCCACACCATGACTGACCCACTGTCAAACCGGTCATGCTGGAGGATGTTGCAGGCAGCAGAACGTTCTCCACGGCGTCTCCAGACTCTGTCACGTGCTCAGTGTGAACCTGCTTTCATCTGTGAAGAGCACAGGGCACCAGTGGCGAATTTGCCAATCTTGGTGTTCTCTGGCAAATCCCAAACATCCTGCATGGTGTTGGGCTGTAAGCACAACCCCCACCTGTGGACGTCGGGCCCTCATACCACCCTCATGGAGTCTGTTTCTGACCGTTTGAGCAGACACATGCACATTTGTGGCCTGCTGGAGGTCATTTTGCAGGGTTCTGGCAGTGCTCCTCCTGCTCCTCCTTGCACAAAGGCGGAGGTAGCGGTCCTGCTGCTGGGTTGTTGCCCTCCTACGGCCTCCTCCACGTCTCCTGATGTACTGGCCTGTCTCCTGGTAGCGCCTCCATGCTCTGGACACTACGCTGACAGACAGAGCAAACCTTCTTGCCACAGCTCGCATTGATGTGCCATCCTGGATGAGCTGCACTACCTGAGCCACTTGTGTGGGTTGTAGACTCCGTCTCATGCTACTAGAGTGAAAGCACCGCCAGCATTCAAAAGTGACCAAAACATCAGCCAGGAAGCATAGGAACTGAGAAGTGGTCTGTGGTCACCACCTGCAGAACCACTCCTTTATTGGGGGTGTCTTGCTAATTGCCTATAATTTCCACCTGTTGTCTATTCCATTTGCACAACAGCATGTGAAATTTATTGTCAATCAGTGTTGCTTCCTAAGTGGACAGTTTGATTTCACAGAAGTGTGATTGACTTGGAGTTACATTGTGTTGTTTAAGTGTTCGCTTTATTTTTTTTAGTATTGTATATATTTTGCAAAAAATTTGCTCAATCTAAACAGTGTACTAAATGATTCAACTCAGTATATCCTTCAGGTACCAACTCACAATGCGCCCTGTGTGTCTGTGGGAAACCTGGGAAAGGACCATTGTTGCCATAGCAACGTCCTCTGCACTCAAACTGCAAGTTGAACTCAGTGAGAGAGAATCCTAGTGCAGTTTGTTAAAGCGAGCAGAGTTTGATACTATGACCAAAACTGTCGCATTTGCGACCGTTTGACTTGACTTTGCTTTTTAAAAAAAAATAGTATCTTAATTTATTCAAACAGTAATGTGTGAGTGGCCAAAAATCAACCAACTTTCTGAAGAGAAAACAACCGCACAGGAATGCCCCTGTCTGTGTGGGTGCAGTGCGTAGAGCGTCTATATGTCTACCACTTTGTGCAGCCGTTAGCGATGCTAATGATAGCCGTCTTTGGGTAGATGAAAATGTAATTAGAAGGTAACTACAAAGTAGCCTGGAAGAATCATGATTATTTGCATCAATCCAGTGGCCATTTGTTTTGAACTCCATCACAAGTGCACTACAGAGCCCATAAACTAAGCTTCCCCTAAAGAAAATTGAATACAATTTTAAAAATTATATAGCTTAATTAGCCTACTCCTGTGAACAGATAAATTGAATGATTTAAAATAGGCTACTACACCAGAAGCATTATTTGGCCACAGAGGATCATTAGCTTCTTTAAAAAATATTTTACCTGTGGATTGTTTTACAGGTGCTACACCTATAATTTCTCAGAATTTCTCCCATTTGTGAAAGCAATGTGAATTGCAACAGCACTGGGCTGCATTCAAAATAAAATCCCTCTCCCCACGTGCCATTTCCGAGTAACATGGCGGAGAATCAAGATTGAGCCTTTTACTTTCGGTTTTGGTCCACCAGATTCAAACAGCTGTAAAAACAATATTTTCTGTTATTGAAAATATGTTTCACAGCAATTTAGATTGTACAATGGTTCCCTACATTATTCAGTTTTGACAGAGAGACCTTTACTGTACATTTGCTGCTTGACCCGATTTCCACTAAATAACACAGCCACAAAGTCAAAACATCTTTCGCATTCGGCAGGACAAATCAATAAGCAAATATTACAGCCAATTACACTGGTGGGTATGTAATGCTGAGAAAAACGATCAGATATCGGGGGTTGTCAATTTGATGGAAACAAGTCTGATGGGAAAATGTGCATATTATGCATATTTTAGAATATTTGCATGAAAATATGAAGCCAATTGGATTAAAACCTAGCTACAGACACCCTAAAGACTCTGGCAAGTGTGTTAGTCCAGTGTCACTTCGATTATGCCTACACATCATGGCCCCAAACGTCTAAAGAATAAGCTACAGACCAGCCAAAACAAGCTTGTAAGAATTACTTAAACTCCCCCCTCATACTCACCTGGAGCTCAAAAAAATGTTTGTCTGTATCTCTCTCTCTGTGTCTGCATCTCTGTAATGTGTCTGCATCTATTTATTTACCTTTATTTAGGCAAGTCAGTTAAGAACAAATTCTTATTTTCAATGACAGCCTAGGAACAGTGGGTTAACTGCTTTGTTCAGGGGCAGAACGACAGATTTGTACCTTGTCAGCTCAGGGATTCGATCTTGCAACCTTTCGGTTACTAGTCCAACGCTCTAACCTCTAGGCTACGCTGCCGCCCATATGTATCTATGTAATGTGTCTATATCACTGTAATTGTGTATGTACAGTGCCTTGCGAAAGTATTCGGCCCCCTTGAACTTTGCGACCTTTTGCCACATTTCAGGCTTCAAGCATAAAGATATAAAACTGTATTTTTTTGTGAAGAATCAACAACAAGTGGGACACAATCATGAAGTGGAACGACATTTATTGGATATTTCAAATTTTTTAACAAATCAAAAACTGAAAAATTGGGCGTGCAAAATTATTCAGCCCCCTTAAGTTAATACTTTGTAGCGCCACCTTTTGCTGCGATTACAGCTGTAAGTCGCTTGGGGTATGTCTATCAGTTTTGCACATCGAGAGACTGAATTTTTTTCCCATTCCTCCTTGCAAAACAGCTCGAGCTCAGTGAGGTTGGATGGAGAGCATTTGTGAACAGCAGTTTTCAGTTCTTTCCACAGATTCTCGATTGGATTCAGGTCTGGACTTTGACTTGGCCATTCTAACACCTGGATATGTTTATTTTTGAACCATTCCATTGTAGATTTTGCTTTATGTTTTGGATCATTGTCTTGTTGGAAGACAAATCTCCGTCCCAGTCTCAGGTCTTTTGCAGACTCCATCAGGTTTTCTTCCAGAATGGTCCTGTATTTGGCTCCATCCATCTTCCCATCAATTTTAACCATCTTCCCTGTCCCTGCTGAAGAAAAGCAGGCCCAAACCATGATGCTGCCACCACCATGTTTGACAGTGGGGATGGTGTGTTCAGGGTGATGAGCTGTGTTGCTTTTACGCCAAACATAACGTTTTGCATTGTTGCCAAAAAGTTCAATTTTGGTTTCATCTGACCAGAGCACCTTCTTCCACATGTTTGGTGTGTCTCCCAGGTGGCTTGTGGCAAACTTTAAACAACACTTTTTATGGATATCTTTAAGAAATGGCTTTCTTCTTGCCACTCTTCCATAAAGGCCAGATTTGTGCAATATACGACTGATTGTTGTCCTATGGACAGAGTCTCCCACCTCAGCTGTAGATCTCTGCAGTTCATCCAGAGTGATCATGGGCCTCTTGGCTGCATCTCTGATCAGTCTTCTCCTTGTATGAGCTGAAAGTTTAGAGGGACGGCCAGGTCTTGGTAGATTTGCAGTGGTCTGATACTCCTTCCATTTCAATAGTATCGCTTGCACAGTGCTCCTTGGGATGTTTAAAGCTTGGGAAATATTTTGTATCCAAATCCGGCTTTAAACTTCTTCACAACAGTATCTCGGACCTGCCTGGTGTGTTCCTTGTTCTTCATGATGCTCTCTGCGCTTTTAACGGACCTCTGAGACTATCACAGTGCAGGTGCATTTATACGGAGACTTGATTACACACAGGTGGATTGTATTTATCATCATTAGTCATTTAGGTCAACATTGGATCATTCAGAGATCCTCACTGAACTTCTGGAGAGAGTTTGCTGCACTGAAAGTAAAGGGGCTGAATAATTTTGCACGCCCAATTTTTCAGTTTTTGATTTGTTAAAAAAGTTTTAAATATCCAATAAATGTTGTTCCACTTCATGATTGTGTCCCACTTGTTGATTCTTCACAAAAAAATACAGTTTTATATCTTTATGTTTGAAGCCTGAAATGTGGCAAAAGGTCGCAAAGTTCAAGGGGGCCGAATACTTTCGCAAGGCACTGTGTGTGTGTGTGTAAAACATAGGGACCAAAATGGAAATACGTCCCCACCTTTATTGTGCAATCCCGGTCACTTAAAAAAATCTTTGTACTGTGTGTGTGTATATATATATATATATATATGTATGTATGTATGTATGTATATGTATATATTTTTTACTGACAAATAAAATCAATCAATCCAAACTGTGCAGCGGCCATTTGATGAATGGAAAGAGAAATGTGTTACAAAACACCAAAAAGTTGAATGACACATGGAGATTGTCAAGCCAAACCTTCGATACTAGGTAAGCCTACAAGGTAGTGAGGGATGTAACCCTGCGTGTCATCGAATGTGTCAGAAAAGCATGCTGAAGTGGCAAAGTCGATATTCATGTTTAAGAAAACAGATAATTGTTATTTGTGGTTGGAAACATTATTTTGAGTTCATTCTATTAGGGGGAGGGTGTGCAATTAATTTTACAGTACAAGGGGAGGGGGGGGTGCATTTTTCCATATGACACCTTGAGTTGGACCAACCCTTAGATCAGGGTTTTCCAAACTCAGTCCTGGGGCACCCCCTGTGTGCACATTTAGTTTTTTGCTCTAGCCCTCTTTTCAGTCACACACACTTCAACTGAAAATCCATCTGAGGCTTGATATTGTATAGAAGAAGATGGAGCTGTTTCTCTGTAGGTTATTGGTGGCCAGGTATTTTATTGTTGTGAATCCTCTCTCATCACTGTTAGTGAACTCTACTCTCTTGATCCAATTATTCGCATGTAATATGTTTGAGACTCCCTCCCCATGGCAACATGTCTTCCCCTCAGTGTTACAAACACTCCCAAGTTCAAGGACTGATGGATTTTTGTATATAGATATTTGTTTTTCCATCTACACCATGCCTGCTGCAGTTCCCAAGACTTTAAATGCTGCTTAATTAAAAGGAGGGTTTTGATGCTGTACATTTATGCTTATGGTTTCAATTGTCTTTTATGTTTACTCTGTGCTAGGGACGTCACTAGAGATTCATGGATACGGGGGCTAAGCCTCTTTTTTTTGGGGGGGGGGGGGGGGTTTGGGCATACTCCCCCAGGAGTATGAGAAATGAGAAGACAAGCAGGTCATTCCATTAGAATTTTTTATTTATTTAAGTTTCACCCTTTTGATAATTGTTGCTCAAAATTAACCCAATAATTCAGGCACATGGAACATCTTAAACAGTATCATCAACAATGGGGCAAAACTATATTCAACTAATGAGTTAAATCCATTTTAAAACACTGGAAAATAATTAGGAATAAAATCTGATAAAGTAAGATCCCAAACAAATATTAGCTAGGGCTTATTGGCCCTAGCACATCACCCTCAATGGACATAGCTGCAAGACTTACAAGCCTTTTCAGACCCATTGTCATACGCAACCAGGAGTGCAGCCAGCGTAGTGCACTAAAGGACCTTTCACAGGAGCAGTTGCTCACAGGAATTGTGAGGGCAACCTGAATGATTTCCTTCAGAGAAGTTAACATATCATTATCCAGGAGGTTATGTACAGCAAGTATATTTTTGGGAGGACATCTGGACTCTCTTTTCTGGGCAAGAAAGTTTCTGGCCACCAACATCACTTCTGTCTTAACATCAATACCATAGTGCTTGGCAAACTCAGTTAATCCTTGTGTTGTCTTAAAGGTAAAACCCACCACTATGTTTAACAGCAGAGAAAACCCCCTAAATTATATTTTTTCAACATAAAATTTGATGACTTTTCCTAGAGTGGCCCCAACATTATAAAAGTGAAACATTGACTTTGTTCATATTTCCATGAAAGCTGTACACAACCAGGGTACAAAGATTGTCTTAGGGTCAGCTTTGACCTGGCAGTTATAAAATAATTTACACACCACAAAGACAGACAGACACACACACACAATGAGAAATTGAGATTGTGTACTACTGACTGAACTCAGCCAGCAGCTCCTGAAGGGGAAGATCACCATGGTTGGCAAAGTTACAAGCCTGGGCCTTCTCATAAAAGTTTGCCTTCACCCCCACCACCACTCTAGTTTCTTACCTCCCAAAGAAGAACAAGAATGTGGTCCTCCTAAGCACACTGCACAAAATGGCTGAGATCATTGATCGTGAGGACAGGAAGCCAGCCATCATCCTGGACTACAACCACGACAAAGGAGGCGTGGACAACCTGGACAAGGTGATTGGAACTTAGAGCTGCAGGAGGATGACTGCCCCCTGCCCCTGGTCATCTTCCATAACATAATTGATGTGTCCTCATACAATGCCTTTGTGATATGGAACAATATCAGCCCTACCTGGATGCCTGATAAGCAGAACAAGAGGGGAGTGTTCCTGGAGCAGCTGGGAAAGGAACTGGTAACCCCACATATTCAAGAAGGGAGAGCCTACCCCGCACAGTAGCCTCTGCAGCGCATGTGAAAGCTGTTCAGGGGGCTTGTCCTGATCCACCTGAGGCTGCAGCTGGGGCAGGCAAGAGGAGGAGATGCCTATTCTGCCTCCAAAAGAAGGACTGTAAAACAAATGCTATGTGCTGCACATGTGAGAAATACATCTGCAAAGTCCATGCACACACACTTGCATACTGCCTTACATGTGGTAATTAGAGTTGATTGATTTATGTTCATCACATTTTTTGTTTTGTATCTATCTTCATTTATTTGTATTTATTGTTGTTTATACACCTTGTGGGTGGGGCAATGGTTAAACAAATGGGAGAAGACTAGTATTTTGTAGTTGAATTCCTCATTGCACAGTATATAAGAATATATCACTATGTTGCCAAAAAAGTTAG
The DNA here is from genome assembly GCF_057628025.1 of Oncorhynchus mykiss. NCBI lineage: Eukaryota > Metazoa > Chordata > Actinopteri > Salmoniformes > Salmonidae > Oncorhynchus > Oncorhynchus mykiss. Next base: position 57,698,441 of record NC_143033.1, read on the forward strand.
ACTGTTAGTTTCCCTTCAATAAAATGCATTCAAAACTACTTTCTGCACATTTCTGCTACTTTCTACTATCTCTTGCAAAAAAATGTATGTTTACACCTTTGCAGTACCTTTAGCAATAATAATAAACCTCTACTTTAGCAAAGAAAACAATTAAAACTATTGAAAATATGTGCATGGTGTTGCATCATCCGTCTCATTTATAGCCTGGCAAAACTACATTAAATGCAAGTTAACTAGATATCATCACCACATAACTTATGTCGAATTTAAAAGAGGCAGCCTCACATAAAGACAGCCTCACATAAAAACATGTTGGTTAACAAAGCTTTGATTATGATCAAAGTCTATAGTAGTGAATTCTCTCTCTCTCTCTCTCTGTTCTAACTTACCACAAATTCACATCGTCCTGTCCGTTTACTGTTAGCTAGCAGTCTCAAGCCACAGAAGTAGCTAACGTAAACCAAAATGTTAGCTACAGGTAGGCCTAACAGTCACTAGAACGTGCAGCAGCAGCCTCCCCCAGGTCCTAGTGCCCGCTCAGTAAGAAGTTTAAGATGCGATGGAAAAGTTGACGGAAGAAAAAAAAGAAATCACAGAGAAAATATGTTGACTGATATATTGATTTATTTAGGGGGGCTAATGAATATTTTAGGGGGGCTAAAGCCCCCCTAAAATAGGCCTAGCGATGTCCCTGCTCTGTGCTATCATGTTTTGGTGGAAAATTACTGTTTGTGTGTGCTTGCGTGCTCGCTTGCATGCGACACACACACCAACACCCAAGGGTATTACTATTCCATCCCAGAGCCCAGCCGGCATCACTGGTCCTGGGGAGTTAGAGGAGGGAGGATGTGGGTACCATCCTTGTTAGGATCAGTGTGAGGTAGTTTGTTCCACTCCAGGGCTCCAGTGGACTCCAGACTGCCCCAGGCCTGCATGAGAGAGACAACAGCCTGTTTGTCCTCCTGGGTCTGGGGCTCACACAGAACAGAAGCCCTGGATAGCAGCATAAAACTTCTGAGTCACTCGTAAATAATTGCCTTTTCTTTCTCTATTTCTCTGTTTCTTACAATCTCTCTGTTTTTCTGTCTCTCTCCCTCTAGACTCTCTCCTTCATTTTCTCTCTCTCTCCCTCTTTTTCCTTGCTGTCCTGTTTTTTTTAGATGCTGTCCTGGGTTTTTTTAGATGCAAAGGACTTACACACTCATTCTGATCAAAATGTATTCTGTCCTGTGTTCTGCCCCTATCTGCATTGCAGATTTTTAGGATGGTGCAGCACTAGTCTAGTGCCAGGTTGATAGCAGCCTCATGCGGGGCTGCCAAGATTGAGGTATTTTCCCTAGTCATATCACTATGTACCCTCAGGCATTTTCCCACTGCTTTCAAAATCGGTCTCTCCTCTCTCAACCTGACTCTTAAAAAAATGTAAAAAGTAAGGTGTAGCGTTGGCTACAGTTGATTATGCCAGTCTCTTGCAGAGGCCCTTACTTCTTTGGGCAGCACAGTGGAAGCTTTGAAGTAAATGATTCATATGATGACTGATATGAATTAACAAGCCATTTCTAGGCCCACTGTGCAGGGCTTGGGCCTGTATGTGGAGGCCAGTTTACAAGTCCACAGTACTCTCCGTGGAGACGGTAAAAAGCTGATGTTTCCTGTTGTCAGGAAAACAGTATTTTCAACAACTTTTGTTTCCCCTGAAAAGCGGATGTGGGGACTCCACTCAGACGTAATGTTTTTCTTCTTCTTCAAATCAATTAAATTACATTTTATTTGTCACATGCTTCGTAAACAACAGGTGAAGACTAAGAGTGAAATGAATGCAGTGAGAAATATTGAGAAATAGAAAAATAATGGTACAAGGAATAAATACACAATGAGTAATGACAACTTGGCTATATACACAGGGTAAGTACCGAGTCGATGTGCAGAGGTAATTGAGGTAGATACTGTATGTACACTACCGTTAAACATTTGGGGTCACTTAGAAATGTCCTTGTTTTTTAAAGTTGTTTTTTTTGTACGTTAAAATAACATTAAATTGATCAGAAATACAGTGTAGACATTGTTAATGTTGTAAATGACTATTGTAGCTGGAAACGGCAGATTTTTTTAAATGGAATATCACACAGTCATCCGATGGAACAGCTGGTGCTCTCATGCATGGTTCAGTGTTGCATGTCTCAAAGCTAGCATAGAAGGCATTTAGCTCATTTGGTAGGCTCGCGTCACTGGGCAACTCGTGACTGGGTTTCCATTTATATTCCGTGATAGTTTGCATGGCTCGTCGGAGTTCGTAGCTGGATTTCTTACAAGCGTCTGGATTAGTGTCCCGCTCCTTGAAAGTGACAGCTCTAGCCAGTAGCTCAGTGCGGTTGTTGCCTGTAATTCATGGCTTCTGGTTGGGATCTGTACGTGCGGTCACTGTGGTGACGACATTGTCGATGCACTTATTAATGAAGCCAGTGGCTGGTGATAAAGTCCTGAATGTTATTGGTTGAATCCCGGAACATATTCCAGTCTGTACTATTGAAACAGTCCTTTAGCTTAGCCTCCACTTCATCGGACGACTTCCATATTGAGCGTGTCACTAGTACTTCCTGTTTGAGTTTTTGCTTGTATGCAGGAATCGGGAGGATAGAATTCTGGCCATATTTACCAAATGGAGGGCGAGGGAAAGCTTTGTATGTGTTTCTGTGTGTGGAGTAAAGGTGATTTAGAGCTTCATCGCCTCTAGTTGCACAGGTGACATGCTGGTAAAAAATGAGGTGAGACGGATTTCAGTTTCCCTGCATTACAATCACCAGACACTCAGAGCGCTGCTCCTGAATGTGCATTCTCTTGTATCGCTTGTTATTTAATAATTTCATCCAAACTGCTCGTGCACGTGAACGAGCGTCTGTGTAGCCAGACCCTAAAATAGAAATTAGAACTTTGACGCTTGATATGCTGCAAGTCCTGCCACACCCATCTCCTCATGTTTTTTAAGAGCATATACACACGTGGGGAGGGGCACGCTGCTGTTAATTGACTGTGCTTTGTTTCATGTCTTTTTCATGATGGCTTTTCTTCCCCGTGCTCTGAATAAACGGGGAATGAAGATGGAAAGGGAAAGTACAGTAATTGCCCCTGAACCTAAAACTGTCAGTGACAGCGTCAGAGTCAGGAATTCATTCCATGGTCAAAAGCTTACATTTCACTGTGTAACGTGAACTGAAACTTTTGTAATTGCATTCAGGGCACATAAGACAATTAAACAACTATATACAATTGTAGAAATTAGGTAAAACAGATGTAAGTTTTCCTGCATTTAAGTCCCCAGCCACTAGAACCGCCACCTCTGGATGAGCATTTTCTTGTTTGCTTATTTATAGCCCTATACAGTGCGTTGAGGGCAATTTTAGTGCCAGCACCAGTTTATGGTGTTAAATAGACAGCCATGTAAAATATAGGTGAAAACTCTTTGTGGTTTTCCAGCTTATCTTGAGATACTCTACCTCAGCCGAGCAAAACCTTGAGACGTATTTAATTTTAGATTTTGCGCGCCAGCTATTATTGACAAATAGACTCCACCCCTTTTCTTACCGGAGGCAGCTGTTCTGTCTTGCCGATGCATGGAAAACCCAGCCAACTGTATATATTATCCATGTCATCATTCAGCCAAATTGTTTGAATTTTACCCCCTTTTTCTCACCAATTTCGTGGTATCCAATTGTTAGTAGTTACTATCTTGTCTCATTGCTACAACTCCCGTACGGGCTCGGGAGAGACGAAGGTCGAAAGCCATGCGTCCTCCGAAACACAACCCAACCAAGCCGCACTGCTTCTTAACACAGCGCGCATCCAACCCAGAAACCAGCCGCACCAATGTGTCGGAGGAAACACTGTGCACCTGGCGACCTGGTTAGCGCGCACTGCGCCCGGCCCGCCACAGGAGTCGCTAGTGTGCGATGAGACAAGGATATCCCTACCGGCCAAACCCTCCCTAACCCGGACGACGCTAGGCCAATTGTGCGTCGCCCCACGGACCTCCCGGCCGCGGCCGGCTATGACAGAGCCTGGTCGCGAACCCCAGAGTCTCTGGTGGCACAGCTAGCACTGCGATGCAGTGCCCTAGACCACTGCGCCACCCGGGAGGCCCAGTTATTACAGTTTTTAATGTCCCGTTGGTAGGATAGTCTCGACTGGAGCTTATCCAGTTTATTCTCCAATGATTGAACGTTGGCCAATACGACGGATGGTAAAATTGGTATAACCACTCGCCAACGTATTCTCACAAGGCACCCGGATCTGCATCCACTGTATCAGAGTCTATTTTTCATGCGATTGACGAGGATTTGGGCCTGGTACGGTATCAGTAGTAAATCCTTTGCCTCCAACTCATTAAAGAAAAAATCTTGGTCCAGATCGAGGTGAGTAATCGCTGTTCTGGTATCCAGAAGCTCTTTTTGGTCATAAGAGACGGTGACAAACAACACGACTAACAGACAAGATAGTACAATTGGTTAGCAGCCCGTAAACGGCAGCCATCTTCTCTGGCTCTATTCCATTTACTCGCCGACATAGTCTCATCAGTGTGCCCGCTCGTTTGCCTCTTTTCCTATTTTGAGTCCTGGGGATTAGGGCCTGGTCTGGATTGAGCAGTACGTCCAGAGCTGCTGACTCGTTGAAGTAGAATTGTTCATCCGAATCGAGGTTAGTGATAGCTGTTTAGATGTCCAGAAGCTGTTTTCAGTCATAGGACATTATGTACAAAACACAGGAGGCTGCTAAAATGTCTGTGTGTGTTTGTCTTGGGTGCGAGATACAAATCTCTCGCTTCAAGGAGGGCCAGTCAGTTTCTCCGCCATCCAACCCATTGTGTCAGTCCTTGAGCTGTGTTCTCTGAGACCAGAGCTGTTGCCAAGGAACCAAGATGAACTCCATATGAACTTCCCTCAAGGAACTTCACTGTGTGTGTTGGGGATCACTGTGCCAGGCCAAACAGACATTATTCAGACTGAGGAACAAAAAAATGCACCTGTGACACAAGCTGCTGAGGCAACATCCTATTGAGCAAGGAGCAGAGGAGAGGAAGCAGCTATATTTTCTTCACAATAGACCCTCTACATGTCATTCAACATTACGTGATAAATCCTAAATACACTTGAGTATACCAAACATTAGGACCGCCTTCCTAATATTGAGTTCCACAGGGATGCTGGCCCATGTTGACTCTAATGCTTCCCACAGTTGTGTCAAGTTGGCTGGAAGTCCTTTGGGTGGTGGACCATTCTTGATACACACTGGAATCTGTTGAGCATGAAAACCCCAACAGTGTTGCAGTTCTTGACACAAACCGGTGGCACCTAGTGAAATACCCCGTTCAAAGGCACTTTAATATTTTGAGGTCATTCTTTCCACACTAACAGTTTGATATGAATTTGATTTGTAACTACTTTAGCCTATTGCATCACACATCACACCCAACCTTACTGTCTTATCTGGAAAGTCCAGATTTGGGATTTTGATTGAATAGAGCCATAAATGCCTAAGAAGTTATTCATATCCCAAATCCTTTAGATGTCAGACATTTCACCTGATATTAGTGATATTGCAAATGAAGCTTTCTTTTCCACAATTACAAAAACATTTGGACACACAATGTTTCTCTATGTTGATAGCCTACAATAGAAACAGCTGTTGAAGTCTGAGACAATGTGAATTAATAGGCTACACATACAGTTATGGGGTGGGTAGGTTGCTTTCTAAATGTAATTCGTTACTAGTTACCTGTCCAAAATTGTAATCAGTAATGTAAATTTTGGATTACCAAATCTCAGCAACGTAATCTGATTACATTACTTTTAGATGACTATCCCCTTTAGAGGCATTAGAAGAAGATAAAAATGTATATTACCAATTGAATGACATCTATTGCAGGATATAGTTTAAAGTATACATAGCTGGCCATATATGGATGTTCAATTTTACTTTATTGGTTGGTTATGTAGGCTTCTTCTAACCCATCGAAGGAAATTTGGAAGTATAGATTAGCCAAATTGTTTTACCTGAGCATAACCCCAAAACGAAGGATTTATTAGCCAGCCCTACTCTGTTGTTTTTGATTTTGTTGTCATGGAGGACTGATTGGGCTCATTGATTCGAGTTGACAAATAAATGCTGTGCTCGTGGAATGGCATGCTTTGAGCACTACTTAAAAGTGCTGTTTACATGTGAAAAATGAATGCCATATGCTGAATTTGCTATTGGCCTATTGTTTAACTTTTTGTTGGTGACACTTTGATATCTTGATAATATGCAGCTGTTTAAAGGGCATATCCACAGATGAAACAATAACAAAACAGTTAACCCGCCTCTGTTTCGGTAAAAAGCTGCGTGATGAGAAATGTAACCACTCTCAGATTAATAGATGGATGCAAGGATGGATGCAAGGAATGACCATCCATGATATCAAAATTATTGTTTTAACCATGTTATGAGGCTATGCAGTGTTTTTTTTTTTACATTTACAATGTTTTCAAATATTGGAGAAAAAAAAGCTTGTATGTTGGGTTCTCATTGAGTGTGACAGTTGAACTAGGCTCATGAGGTATTTCTAAGTTATATTCTTCAAGAATCAATGGATATACATTACTGGTCAAAAGTTTTTTCTTTATTTTTTATTGTTTTCTACATTGTAGAATAATAGTGAAGACATCAAAATTATGAAATAATACATGTGGAATCATGAAGTAACCAAAAATGTTTTGGTAAGTGTGCCTTGAATTCTAAATAAATCATAGACTGTGTCACCAGTAAAGTACCCCCACACCATAACACCTCCTCCTCCATGCTTTACTGTGGGAAATACACATGCAGAGATCATCCGTTCACCAACACCGCGTCTCACAAAGACACGGCGGTCTCCACCGGTCTAATGTCCCTTGCTCATATTTCTTGGCCCAAACAACTCTCTTCTTCTTATTGGTGTCCTTTAGTAGTGGTTTCTTTGCAGCAATTTGACCATGAAGGCCTGATTTCACACAGTCTCCTCTGAACAGTTGATGCTGAGATGTGTGTTACTGGAACTCTGTGAAGCATGTATTTGGGCTGCATTTTCTGAGGCTGGTAACTCTAATGAACTTATCCTCTGCAGCAGAGGTAACTTTGGGTCTTCCATTCCTGTGGCGGTACTCACGAGTGCCAATTTCTATTAGCGCTTGATCGTTTTTGCAATTGCACTTGAAGAAACTTTAAAAGTTCTTGAAATGTTCCATGTTGACTGATCTTCATGTCTTAAAGTAATGATAGACTGTCGTTTCTCTTTGCTTATTTGAGCTCTTCTTGCCATCATTTAGACTTGTTCTTTTACCAAATAGGGCTATCTTCTCTATACCACCCCTACCTTGTCATAACATAACTGATTGGCTCAAATGCATTAAGAAGGAAAGAAATTCCTCAAATTAACTTTTAACAAGGCACACCTGTTAAATGAAATGCATTCCAGGTGACTACCTCATGAAGCTGGTTGAGAGAATGCCAAGAATGTGCAAAGCTGTCATCAAGGCAAAGGGTGGCTATTTCAAGAATCTCAAATATAAAATATATTTTGATTTGTTTTTTAAAAATGGGTTACTACATGATTCCATGTGTTATTTCATAGTGTTGATGTCTTTACTATTACTCTGCAATGTAGAAAATAGTCAGATTTAGAAAAACCCTTGAATGAGTAGGCGTTCTAAAACTTTTGACTGGTAGTGTGTGTATATATATATATAATTTATGTCCAAAAATGTATGTAGCATCTACAGATTGACAATTTTGATAGACTTAAATCAAATCAAATGTATTTATATAGCCCTTCGTACATCAGTTGATATCTTAAAGTGCTGTACAGAAACCCATCCTAAAACCCCAAACAGCAAGCAATGCAGGTGTTGAAGCACGTTGGCTAGGAAAAACTCCCTAGAGAGGCCAAAACCTAGGAAGAAACCTAGAGAGGAACCAGGCTATGAGGGGTGGCCAGTCCTCTTCTGGCTGTGCCGGGTGGAGATTATAACAGAACATGGCCAAGATGTTCAAATGTTCATAAATGACCAGCATGGTCAAATAATAGGTCTTGGACTGGTAGAACGTCCGGTGAACAGGTCAGGATTCCATAGCCGCAGGCAGAACAGTTGAACACAGTTTGAACAGTTTGAACACTTAAAGGGGCAGACTTTGAGCATGTGTCCATTAGGCCAATAGATTTTATTTCTATCAGCATGAATTAGATAAAGCCCCACTTTTATTCCATAGGCTGGGATCCGCACGGTGCAGCTGTTGCAAGAGCACATTTTTCAATGGCTGTCCATTGGTTTCAAAAACAATGATTGATAGGCAATAATTTCTGGGTTCAAATACATGGCTGATTTGTAAACAGCCATCCACAACAACCACAATCCGTATGGCGCAAATAGCTAAATGAGAGAGCAGCACTGTGATTCACATCAATGCGCTATGTAGCTATCAATACTAAGTTATACCCGTATCACCGAAAACTACACCACTGCTGACATTCTGACCTTTATTCAAGTTGGATAATCTTTGGATGCCGACAGCAGTCGCACCATTGGAAGACAACGCTTGGACTGTAGCCTACAAATTCCTGCTCTTTTCCCGATCCATCAAACACATTTGGTGTGTCATCATAGTGGTCTCTGATTTGTGGTCACACACACTCAGGTGAAACAAATTTAAACTTGCTCCCTTTTCAATGCAGATTTTAATGTCATTTACAAAATCCTTTCTGAATGTAAATGTAATCCTCAAAGTAATCATCTAGTTTTTCAAAAATTTCTGTAATCTGATTACAATATTTTGCTGGTAACATAACAGATTACAGTTACCATTTTTGTAATCCCAAACCCCAGTTATGGAACGGATCTTAGTACCCAACGTGACAATAGCCTATGTTTGACGTACTATGAAAACTTGGTGTATTATGCCTATGTCTAGGCTACTGTCAACATGCGAACCGCGTAGGAATTTTCCTTTATGTTCTACAAACTGCGCTTCACATTGTCTATCCATTCTACTGCAGGATCCTGTAGGCTATTTGTACAGTCAGTGGGACTTAAAAGTGAAAGCGAGTGGAAACACTTTAGCCAGTGTGTAGCCTATTTTTGCGAAAAGCTTATGCCAAGTCGCAAACAACCAGATGTTCCAGTTTTCAAGGGAAATGGAAAGAGAGCCTGTGAGGCAACTTCTGCTTTTGGACGTTAAAAAGCATCAAACAAGGTACAGTGTGAACAAAGACAGTGGAGTATGAAGATAAGCAAAAACTGCTTCTCTAATAGAAATCCCCGATCACTCTTGTAAATTATGTCATGGCGACATTGTCTAGCTAAGCTCATGTGCAGAAACAGTTCATCGGGTCTAACGGTCATTTCACGTGGAACTGCGCATGTGCAGGCCGTCAAATCAAAGGCACTTCTTCGATATTAAGTTGTTTTGGCTAAAATTAAAATGTGTCAGTTTGTCACTTTCACAAGCTTGGAAATTCAACTACTTAAGACATTGGCTCAAATATTGGTAGCGCCTTTAGATTTCTAGAATATTAACAACTAAGGAAGATATTTTTTACTTCTCCCATTGACTTCTCAAATCCCAAACCCAAGCCTGGTCTGCTTGGTCTGTTTCACAAGCATTCCCAGAAGTCTCGCTGATGTTGTGCTTCTGGGTTTAGAAACTCTGGGCGGGTTTGAGTGGTAAGCACTGTTCCCTCTAAACTGCCATGTGAGCGGGCACTTAATAGTCCTGAGACTGCCACAAGGCAGTGTGCAGATTGCAGAAGAATTTCAGCCCATGGAGAGAAGCACTATAAACGTTTCCCTTTACTGTGGCAATATTAGCCACTTTCAATGCAACATACCACAACAAAACAAACTATGCAAGAGATTTTGTTGTAGGCAGAAGGCATTGGAGTAAGATTCTATTGTGCACGAGTCAGCCCATACTCTACACAGACCTGTGTGCCATAACCAATCAGAGCTGCAGTAGGCCTATATGCAAATTGACCATTGCCATATATGGATCTGGGTTTTCGGAGAAAGCCTAAGAATGATGGTGTAAGTGGATGATGAGTTTGAATCAAGCAGCACATCGAGCAAAGTTGGTGAAGACGACTGTTCTGAAAGGACAACAGTAGTTTCGAAAACTGGAACAAAAAGGAGATTGTCTGACATTGGAGTGGAGGATACGTGTATGCATGATAATGAATTAAATCTTGTTGGGATGTGTTGAGTAAGGATGCATATATGGGAGACTCGTTTTAGGTGTTGAATGGTGAAGTATGCGCTGGGAAAAGTGGAGTCTGTCAAGAGTGACTGTCACGGTCGTTTGTAGAATTAATGGACAGCGTGCATAGAGTTCCACATGTTTAATCAAAGAAACTCACCAAAACAATACAGAACCAAAACGAAATGTGAAGTCCAATGCAGTTCTCACTGGCAACTAGACACAAACAAACAAGATCCCACAAAAACCTAGTGGGAAAAGGCTGCCTAAATATGATCCCCAATCAGAGACAACGATAAACAGCTGCCTCTGATTGGGAACCATACCAGGCCAACATAGACATATAATAACCTAGATAACACACCCTAGTCACACCCCGACCTAACCAACATAGTGAATAAAAGGCTCTCTATGGTCAGGACGTGACAGTGACAAGGAGTGGTCTTATTTTGATTAATTGTATTTTTGAAGAACAGAGTAAGATTGCAGGGAGCCTTAAAAGAATCCGGACAACAGAAGTTTTGTGTTTTGAACTTCAGAGCAGCCCGACAAAGGTGTCATCTCAGTGGTGATGATTGATGTTCAGGTTGAATCCCTGAAGATAATTCCTGGTGCGGTTGGTGCCCGGCGTCTGACCCGCTGGGTGAATGGAGATAAAGTACAAAGTCTGTCAGTCCTGTTGTTTTTTGGCCCACACGGTACTGTTTCGTTTTGTTCACATCGTTTATTGTTTTGTTCCAGTGTTCAGTTTGTTTATTAAAAAGACATGAACACTTACCACGCTGCACCTTGGTCCTCCTCTCTTTCTCCAGACGACATCCGTTACAGAAACACCCACCACAAAAGGACCAAGCAGCGTGGTAACGGGCAGCTGCAGCGATCGCAGGACTCCTGGACATGGGAGCGAGATCTGGACTATGTCACTACTTGGGAGGAGATAGACAGGTGGTCGGTCGACCCAGGGAGAGTGCCGGAGCCCACCTGGGATTCTCTGGTGCAGTGTGAGGAGGGATACCGGCGAATGGAGTCAGCACGGCGGCGCAGAAGGAAGCCCGAGAGGCAGCCCCAAAAATGTCTTGGGGGGGCACACGGGGAGTGTGGCGAAGTCAGGTAGGAGACCTGCACCAACTTTCCGTGCTTACTGGAGAGAGAGAGGGACCGGGCAGGCACCGTGTTATGTGGTGGAGCGCACGGTTATGTGGTGGAGCGCACGGTGTCTCCGGTGCGTGTACATAGCCCGGTGCGGTACATTCCGTCTCCTCATATCGGCCGGGCTAGAGTGGGCATCGAGCCAGGTGCCATGAAGCCGGCTCTACGCATCTGGTCTCCAGTGCGTCTCCTCGGGCCGGTGTACATGGCACCAGCCTTACGCATGGTGTCCCTGGTTCGCCAGCACAGCCCAGTGCGGACTATTCCACCTCGCCGCACAGGTCTGGCTACTGGGAGCATTCAACCAGGTAAGGTTGGGCAGGCTCGGTGCTCAAGAGTTCCAGTGCGCCTTCACGGTCCGTTCTGTCCGGTGCCAACCCAACGTACCAGCCCTCCGTTGGCAGCCCCCCGCACCAGGCTGTCTCTCCGTCTTCTCCCTACAGGTGCTCCCGCCTGTCCAGCGCTGCCGGAGTCTCCCGCCTGTCCGGCGCTGCCGGAGTCTCCCGCCTGTCTGGCGCTGCCGGAGTCTCCCGCCTGTCCGGCGCTCCCCGAGTCTCCCGTCCATTCGGGACCCGTGGCGTGGGTCCCCAGTCCAAGGTCGGTGGCGAGGATCGCTGCTCTAAAGAGGCCACGGAGGCGGGCTAAGAGGCGCAAAAAAACTATGGTGAAGTGGGGTCCACGTCCCGCGCCAGAGCCGCCACCGCGGACAGACGCCCACCCAGACCCTCCCCTATAGGTTCAGGTTTTGCGGCTGGAGTCCGCACCTTTGGGGGGGGGGGTACTGTCAAGTTCTGACCTTAGTTCTTTGTTTTTGTCTTTGTTTTAGTATGGTCAGGGCGTGAGTTGGAGTGGGCAGTCTGTTTGTTTTTCTATGTGGGTTTTTGAGTTCGGCCTAGTATGGTTCTCAATCAGAGGCAGCTGTCAACTGTTGTCCCTGATTGAGAATCATACTTAGGTAGAATTTTTCCACCTGTGTTTTGTGGGTGTTTGTTTCCGTGTGAGTGTTTGGGCCACACGGTACTGTTTTGTTTTGTTAACATCGTTTATTGTTTTGTTCTAGTGTTCAGCTTGTTTATTAAAAAGACATGAACACTTACCACGCTGCACCTTGGTCCTCCTCTCTTTCTCCAGACGACATCCGTTACAATTTTGGGGAATCCTGTTTCCATCGCTTACAGTAGGTGGCGGAATGCACAATAAATTGTGCGATCGCCAATATACCATAGAAGAATATATGGATCTGTGCCATTTACTTTAAACTGGACTGTGTTTACAGCTGTGGTCGTGAGTAGATGCGCTTGTTTTGAGATCAAAGCAAGAGCTGCATATAGTCACGTGCACATTTTGTTCCTATGCTTTGCTAGTTAGTGAGTTATTAGTCCAGTTATAGATCATTTGTAGTCAGCAATAGGGGAGTGATTGCTTCCTATAGTAGCACAATAAATGTACATTTCATCTTTGAAAGGCAAGTCAGGTAAAGAGCTTTTTTGTCTTAAAGGGACAGTGTTGTATTTTGAAACAGGCTTGACTAAGCTAAGTAGGCAATAGGCAGAGGGTAGCATAATTTGTTGATTCTCTGTATTCATTTTATGGGAATAATAGTGCATTTTATTTTGTAAAGAACAGCTATTTCTAGGTGTTTCTTAATCATCAAAGCTTTATTAAAATATCACGTTTGAGAGGAATGAAACAGTGAGCTGACATTCCCTTTTTATCTATGCATTGTAGGCAGGCCCACATTATTTGAGACATGCAGGTTCCCGTTTTGGTGTAGGCTACATGTCCATGCCCATCATGAAACGAGAGATGAGAACATCAGTGAATACCAGTGAACCTCGTATTTAGAAGTTATCTCTAACCTGTAAAAATGGCTTGTTTTCCGTTTCATATGTTCAAAATCCAAGCCCTCCCTTAGGACTACCATAATGAAGGCTGGTTCAACAGCAATGTGTGTATTTTTTATCATGCAGATTTTATATCATTACATTTTACATGTATTTATTGTTGTTGTTAAAAAAAATGGATTGCTTGTTTTTTGTTTAATTTTATTACAACCAAACTTATTAGAATGATTCACCTTCCTGGTTTTATGGTGACAACGTCTGTGGCGCGCTTGCAATGGTACTTCTGGAGATAAGTGAATGCGACCTGATCTGTAAGATGGTTTCGATTATATTCATAAAATATAGGCTGATTTGGGAGCCGTATAACGGTGAGTGGACATTCTCCCTTTCTCTTTATAGGCCTTATCAATAACTAATTTAATCTTGCTCATTGACAATGTTTGGCAAGTCCATGCTCAGCCATAATGCAATGTAAAGTAGGCCTAGCCCCTACAGTATAGCAGTGTGAATGCTATTGAAGCCATGCTATTACTTAGAACAATGTGGATGGAAAATGGGTTCAGCAAAGATACAGTATGTCTACATTTGTTATTTCATTTCTTTAAGCCATTTAACAAACTATAACGGGCTAACATTGGAATTGGAGTTGATTCCAAGGCAACACATAAAGGACCGTAAGTACACAACTTGAAGCAACCACATATTTCGCCATGGAGCACGTTCTGATTAGCCAGTGAGGGGCCAAGCCTTGACACACCCACAACAACTTTATTAATTCATACGCAGCCCTTTTGCGCCAATGACAGCAAGTAATTGTGATAGTGAAAATAGCTCAAATATTTCTGACACAGGCCTGCATCTATAACGCTACCACCTCTGTTTAGATTTACCATTGTACAGTGGGGGGAAAAAGTATGTGAACCCTTTGGAATTACCTGGATTTCTGCATAAATTGGTCTAGAAATTTGATCTGATCTTCATCTAAATCACAACAATAGACAAACATAGTGTGCTTAAACTAATAACACACAAATTTTTGTATTTTTTTTGGTCTATATTGAATACTTGAATAATGACTTCTCCAAAAGCTAATTGGAGTCAGGAGTGAGCTAACCTGGAGTCCAATCAATGAGACGAGATTGGAGATGTTGGTTAGAGCTGCCTTGCCCTATAAAAAACACTCATAAAATTTTTGTTTGCTATTCACAAGAAGCATTGCCTGATTTGAACCATGCCTCAAACGAAAGAGATTGCAGAAGACCTAAGATTAAGAATTGTTGACTTACAAAAGGGTTACAAAAGTATCTCTAAAAGCCTTGATCATCAGTCCATGGTAAGATAAATTGTCTATAAATGGAGAAAGTTCAGCACTGTTGCTACTCTCCCTAGGAGTGGCCGTCCTGCAAAGATGACTGCAAGAGCACAGTGCAGAATGCTCATTGAGGTTAAGAAGAATCCTAGTGTCAGCTAAAGACTTACAGAAATCTCTGGAACATGCTAACATCTCTATTGACGAGTCTATGATGTTCCACAGCGCTACTGGCAAAATATTCTGTGGACAGATGAAACTAAAGTTGAGTTGTTTGGAAGGAGCACACAACACTATGTGTGGAGAAAAAAAGGCAAAGCACACCAAAATTAAAACCTCATCCCAACTGTAAAGTATGGTGGTGGGAGCATCATGGTTTGGGGCTGCTTTGCTGCCTCAGGGCCTGGACAGCTTACTATCATCGGCGGAAAAATGAATTCTTAAGTTTATCAAGCCTTTTTGCAGGAGAATATTAGGTTATCTGTCCGTCAATTGAAGTTCAACAGAAGTTGGGTGACGCAACAGGACAACAACCCAAAACACTGAAGTAAATCCACAACAGAATGGATTCAACAGAAGAAAATGTGCCTTCTGGAGTGGCACAGTCAACGTTCTGGCCTCAACCCAATTGAGATGCTGTGGCATGACCTCGAGAGCAGTTCACACCAGACATCCCAAGAGCATTGCTGAACTGAAACAGTTTTGTAAAGAGGAATGTCCAGAACTCCTCCTGACCATTGTGAATGTCTGATCCACAACTACAGAAAACATTTGGTTGAGTTTATTGCTGCCAAACAAGGGTCAACCAGTAATTAAATCCAAGGGTTCAGACTTTTTCCACCCTGCACTGTGAATGTTTACACGGTGTGTTCAATAAAGACATGAAAACATATAATTGTTTGTGTGTTATTAGTTTAAGCAGACTGTGTTTGTCTATTGTTGTGACTTAGACGAAGATCAGATCACATTTTATGACCAATTTATGCAGAAATCCAGGTATTTCCAAAGGGTTCACATACTTTTTCTTGACACTGTCATGTATTGTCATGTTGTGTCTTGTTTCTGTCCTTTCCCTTCACCCTGTCTCCCTCTGCTGGTCGTTATTAGGTTACCTTTTCTCCCCCTCTTTCCCCCAGCTGTTCCTTGTCTCCTCCTAACTACCTCGTCACCCCTTTTGCCACCTGTTCCCTTTTTCCCTCTGATTAGTCCTCTATATCTCTCTCTGTTTTTGTTTCTGTCTTTGTCGGATTCTTGTTTGTGTTATTCATGCCTGAACCAGACTATCGTCATGTTTGCTGCAACCTTGTCCTGTCCTGTCGGAATCTGCCGGTCCATCTGAGCCTACGTTTGTTTTGTTATTAAAGAAGCTCTGTTTACGTTAATTCGCTTTTGGGTCCTCATTCACGCACCGTAACAGACACTGTATTAGGTTTGTTAAAATGAAGCCCTTACTGTGGAAATTATACCAATACAGACAATGTGATTTTACGCCTCACATAAAAGTGATCTGGCGTTCTGGATGGGGGACATGTCCAAAGCATAGGCTACACAGTTGTTGCAAAACACATTTGATAGCCTTCATGTTCCTGTTCAATACTAATAGATACGCTTATTTTTATTAAAATGTTATTCTAGTCTTGATGTTGCCAAGAACTACAGCTACTCAAGAGCCAGAATAATTTCCAAGAACTGCTTTGGGATCCTTGCTGTAAGATGGAGGATCCTGGGACGTGCCTATGAATTTGCCCCAGAAAAGCTGAGAGTATTGTTAAGGGCTGTGTGGTCCTCCACAACTATCTTTACACTACAGAGACTAACAGACAGACAGAGTCATCAACACGGTACACCCACGTCACACCCACTGGGGACCTCTGTCCAGGAGAATGGAGACAGGTGGTACAAGTGGACACCAACTTCCTAGACCCAAGAAACATGTAGGCAGACAGGGTTGCTGTACAGGACTACAGGACTACTTCCTCACACCAGCTGCTTGAGTTTCATTCCAGGATGCTGCTATCACACGTGGCAACTTACAGTAAATGTTGGATTGTGGTTTAGAAAACATGTTTGTACTTACACTGTATGTTCCTTTCCTTCCTTTCCTTGATTTATACAGGGCATTCTGATTGTTTTACATATTTTATGTTACAGCCTAATTGTAAAAATGATTAAATTGTTTTTTCCCCCTCATCAATATACACACAATAGACCCATAATGACAAAGAAAAAAACGTTTTTTAGAAATGTTCACGCTACAAGGTTGGCACACCTGTATTTGGGGAGTTTCTCCCATTCTTCTCTGCAGATCCTCTCAAGATCTGTCAGGTTGGGTGGGGAGCGTAGCTGCATAACTACTTTCAGGTCTCTCCAGAGATGTTCGATGGGGTTCAAGTTTGGGCTCTGGCAGGGTCACTCAAGGACATTCTGAGACTTGTCCTGAAGCCACCCATGCGTTGTCTTGACTGTGTGCTTAGGGTCGTTGCCCTGTTGGAAGGTGAACCTTCGCCCCAGTCTGAGGTCCTGAGCACTCTGGAGCAGATTTTCATCAAGGATCTCTCTGTACTTTGCTCCGATCATCTTTCCCTCGATTCTCACTAGTCTCCCAGTCCCTGCCACTGAAAAACATCCCCACAGCATGATGCTGCCACCGCCATTTATTTTATTTTTATTTCACCTTTATTTAACCAGGTAGGCCAGTTGGGAACAAGTTCTCATTTACAACTACGACCAGGCCAAGATTAAGCAAAGCAGTGCACAAAATTAACAACACAGAGTTATACATAAACAAACGTACAGTCAATAACACAATAGAAACATCTATGTACAGTGTGTGCAAATGTAGAAGATAAGGGAGGTAAGGTAATAAGTAGGCCATAGAGGCAAAATAATTACAATTTAGCATTGACACTGGAGTGATAGATGTGGAGAGGATGATGTGCAAGTAGAGATACTGGGGTGCAAAAGAGCAAGAAGATAAATAACAATATGGGGATGAGGTAGTTGGGTGTGCTATTTACAGATTGGCTGTGTACAGATACAGTGATCGGCATGCTGCTCTGACAGCTGATGCTTAAAATTAGAGAGGGAGATATGTCTCCAGCTTCAGTGATTTTTGCAATTCGTTCCAGTCATTGGCAGCAGAAAACGGGCAGGAAAAGCGGCCAAAGGTAGGCTCAACTCTGACCATTTTTAACACCATAATGCCACACAGTATTAAAGGCCAACGATGGTCACCAACTTGACAAAAGTGATCAGCTCGAATGCACCCACGGTGTTAACAAGTGAAACTCCTAAGGGGACAGGAAAATTGGACTGTTTTTAAGCTCATTTCCTGTAATTCTAGCATTTTGACATGGCTTAGGCCTATGACCAGGGTAACATTTACAAAAATTAAAACCACAGGTCAGGTGTATTCAGGATGCTTTGAACATTAAATTAACACTCAAAATTCAACAACTTTGTGGGGATGAAATTGAAAGTATGCTAGTATATATATATATTTTAAATTGTGGTTTGATACTTTATTCAGACAGTAATGACATGAGATAGGGAAATGCTAGAAACAGTGGCAAGGTTGGAAGCAGGGATTGATCCCTGTTCTCAGGTGGAAAGTTGTAAGCAACACGTGCCAGGGAGTGTTACCACTACACCAAGGTGCTGCACAGGAACATTTTATATTAATGGTTGATGGTAGTGGGTAACCAAATTATAGATTGCAATATCCTTGTCCATGGACTGCTTTCAAGGTAAGGATACAAACATCTTGTATTTTGTAATTTGGGAGAATTCCCTCCTTAAAATAGGGATGGAAGGAAATCCTGCTTGCTCTCCAGGAGGGTTGGCCGCACTAGATCTATGTTTCCAATAATTTCTCAAATTCATCCAACCTTCAAGAAAAATCTCATGAATATCAATATCCAGGTGCTTTATGCCTACTAGTTGAAGATACTTACCATAATCTTATTCTACATAGACAAAATATCATGTGTGTATGAGTTGTGAGTCTCCCTATCATCTCTGCCTAGTATGTGCACAATACTTAAATGTCCAAAAATATATTTGATTCCTGGAGTATTTAATATCCAATGCTTATTTGTATAACTTACTGTCCATGAATGGCTGCAATAATGCATATAATACATTTTCAAAGACACAAGTAGGCATACCTATTTCAAATATGTGATTACACTGGACATATTGGGAATAAGTGGAATAATAAATTAAGTGTGGGGAATAACAATAACGTTCTTCCTGACAAGCATAGTAATTACCCTATATTTTAGCCAATTTTTAAGAATGATAATTATTCCACTGATTAGACTAAATAAAGTAAATATATAAAATAAGATGACAAAATCTGCCCCTACACCCTAACCAAATTATTATTTTATTAATTATCCCCCTCTCTAGAATCAAAATTACACTTTTCTGTTCACAATCTGTTTGACAAAATAATTGACATAGTTACAAATAAGGTAACCCTACCAATTTTCCCGCTAAAACATACCGTTGTTACAGCCTAAATGCTAATCACCAAACGAGAGGACTAAGGCAAGTGTGGATTAAATCGACTTTAGTGCATGCTGTCAAAAGGCTGCATTCTGCAACAACAGGGACGGGAGAAACGTTATACATAAAACAACGCTACCGTGCGGCTCTTTTTACAGTTTAATCAATTAGCGGAGAACGTTCTATCTCTCAATTCAGCTCCAATCTAATCTTGAGGTGCGTTTCTTTAAAACATGCACCCAATTCCCTTGATCCCTTACATAACTAGACTAATCATATGCTTAAATGTACGGTTCACATTGTTCTGGCAAGACAGGACAATGCTAGAGGTTCCGCTCGTGATGTTAAATTGCACGCTCAGATGCTCCGATTTCAAAACGATTTGGAGCACAGTTGAAAGGTTCACGCACTGACTACAATGGAACTATTCGAAAGATAAAAGCAGTACTTTCCAATGCGTTATATATGAGACGTGCCGAACGTGAGAAAAGCTTCAAATGCGTGTGTCTCACGGCCAATACGTGAGAGTTGGCAGCTCTGACTGGCTAGGATAATTTATGCAGCAGGTTAGGATAATTAACGTAGTAGGTTTGGAGACTGGGGTTAAGGAAAATAGTTAGCGAATATGCTCTCCTAATCTGTTAGGAAAATCACTTCGTATCGAAGTGGCGTGAAAAGAGTATCCCTTGTTAACCGGTCAACCAATCCACATTTAAGGGATTGGTTGAACAGTGCCGAAAATAACCGTTTTTTTCTACTCAGTAAAACCAGTATGTAGGGGATATATGCTGAACAAAAACATGAACGCATCATGCAACAATTTGAAAGATTTAGCTGAATTACAGTTCATATTAGGAAATCAGTCAATTGAATATATGGAGTTCACATGACTGGGAAGGGGCGCAGCTTGGGAGGTCATACATGTAGGTCCACGGACTTGGGAGCCAGCCCAGCCAATCACTCCTCCCTGATGTGGAGGTCCTGGGCTGCAGTTGTGAGGCAGGTTGGATGCACTGCCAAATTCTCTAAAACGACGTTGGAGGCAGTTTATGACAGAGAAATTAACATTCAATTCTCTGGCAACAGCTCTGGTGGACATACCTGCAGTCAGCATGCCAATTGCATGTTCCATCAAAACTTGAGACATCTGTGGCATTGTGTTGTGTAACACAACTGCACATTTTAGAGTTACCTTTTATTGTCCCCAGCACAAGGTGCACCTGTTTCTTAATATGCCACACCTTTCAGGTGGATGGATTATCTTGACAAAGGATAACATGCTCACTAACAGGGAGGTAAACACATTTGTGCACAACATTTGAGAGAAATAACCATTTTATGTGCATATGAAAAATATTGTATTTCAGCTCATGAAACATGGGACCAGCACTTTACATGTTGCTTTTATATTCTTGTTCAGTGTAGTTTCAGGCGTTTATTTTACGCTTGTTGTGTTAGGTTAATTGCGGAAGAGAGTGTGTGAGCAACAATGTACATAAACCCTGGATCTCTAATGCGATGCATTGGACAGTGAGATGCACCAATCGGCCATATTGAAACTCCCCAGCAGAAGCAGTCCTCTATTGGAATTAATGGAATTCTACAGTATTTCAATAAAACATTTTTCAATGACAAAATTACATGTATTTAAGTATTTTGTTGTTGTAGTGTGGACAGTAACATTATAACTTTCTAAAAAGTATACTTTAAGGAAAATGTTTGCATACATTGTTTTATGTTTATCTCACTTAATGTAATTCAAACGTATGAATTATGGTATCTACAATAGAATAATCGTGGCAAAAAAAATATATACTTGAATAAATGCATTTCTTTGCAAGGTGTGGGAGTGCCAAGATGTGGGCGCGGTGGGTTCAAAACCGCGCCCCCTGAGATTCAACTGGTGTATATATAGATCATTGGGTGTGAACGATGGGACACATTTCAGCGCACAATATAGGGGACAAGGCGTGTGTGTGGAATGATACGGGCGTGTTTCATGTTGGATTTATAAAAGCGGTTGTCCGACATAAAGTAATTTTCAGTTGTAGCCAATATTATTTGGCTTTTATGTTAGTGATTGAACGCTGTGTCACTGTCACAATACCGACGGTTCCAGCTGGGACATCAATCTTGTGCTCGAGGGCTTTCCAAAACATATTGGTCCAGGCGTACTGCTTATTCCGGTGATTGTTTCGGTGAGTGAAACTTTTTGAAATACCATTGGACACATTTGTTTACCCCACAATGTCATATGCCTGTCATAGCTTTCCTACTCTTGTACGGGCTTAGGGTATGGTCAATTGTGTAGGCTATTGCAGCATTTGGAACAAAAGAACCTGGATTCATGCATTAGGCTACCTACTGTATACCTATGTTCGCATGCACTGTACATGTTGCCTATACTGTAGTCTGTTCTTCACACTTTTATTCTCCCCCTGTTTGAAATGTCAAGACAAGTTTACATGCGGACGAACGTCATGATGCAATTACAATTTGTAACAATTTGATACAATGTAGTAGCGCCTTGACATTCAATTGATGTGTATGTTACGCGCTACGATTATTGCAATAGATAAAGCCATTTGTACACTCACAATTTTGTCATATCAAGGTAATATAGAATGTTCTGAATGCTAAAGCAGCATACTGTCCTTCCTGGTGGCGATTTTAGCATGTAAATCTTGGTGGGTCAACAACAAAAAATAAGTGGGAAGCATGCCAGCAAAGCCACTACACAACACTAAACAATACATGAATTGCACTATAACGGTGACAAACGGTGCCCACAAACGGCCTACGTAAAGCTGTCCCAACAGCAGTCCCAACATCTTACCACTGCTACACCTGACTATCAGCGGAGCATTGTCTGGCAGCAAAACAATTAATTTAGCAACATAGCTGATGTGGCTGACTTGCTTAAACAAATGTGGTTTCTAATGTCAATTGAGGTGTACAAGCTATGGCATAAGGGGACGACAAGCGGATAAGAGGCAATATAATATGTGTTTAGCACTTTTCAAATGTACAGCGACAGAATTCAGAACATGGTCCGTTCTTACAGTGTTCTCCCTGTACACCAAGTCAGAACTGTGGGATAAATAAAAGGGGCATATAAGCAGACAATGAAAGCTCTTACAATATTAATTTATTACATTTCTCTAAAACAGGTTATAGACTACATGTGCACCAAGTCAGAACAGTAGGCAAAATTAAGAGGGGTAAATAGACTAAATTATTAGGGTGAGGTACATGGACTACTAACATCTTACTACATAACATACAGTATTACTTTCTTAGTTACAGTATACATAACTCCCTGGCATATTACATAATTTATGCAGCATCATACAATACATTTTTGGAGTCACCTTGTTGTGCTGTGCTCACTTGACAGGAAGGTGGTGCGGCGGTCCTTTGTGGGCAAATTGTCATCAAAGTCTGACATTCTCTGGATTTATTGTGCTTTCAAAACAACTGGAAACTCGGAAAAAAACATGATCGAATCATGATGACGTCATTGATCTTTAGGTCGTTGCTAGAAAACAGGCTGGATTTACAATTCCGAGTTGTATGAACGTTCAAAACGCCTTCTTAGTTGGGAACTTCTAATGTAACTCAATGGCAGCACCCAAGGGGCTAGAATTTATTTGCTCTGCCCTTAGACTTGGCAGTGACGTAGTGTCCCCATGAGTGACAGAACACTGGGCCAATCACGGCGCAACGTTTTTCTGCTGGCTTGCCCCACCACCACAGAAAGCTCTGAGCTAGGCTGAAACACCTGCATTTTGGAGCTGCCTTACTCAAGAAAACAAAAAGGAAACCATGCTTACATGTGGCTTTATTAACTTGGTGATATATATATAATTTACATTGTTTGCAAACTGATACGTGACACGTATTAATGCCAAAATAACATGCAAAACAGGCAAGCCCCACCCAAAAACGAATAATGTGTCCTTCCTATGCATTTTCTGTCGATGTCCTAGCCCATTCATATACGCTAACTACCTTAGCGCTTATTGATGATCATATCTTCTGGCTGGGGGTTTTGTTAAGCGCTCTGATGCTTGCTCTAAACTAGAGGTGTAGGACCTACATTCATATAGTTTATTGACTGTGTCCAGCTCGCTAATAATCACCGAAATGAAAGCTAGACAGTCAGGGAGAATCAAAAATAAATAATTTTGTAGCAAATTTTGACAGTAAGGAAATATAATCAATTTTCAGTGCGTCCATCCAGGCCTCCAGAATGTGGACCTCAGGGCAAAATTAGTTTGACACCCCTGCTCTAAACATTAAAACGCATGGCTTGCGACACGGTTTTGGAAACATAAGGAACGTATATTTCATATCAGCAAGAAATAATAATAATAATACTAAAATAATTACTACACAATTTTATAGGTTTAGGGTTCCCACAAAGCAATATTTCCACATTACACGCTTGTTTACAGAAAGCACTGGACTACCTGTGCTAATTAGCTACAGTATCTGCGTTTCCGAACACCTGTGTGCAAATGGAAAGAAGATGCCCGAAAAAGGTAGTCACTGAAAAATACTGTTGGCTGCAACTGTGTTAAAACAGGTTATATTTTGTATAATGTGGTGCTGTCATTATTTGAAGTCAGCAAATAGTGATTCCTTAATTCACCATGCCAAGTCTCATTGATACAGGCTTTGTCTACAGTGCTACCCAATACTTGCATGTCTTGGTTAGTGAGAGAACACAAGTAAAGCAGTAGTCATTGTCCGAGTGGCTGGGCACTTAGCAGGGTATTCATCAGCAAAACAGTAATTTATCACATTTTTGAGTCTGATACAGTCGTTGTATACTACCCACAATACAACAGCAAAATACATTTCTGGCTATATAAGGCTGTGCACTAGATTATTAATCAATGAGTCCATAATTGACCAATATACAGGCATTGTTTACTAGTCCTTCCCACCACACCACAACACATCAAATCGTAACTACTGTGCTGCTGCTCATTAGGCCTTATTACCAATATGGCCTATGATTGATCTGCCGGGAGAGGAGTGTCTGATACAGCTCATTACATTCACTGTCATCACAGTGTGTGTGTGTTTGTCTGATTTGGTTTGTGTTGGCTGAGTGGGAGATGTGAGGTGTAGGCAGCAGTAGCACTACAGGTTCTGTGGGGGGTTTAACAACAACGGTACACACACAGCAGAGTCAGTTTGTTAGCTTGCCTTATTCAAATCTCAAATGCACTCTGTCATTTTAAAGTGGAAATTATAAGCTTTTAAACCTCAAATACACTGCAAGTTTGCATTTCCTGCTGTGCAGCAATAACAGGATGATCAAATTTAGTTCTGGCATCTGTAGGCCTCTGTTCTGTATTGGTAGCATACAGTAGCATTGGCCACTGAGATCCTCATTTCCAAATGAATGGTTTGTGTTCATTGGTGTGTATTTCAGGAAGCTGCAACATGTTTGTTTTAGTGCCTGTGTGTTTGCAACACAAGCATCACTTGTTTCTCTACGTTTATATTTACTTCCTGTATTGCTGAGTGTGTAGATACAATAGGCAGGATTTGTTAAATATTTGTTTTATTTAACTAGGCAAGTCAGTTAAGAACTCATTTTTATTTACAATGACTGCCTACCCCGGACGAACCCTAACGACGCTGGGCCAGTTGTGCTCCACCCTATGGGACTCCCAATCACGGCTGGTTGTGATACAGCCTGGAATCGAACCAGGGTTTGTAATGATGCCTCTAGCACTGAGAAGCAGTGCCTTAGACCGCTACGCCACTTGGGAGCCCCCAGGCTGCTGTAGAACTACTTTAACACTGGATGATCACATGTGCAAAGAGCAAGCTGCCGAGGGGAAACCATACAGTATCAACAGCTTTTTGGGCCTTTGTGGAAAACAGAGGGAAGGGGTGTGTGTGTGTCAGTCTTGCTTCCAAAACATCTATTCCCAGTTGTTGTTTTTTTAAGTAGATGTGTCCAAACGTTTGACTGGTACTGTAGTTAAAGGCATGTACTGTCTGTCAGATGTATGGTGATATCCCTGCTGTTTAGTGGACAGATATGTTTAACATGACAGTATTGACCAGAGGATTTGCAGCCAGGGAGGGGCCAACAGGCTGAGCTCAGGCTAGCAACAAACTGCATGACCATGACGGCTACTGTAGGTGGTGGAGGTATTTCCCTCAGTGCTTGTAACATTGACAGAAGGGTTTTCCACTCCCTACACACTCTTTTCCTCAGTAGCAACCTCACATCGTTGGTTTCAGCCATGATGATGAGTTAGTTTGAGACTGTTGCTTCTCCTATCTGTTTCCTTACCCGTGTCAGAACTGATAGCTTGACAACACTGAATGTTATCCCCTTTTTTCAATTGTTCAAGTGCTCTTGTACTTTTGAGTTGTGTTTTGTGTGCCCCATACAGTTACATATTGCAATATTATTTTGGATAATGTTATATTGTTGACTCTAAATAATATTTAGCTACAGGAAGTGTTAGCTAGTGCTAGTCTGCTGTACCTGCGCCAAAACATTTAATTCTATAGCTTGTTCTCCATCTTCTCTTTAAATAGGTAGCCAACATGTTTTCAGCACTTTTATTTCCATGACTGATCAAAAATCATTTACACATACACTCTGTCGTCTCTCTGCAACAGGCATACTGTGAGCAATATGTTTGGAACAACAAATCACAATTAAATCGAACAGATTGTTTTTCATTATAAATTACATCTATCCAGCCAAACTGTCCAGTTAAACTGTCTCTGCTTCCCAAGTGGCACCCTATCCCTTATATATTGCTCTACATTTGGTCAAAGTAGTGCACTATAAAAGGGTGCCATTTGGGACATACCCAGACTTTCCTAGGGTGACCTACCCTTTATGTTTGAATGAAAGGCCCAGTGCAGCGTTGCAATACACAAATAGCCTTTTAAAATCCATATTGGATTTTTAGTACTTTATGTACCTAGTCTTTCATGTTGTTGCTTGATGTTCATAGAAAAAAGCGGCCATGTTTCAATAACAGACACAGCCAGGATTCCTGGAAGTGTGTTTATGTAGCAACAACAGAGCAACTGCTTGGAGTGATATTTTTTTGTGTTTCTGCCTGTCTATCTGTCGTAAAACGTGAACGACCTACCCACAAAGTCAACTTCATCACAGTATACTGTATAAACTACTCAGGCTTTTGGAAAATGTATTTGAAATGAATTCAGTTACGGTACATTTACACACAAATAATAGTATACTTGTTTGATTGTGTGTGTGTGTGTGTGCATGCATGCATGTGTATAAATGTGTAATTAAGGCACTGTAACAAACAGGCCAGGGCGATGCCAGCCCGGTACAGCAAGAGTGTCAGAGAGCAAACTAATGAATTTACTCAATAAGCTCTACCCCCTGATGGTCTCCTAGGATGTGTCACAAATGACACCCTATTCCCTACATAGTACCCTTTAGACCCTGATCAAAGTTTGGTCACTCACCCCCTCTCTCCTGTGTGTGTGTGTGTCTGTATATTTAATGTCATTGTATTCCTGTGTATGTGTTATCTGTATGGTTAGTCTTTCTGTTTAAGCCCTGTGTGTGGTGTTCTGGGAGCCTCTTTAAAAGCCCTGATCTGATCAGCCTGTGTTCCAGTCTGTTTCCCACAGAGCCTCTCCCCTTGTGCACCAGCGTTACCTGCTCTGGCTCCAGCTCTTGCTCTCTGTGCCCATAGATTATGCGTGTGTGTGTGTGATGTGCACGTGGGTAACCTGCGTCCAGGTCCGTTCAGGTAAATAGCGTATTTATTAGTTTACACCTCCACCATCACAGGCAGGTAGGCAGTCAGGCCAATGGCGTGGTCTACAACGGAAAATGTTAGAGACCCTCCTTTTTTTTTGGTTGTTGCTCTTTTAAAGTCAATTTCCTGTAAGTCTACACATTTTGCCATAGTGTAGAGAACATTTTACCATTTTGAAGTTAGTTTCCTGCAGTTCCTGCAAATCAGTTTTGAAGCAAATCTACTAATTTTGCCTTGCCTTATGCTGTGTTCTTATGCTATCTGAGTGACTCAAACATTATAACAAAATCAATGGGGACCCCATGCCATGACATTTTTTGAATTTTTTATTCTCCCTGACTGTCTAGTTTTTTTTTATTTTGGTGGTTGTTAGTTCTAAAATATATAGCTCCATTATATATATTTTTTTATATACTTTATCTGGTTTTAGTCATTTAAGTTTACACTGAAAAGTTTTAACATCCTGAATTATAATATTTGGATAATATTTTTTTGTTGTGGCAGCAATGATTTAGCAGCAGCGGCCTGGCACTGCTAAATTAGTATAGGGGAAACACAGAGTGGTTGTTGCAAGACCAATTTAAAGGGAAGGAAGTTCAACTTTGGAGCACACTACTATTTCTCTCTTTGTTTGACTGGTTGTTCTCTATGAGTGTCATGCCCTTTTATTTCTCTGAAACATTATCTGCCCTTGGAACCACTTAAACTGATAAAGATAGCACTTTAAAACCCCAACACTCATAACTTAATTTGTGTCAATGTTTGCAGGGCATTTGTCAAACAGACCCTGACATAATAAGCACTGTTCTGCTCCTTTTATTGGTCCGATAGTGTTTGCCCAATGTTAGGAGGAGACGAGCGTTGGCTGCCTGCTAATGATTGGAACTAGGGAGAACTACAAACACACTTCTGAAGTGCTGCCCAGAACAGGTTAAGTGATAGGCAGACGCCAATGAGCACAAGACAATTCCCTGAAGGATACTGTCACACCCTGATCGGTTTCACCTGTCCTTGTGATTGTCTCTACCCACTCCAGGTGTCGCTTGTTTTCTCTAGTGTATTTATCCCTATTTCCTGACTCTCTGTGCCAGTTCATCTTGTATGTCCAAATCAACCAGCATGTTTTTCCCGTGCTCCTGCCTTTTCCATTCCCTTTTTGCTAATCCTCCCGGTTTTGACCTCGAGCCTGCCTACCACTCTGTACCTCTTGGACTCTGAACTGGTTTTGACCTTTTGCCTGTCCACGACCATTCTCTTGCCTACCCCTTTTTGGATCAATAAACATCTAAGACTCCAACCATCTGCCTCCTATGCCTGCATCTGGGTCACACCTTGTGCCCTGATAGATACAACTTAACAAAGACCCACAAGTGTCCTTTTGAAGTTTGAGATTGTTCAGTTCAGGCTTTCACTAAACGTTCTTCTGACACTCATTTCTAATGCATGAACATTCACAAAGCACCAACAATTTATCCTACCCTAAGTGCCCTCCATTATGTGTCCTCAGCAGGGTCACCACGTCCAATTTGTTGTTTTCCCATGACCGGTAAGGTGAGGTAAGCAGGCTGAGGTAACAGATGGCTGTTCTCGCCTGTGTTTTGTCTCTGGTCCTTTGAACAATCTAGGCCAGGCTCTCTGTATTACTTTAAAATCCATACTCTCCTTGTCTCCCCTTCATCTGTACTGATTGAAAAAGACTTGACAGGTGAAAGCAATATAGCAGATATTTCCCATTAGAGTGGTTGGTCAGTCCTTCCAGATTAGTAAAATGAAGGATAGGAGAGGAGCTAAGGAAAGAACAGACTTCTTAGACATCTGAAAAAAGCCTAGAATCTGTCACTCAAGAAGAGCATGTCTCTGAGAACTGTCTGCCCCACAAACCCCATGGCTCACAACATAGAGGGAGTGTGAGCCAAAAGTCTATGTCTCTGTCATTGGAATGTGTCTGTCGCTGTGGCCCCTTGTGGTTTTTATCACTGCACAAGCACAGAGAGATTCCAAGGCTTTTCAGGAGTGTTTATAAACCAACTATCTTAAGTTTCATGGTAGCGACTTATCCCGGGCTTACCAATAAAAGCCAGGATGTCATAGATCTTGGTAGAGGTGCATGGACGAGATTGGATCATGTTAATTATTAGATGTTTTTACACTTTTTAATTCACTTCAAAGCTCTTTACCAATTAAACTACACTGAACAAAAATATAAACATTATACAGTGCATTTGGAAAGTATTCAGACCCCTTGACTTTTCCCACATTTTATTACATTACAGCCATCTAAAATTTAAAAAATCTATAAAAAAAATCAGCAATCTACACACTACCCCATAATGACAAAGCAAAAACTGTTTTTTTGTAATGTTTGCAAATGTATAAAAAATTAAAAACAGATACCTAATTTACATAAGTATTCAGACCCTTTGCTCTGAGACTCGAAATTGAGCTCAGTTGCATCCTGTTTCCATTGATCATTCTTGAGATGTTTCTACAACTTGATTGGAGTCCACCTGTGGTAAATTCAATTTATTGGGCATGATTTGGAAAGGCACACACCTGTCTATATAAGGTCCCACAGTTGCATGTCAGAGCAAAAACCAAGCCATTTGGTCAAAGGAATTGTCCGTAGAGCTCCGAGACAGGATTTTGTCGAGGCACAGATCTGGGGAAGGGTACCAAAATATTTCTCCTGATATTGAAAGTCCCCAGGAACACAGTTGCCTCCATAATTCTTAAATGGAAGAAGTTTGGAACCATTAAGAGTCTTCCTAGAGCTGGCCGCCAGGCCAAACTGAGCAATCGGGGGAGAAGGGCCAATGTCAGGGAGGTGACCAAGAACCCCATGGTCACTCTGACAGAGCTCCACAGTTCCTCTGTGGTAGAGCCTTCCAGAAGAACAACCATCTCTGCAGCACTCCACCAATCAGGCCTTTGTGGTAGAGTGGCCAGAGGGAAGCCACACCTCAGTAAAAGGCACATGACAGCCCACTTGGAGTTTGCCAAAAGGCATCTAAAATACTCTCAGATCATGAGAAACAATATTCTCTGGTCTGATGAAACCAAGATTGAACTCTTTGGCCTGAATGCCAAGCGTCACGTCCGGAGGAAACCTGGCACCATCCCTACGGTGAAGCATGGTGGTGACGTTTTTCAGTGGCAGGGACTGGGAGACTAGTCAGGATCGAGGGAAAGATTAGCGGAGCAAAGTATAGAGATCCTTGCTGAAAACCTTTTCCAGGGGGCTCAGGACCTCAGACTGGCACTCAGGTTCACCTTCCAACAGGGCAACGACCCTAAGCACACAGCCAAGACAATGCAGGAGTGGCTTCGGGACAAGTCTCTGAGGGTCCTTGAGTGGCCCAGCCAAAGCCCGGACTTGAACCCCATCGAATATCTCTAGAGAGACCTGAAAATAGCTGTGCAGCGACGTTCTCCGTTCCAACATGAAAGAGCTTGAGAGGATCTGCAGAGAAGAATGGGAGAAACTCCCCAAATACAGGTGTGCTGAGCTTGCAGCATTACACCCAAGAAGACTCCAGGCTGTAATCACTACCAAAGGTGCTTCAACCAAGTACTGAGTAAAACGTCTGAATAATTATGTAAATGTCATGTTTCAGTTTCTAAAATCCAGTTTTTGCTTTGTCATTATGCGGTATTGTGTGTAGATTGATTGAGGGGAACAAAATGTGGAAAAAGTCAACGGGTCTGAATACTTTCTGAATGTAATGTATGCAGCAATTTCAAAGATGTTACTGAAATAATTTATTTTATTCAATTGAAATAAATTAATTAGGTCCTAATCTTTGGATTTCACAACTGAGAATTTAGATATGCATCTGTTGGTCACAGATACCTTAAAAAAGAAAAGTCGGATCGTGGCTCAGAAAACCAGTCGGTATCTGGTGTGACCACCATTTGCCTGCCTCATGCAGTGTGACACATCTCCTTTGCATAGAGTTGATCAGGCTGTTGATTGTTGCCTGTGGTATTACTCCTCTTTAATGGCTGTGTGAAGTTGCTGGATATTGGCGGGACCTGGAACACGCTGTTGTACACGTCAATCCAGAGAATCCCAAACAATGGGTGACATGTTTGGGCCTCAGGATCTTGTGACGATATCTCTGTGCATATAAATTGCCATTGATAAAATGGTATTGTGTTCATTGTCCGTAGCTTATGTCTGCCCATAACATAACCCCACCGCCACCTCTGTTCACAAAGTTGACACCAGCAAACCACTCACCCACATGACGCCATACACACTGTCTGCCATCTGCCCGGTACATTTGAAACCTGGATACATCCGTGAAGGTCACACTTCGCCAGCATGCCAGTGCCCTTCGAATTTGAGCATTTGCTCACTGAAGTCAGTTACGACGCCAAACTTTAGTCAGGTCAAGACCATGTTGAGGACGACGAGCATGCAGGTGAGCTTTACCAAGACGGTTTCTGACAGTTTGTGCAGAAAGTCTTTGGTTGTGGAAACCCACAGTTACGTCAGCTGTCCGGGTGGCTGGTCTCAGACGCTCCCACATGTGAAAAAGATGAATATGGCGGTTCTAGGCTTGCGTGGTTACGGGTGGTCTGCGGTTGTGAGGCCTGTTGGTCGTACTGCCAAATTCTCTAAAACAACGTTTGAAGCGTCTTATGGTAGCATTAAATTCTATGGCAACAGCTCTGGTGGACATTCCTGCAGTAAGCATGCTAATTGCACACTCCCTCAACTTGAGACATCTGTGGAATTGTGTTGTGTGACAAAACTGCACATTTTAGAGTGGCCTTTTATTATCCCAGCACAAGCTGCACCTGTGTAATGATCATGCTGTTAATCCGCTTCTTGATATGCCACACCTGTCAGGTGGATGGGTTATTTTGGCGAAGGAGAAATGCTCATTAACAGATGTAAACACATTTTTGCACAAACTTTGCTTTTTTGTTCGTATGGACATTTTCTGGGATAATTTATTTCAGCTCATGAAACATGGGACCAACACTTTACATGTTACGTTCATATTTTTGTTCAGTGTAACTACAACATTTGTTTTGCAAAGCCCCTGCTTTGAGTCCCCACGGTAACCAAGATTTCTGTAATGTACCACAACTCCACAGATGTGCTCACAGTCTGTCGTGTGGATGCATACTTGTTTTGGGGTTGGGTGTTTAGGCACGGCTGCACGGCCGGTGGAGGCTGTCTGTACGCTGTACGTGTGTGCTAGTGAGCTGGTGGGAGAGATTGAGTTCCGCTCTATCCATTACTTACATCCCTCCATCCCTCTGCTTTGGAGTCATAAAGTATGTGTGTAAACCCTGCAGTGGCATGGCAGGATTGCAGGCAGTCTAACAGTGCTTCCAGAGTGCTGTTGAGGGTAAGCTGTTATTGATGACTGGGCTCATGTGTTTGTCATTTCAAC
Source organism: Oncorhynchus mykiss (assembly GCF_057628025.1). Lineage (NCBI taxonomy): Eukaryota > Metazoa > Chordata > Actinopteri > Salmoniformes > Salmonidae > Oncorhynchus > Oncorhynchus mykiss. The sequence goes on from NC_143033.1 coordinate 57,730,704, forward strand.
GAGTGGAGTGCTGGGAGACATTGGAGTCTGATGGAGAGGAGGGTAGAACAGGGCGAGCGGGGAGGGCCACACCTTGTTCTCTCTCTCTCTGACTGGCATTAACTATCATTAAGGCGCATCAATCAAGCAGTTAATTGCTTCTATTTGGCCATTAGAAATGGACTGGGCTGACTCGTCAGATAACCAATTAAGACAGAAATTAGGATCTCTGCTCGCTGTAAACGTGGAGCATTATTTATTAAGGGAAGAGATGGATGATTTAAGGGGCTGTGCTAAATATTTTGGAAACCTTTAGGCTTTATAACTGGCTTTACTCATTAGTTTTATTTTTTATTTTATTTCACCTTTATTTAACCAGGTAGGCTAGTTGAGAACAAGTTCTCATTTGCAACTGCGATCTGGCCAAGATAAAGCATAGCAGTGTGAACAGACAACAACAGTTACACATGGAGTAAACAATAAACAAAAAACAAGTCAATAACATTAAAAAAAATAATATATATACATTGTGTGCAAAAGGCAGGAGGTAGGCAATAAATAGGCCATAGGAGTGAATAATTACAATTTAGCAGATTAACACTGGAGTGATAAATGATCAGATGAACATGTGCAGGTAGAGATACTGGTGTGCAAAAGAGCAGAAAAGTAAATAAAATAAAAACAGTATGGGGTGAGGTAGGTAAATTGGGTGGGCTATATACCGATGGACTATGTACAGCTACTGCGATCGGTTAGCTGCTCAGATAGCAGATGTTTAAAGTTGGTGAGGGAGATAAGTCTCCAATTTCAGATTTTTGCAATTCGTTCCAGTCGCAGGCAGCAGAGAACTGGAAGGAAAGGCGGCCAAATGAGGTTTTGGCTTTAGGGATGATCAGTGAGATACACCTGCTGGAGCGCGTGCTACGGGTGGGTGTTGCCATCGTGACCAGTGAACTGAGATAAGGCGGAGCTTTACCTAGCATAGACTTGTAGATGACCTGGAGCCAGTGGGTCTGGCGACGAACATGTAGCGAGGGCCGGCCAACTAGAGCATACAGGTCGCAGTGGTGGGTGGTATAAGGTGCTTTAGTAACAAAACGGATGGCACTGTGATAAACTGCATCCAGTTTGCTGAGTAGAGTATTGGAAGCTATTTTGTAGATGACATCGCCGAAGTCGAGGATCGGTAGGATAGTCAGTTTTATTAGGGTAAGTTTTGTGGCGTGAGTGAAGGAGGCTTTGTTGCGAAATAGAAAGCCGACTCTAGATTTGATTTTGGATTGGCGATGTTTGATATGAGTCTGGAAGGAGAGTTTGCAGTCTAGCCAGACACCTAGGTACTTATAGATGTCCACATATTCTAGGTCGGAACCATCCAGGGTGGTGATGCTAGTCGGGCGTGCGGGTGCAGGCAGCGAACGGTTGAAAAGCATGCATTTGGTTTTACTAGTGTTTAAGAGCAGTTGGAGATCACGGAAGGAGTGTTGTATGGCATTGACGCTCGTTTGGAGGTTAGATAGCACAGTTTCCAAGGAAGGGCCAGAAGTATACAGAATGGTGTCGTCTGCGTAGAGGTGGATCAGGGAATCGCCCCCACCAAGAGCAACATCATTGATATATATAAAGAGTCGGCCCGAGAATTGAACCTTGTGGTACCCCCATAGACTGCCAGAGGACCGGACAATTAGTAAAGATTGAAAAAGTAAGGGTCCAAGACAGCTGCCCGGGGGTATTTCTGATTCTAACTGGATTATGTTGGAGAGGATTCCATTAAAGAACACCCTCTGTCTTCTTTTTAACAAATCTCTTTATCCACAATATAGCAGGTGATGTAAAGCCATAACACATTTTCCATCAGTAGACTATGATCGATAATGTGAAAAGCCAGGCTGAAGTCGAACAAAACGGCTCCCACAATCTTTTTATCATCAAGTCGTGCTTGTTGATTTTTCTTCCCAATAAGTCTTGTCAATTTATTTACAGTAAAATAGCATTGTATATGGTCAAACACAATTTTCAACCAAAAGTGTATTAAGGGTTAGTAACAGCTATTTGAGCCAGTAAAGGGGGTTTTACTATTCTTGGGTAGCGGAATGACTTTTGCTTCCCTCCAGGCCTGTCGGCACACACTTTATAGTAGGCTTAGATTGAAGATATGGCAAATAGGAGTTTTTAATTGTTTTATTTCACCTTTTATTTAACCAGGTATGCTAGTTGAGAACAAGTTCTCATTTACAACTGTGACCTGGTCAAGATAAAGCAAAGCAGTGCGACACAACACCACAAGGAATCTGTACAGCCATATATCCAATATAGTTTATAAAATGAATTGAGGCATTGAACACATTTCAAATAAGACCGCTAGATGCTAACAAACTCTAACAAATTCTAACAAACTAATACAACGTTGCTATAGCCTACACAATTCCACTGATTATTTTACCAGACTCACAACATTTTCCTTTCTGTGCCACCAAATGTTTGCATACTACTACTATCAAAGTGAACAGGTTTAAGCTACTAATGGAACATTATGGAACAGTGTTAACTAATTTTGGTAGCCATCTAGATGTCACCGTGAAACGGTCAACTCAATGGGGAGAGCATGAAAGGCAACAGCACCAGAACACATTTCCTCCTTAGCTGTAACAACCCTGTGTGATTCGGTTCACTCCGCTGTCAAGTGCGCAACATACGCCATTGCTTTGCAGGCCAGGAGTGTCTGTATAGCCTCTCCCCGCTAACTATTTGTTTAATTTGAACAACATTGTTCCATAATGTTACACTTTCTACTTTACTAGTAGTATGCAAATGTTTGGTGGCACAGAAAGACCCGCAGACTCCCTTGATTGATACAGTATGTTTCCCTACTGAAGACTCCAAAACCAGCCGGCCTCAACAAACCCCACAAGCAGTCAACCAGTTGGTCAGTCAGTCTCTCAATCAGTCAGTCAGGCAGGAAGACAGGATAAGATGGTGCTAGTCTATCCAGAGCAGGCTCATTATCCATCAGGGTTGGCCTTGGACAGGCTTGCTTGGTTCACACCATTGATTGACATCTGACAGGCAGCCTGGCTAGCCTAGTGCTAACAGGGATGATGCAGGATGAAGCATTATGGGGCATTGTGATACATGGCTATCCTAGACTTAACAGAGATGACACTGCATGGTGGGGCATTGTGATAGCTGGCTAGCCTAGCCCTAACAGGGATGACACAGGATGGAGCATGGTGGGGCATTGACTTGGCTAGCCAAGCCCTAGTCTCGTGTAGCCATATCTCAAAATCACATTGTTGTCACGCTGGTCCTTTGGAGCTCTGGAGAATTTTGTATTAGCCGAAATGGCTAGAATAGTCCGCTGGCTTCCAGCGACTACATTTTTATTGGATGTTACATTTCAAGAACCCTCCTCCACATGCACGTAGAAGGGGTGCTGCGTCACATGTTATGTTCGTCACTATTTTCTGACCAATCGAGTCGACGGCATTACAACTTCTCTGCTTGAAAACTACCCGTAGGCTATGGTAAAAGTTGAGTGTATCAAGTGTAGCCGACAGCCAGCAATTGATTGAAATTAAGTCACCACAAACACTGCATATATCAACTTATTAATATGAATATATTATATTAATCAGCCCAAGCAAGGCATTTGATTTGTTTGATGTGTTGCAAGGCGTCATTGATTTACACCAGGCTACTTCCTGCTATTGACTTCACCAGGCTTTCAAATAGGGAAGCCTGGTTCTTGATGAGGCTAGCCTAGCCCTCATAGGGCTGAGAGAGGATGGCGCTCAGCAATAGCAGGGCATTCTGCCACTGGGAAGGATTTAGACAGTACAAAGGATCGGTCCCTGGAAGACTAACAAAGATAGTCATCCACAAAGCAGAATCAGTAAGTCTTCGCATTTTCAGTTTAGAGGATTCTTGCCACATGTTTAACTAACAGATACTTGTTGTTTAGGTCTATTCCTGTCGTGTAGATAAGAGATTGGATGTGTGCAGTCAGTGTAGTAACTCTGTTTTTTTTCCTGGCTTGGCTGGTACCTTATCTAAAACCCACTGGGTCTCCCACTGCACCATAGCTGGGTTTCCTAGACATAATTCCCCCCCTTACTATCCTTATGTAGCATCCATCATGAGAATGCAGTTCTATAAGTGTACACTCAGGCATGGAACTTCCACACCCACCTGTCGAGAGAGAAGCCTGATGACATACCCAGATTCCCACTGCCCCGAGGGTACAGTGGTACGATTACTTCCTACTAATCTCTTTCTGAACTCTCCACCGCTGGGCTAACTACCTAGCCCATATTAAAAATAGACACACAGCCAACCAGTGGCATGCTGAGGTCATGGATGGGATTAATTCAATGCAGGGCGGCAGGTAACCTAGCGGTTTAGAGCAATGGGCCAGTAACAGAAAGGTTGCTGGTTCGAATCCCCAAGGCGACTAGGTGAGAAATCTGTCTGTGACCTTGAGCAAGGAAAGCACTTAAACCTAATTACTCCTGTTAGTCGCTCTGGATAAGAGTGTCTACTAAATTATTCAAATGTAAAATGGGCTCCAGTTTTTCACACCTGCCAGTGTGAGGGATACAGGGCTGCACTCGAGGGAGGACTTTTGGATGTTGGTTACACCAGGGAATTATCCTGAACTTCCTTGACTCTGTCTCGGGGGCCCAAAGTGGGGTGCCTTGTTTCTCTGAGACCCCTAGGCCTGGAACTTTGGCTTTGCCTGAGAGACCAGCCATGCAGAGGCTCCAGTCTCAGCCCATCTGAGAGTGTGAGTAGTAGGAGAGAACAGCAACTCTTCTCCTTTTCCTCCTCCTTCAAACCTCTGTATCCTCCTCTGTAATCCTGATTTAGCAGCCCTGGTCCTGGGTCGGGTTAGGGGGGTGAGTGTTAGCCCTGGATTTGGCTGAGATTGTCTGGCTCTATTTCTGTGCATTGAGATTACAGTCTGCTGATGTCTCGATGTGTGTACTCATACACTGTGTGTGCAAGCTGTTTGGCAACGCCTGGGTTTTCTAAGTGGGAACGGCTGCATTTTGTACTGTGCTCACCTTCAAGTGTACAGGGAGGGATCTCTGACAGATTTATTGCTAAGGCTAGCTGTAGTGGTGTGGCGAACTGTAACGAGCTAATCCAGCTTCAAAGCTAATGATTTAATTAAAGAGTGCCTGATATGTAGACTCTGATGGTTGTTGGCACAGGGGAAAGAGGCTGATTGGAACTATTGCCTAGTCAACCACACTCAGTCAATGGGTCAATAGCTGGAAAGTATAGTAGGCTATACTTAGAAGGTAAGTACAGAACCCTATTAATAACCTGTTATAAGCCTTTTATAAACCTTGCTATTAATACTGTAGCTAATATATGGTCATCTTGTTCCCATTAGCACCTAAGCTGCCAGAGGTATGTCCTAGTCATTAGATGCAGTAATCCACCCTCCCCGGAGTGTCTCATTGTCTGTCACTGATCATCATAGTGCTATCACACAGTCATCAGCAGAAAGACAGAGCTAGTCTCTCTTTCTCTAGGTATGCTTCACAGGGCACAGATAAGTCCCATGCTGAACTTTATTGTATGGAGGAGATTCAGTTCAGTCACTCAAAGGGGATGAGGTTCTTAAAAAGACTGCAGGTTTTTACTTCAGACAGTGGCATGGCACCACAAGCTGCCAACTGTTCAGCTCCTGTAGATACAGTGGAGTCTGAAATGATTGACACCCTTGATAAAGATGAGCAAAATTTGGGAAATTATATTATTTTATACGAATGCTCAAGAGAACACGATTTTGTTTAACACCCTGTTTTCAATACCTTTCAATACCTCACCTGGCGGGGCACTGAGACTTTTTCTAAAATGTTTGAGATTGGAAAACACATTGGGAGTGAGCTTAGCGATTTCGACGCAAAACCCAAGACTAGTGTGCGTGGCCAAAGAGCTCTATTTTCTTGTCATCTGACCACAGCACCAGTTCCAATCCATGTACCAATGCCGTTTAAGAAACTCCAGGCATTTATATTTGTTGGATGACATGAAAATAGGGCTCTTTGGCCACGCACACTAGTCATGGGTTTTGTGTCAAAAGAAAGATGTATGACCAGAAAATGACCACATACCTACTGTAAAATATGGTGTTGGATCTTTGCTGTTGTGGAGCAATTTGCTTCCACTGGTCCTGGGGCCCTTAAGGTCAACGGCATCATGAACAAAAACCTGGTTGCCTCTGCCAGGAGGCTGACACCTGGCCGCCAGTGGATTTTCCACAAAGGTCCCATTTGGTTCAGTTGGTAGAGCATGGCGCTTGCAACGCCAGGGTTGTACAGTATGAAAAAGTATCCGATTGGCGACAGATTTCCATGCAAATATTCTAAAATCCACATAAAAACACTATGCGTATTTTCCCACCAGAGATGTGTTTCCATCAAATGTACTTGCTGCGGATAAAAGGCTGTGTGTGATGACGTAGTGCACATAAATCCCATGTATCAAACCAAAAATGCAAGTTAAATGGGTTTCCATCACATTTTCAGCTCTATTTATGGTTTTCTCACAAAACAATGTGCGTTATATAGCGAGTGTGCCCACTCTGCTATTGGTACGTGCACTCTAGGCAACCGCTCGCAGACACAATGTGAGTATAGCCTACATGATGAGATTATTATGGACAAAATAGCAAGATGTTTTATTATTTGTCAAATGGCAGCCAAGCATCGACGATCATGTCACCAGAATAAGACCCTCAATATTAATTGGAAAGGAGCATCAAGCTCATCATCTTGCACTTTCATCTGTAGCCTAATAAACGGCATGCTTTCCCGAAGAGTCGTAGTGGGAGGACCACACAACATGTCATCGCGTGACTCCAAGTTTACTTCAATATGATAGTTATTATATCAATATTTGCACATAAAAGCGTTTCCAGCGTCATTTCTCGCACCGCACCGTCAGATCCCACCTTGTCCAGCGTATTTTGTTTTGTCGACATTTGGAAAGTTTACTGACAAGTTCCAGCAGGACTGTTATTACATTGTTTTCTGACATGTACTTTACTGAAAAGGTTGGATGGAAACCTGGTTAGTGATCTGGAAAGGTTCTGTGTGGAAGAATGGTCTAAGATTACTCCCAATATTTTCCTCACAAAAGGGCTTTATTACAGACTGAAATACTCCTCAGCATTTGGATTCTACTGTTGGTGTTTGGCATGACAACTAATGAAAATTACAGGTACAATAGAAGTTATGACAGGGTTGAAACCAAGGTTAACAGGGACCCTTATTATATTTGAATTCATGGTGCTTAAAAACATAATTGCAGCCTCTTGCGATATGGATATTGCACATGTCAATATTGCAATTTTGATTAAAATTGTATAAATTGCGCAGCCTTACCAGTTATGGAGGAGAACAAACTCTTTGTGCCAGTCTTTTGTAACTCTTATTTTAGTCTTTCTCGCTCGCTCTCTCTCGTGTGCATGAAGCATGCCACAGGGCTGGTCTTCTCCTACATGTGTCAGCAATCACTAGGCCAGGCTGTCATTCTGGACAGCTCCCCCCCGCCGCTTCCATATACCTTTTCACCTTTCCTTCCCCATCCCCCTTCTCACAGCATCTAATGCGGAAGTGTTGGCTTTCACCCTCCACCTCTTCGTCAGCATCCATCTCTTGATCCCTCTCTCCCCTAGTCCCCCAGCACCTAATGTGTCACATACTCCCCCTGACTGGGATGAGATGTGACAGATGAGGCAGCCATGCGGACCTGGTCCAAACTGCTGGGCCCGGGGGATTGTAACGAAGGACAGGTAGCAAAGCAGCCTCTCTCTCTGGTTCTAGACAGATGACAGAAAGCCTCCTCTACCCTGTTTCACTGTCTCCAGCCCCTCCTTTCTCAACTTTCAGCACTGGGATCATAGTAAGAGAGCTGAGTATCTGATTCTATTGGATGGGGAGTTTTTTAAAATGTTTTTATTTTTTGCGTATCTACCCAAACCCTTGTTATTCCAAATAGTGACCATAGCAGTTGGCTATATAGTATCAATAGGTCTGGAACCAGGCTAGGGTTACCTTTTACATCAGGGTGATTCTGAGCCATGTTTCTCAATCTGTTAATGAACATTGAAGATACTATTGTCTTCCTGACTTCCTGCCATTTAGAACTATGGAGTGGGTGGTGACCCACTTAGTGTCCTCTCTTTCACTCACTCCTGACATTTGTCCTTCAGTAGTTTAAACAGCTTTGGAGAAGAGAAATCCTTTGTGTTTGTTTGTTCTGGTTAAGAACTGAAGTAAGCCTTGGCAGGCTTCCCATGTAGTGCTCTTTGCTTTGTTGGGCACTTGGGTTAAATAGAGGCATCAGCAGTGCTCTCTTTCTCTCTGTTGTTGTGGCCAAAATATTTCTCTTGGCTCTGGTCATTGGCATTTTCTCTGGGCTTGACTGTGTGCTAGTTGGGCACAATGCTTGCCCCAACTGTGGAATGCGTATTGGTCTGAGTGTTAGATAAAGACACACTGTCACTGTATAAGGGGAATGGTTAAAATTGTTGTCTGCCTGGAAGACTCATGCAGGATTGAAACACAAAGAACCTGGTTGCATTAGGACTGTGAAAGCAGCTCCCCTTGTTTAGTGGAAGGTCAATCTCATGGTCCCTTGTGTGGTGGGCCAACACAGTGTGTGTGTGTGTTTTTTTTGTTGTGGGCTTTTGTGTAGCGATAGGTAACAATGCTTTGAGGGTGACTGTTGTCGATGTGTTCAGAGGGTCTCTGGTTCAAGACCAGGTTGGGACAAGGAGAAGGACAAAAACAATACTGTTACACATGCGTGTGTGATTATCTTTCTGAAGCTTTCTCCCCTTATGTTATCTCTCTTTATATGTACTCACACCACCGGTAAATGTCCACCACTAAAGTGTCCACCTTTGGACAGGTGCAGGAGGGGACATCCTCTTATCATGTGCAGCTGTCAGGTTGCAGAGGCCACATTTGTTACCAAAAGCTTTTCAACTCCATATGACTGCATGCAGAACATTATGCAGTATGAAGGCAACTGAATGTAGGCCTGCATGTGATCAGAGGTGATTGTCGGGCCTGGCGGACTGGATGATGGCTTTTGTTTGATCGCTATTGTTTTATAAACTGTACTGATAGACCTTAAGTAGTAATTAAAATAATTTTTACTTAATTACTTTACACCACTGGGGAATTGAAGGAGGTCTGTCAATACGATTTATAGAGCAATAGCGATCAGATACAACAGCAAAAGTCATCATCCAATCCGACAAATGTGCATGTGTCTGCTCAAACGGTCAGAAACAGACTCCATGAGGGTGGTATGAGGGCCCGACGTCCACAGGCGGGGGTTGTGCTTACAGCCCAACACCGTGCAGGACGTTTGGCATTTGCCAGAGAACACCAAGATTGGCAAATTCGCCACTGGCTCCCTGTGCTCTTCACAGATGAAAGCAGGTTCACACTGAGCACATGTGAAAGACGTGACAGTCTGGAGACGCCGTGGAGAACGTTCTGCTGCCTGCAACATCCTCCAGCATGACCGGTTTGGCGGTGGGTCAGTCATGGTGTGGGGTGGAATTTCTTTGGGGGGCCGCACAGCCCTCCATGTGCTCGCCAGTGGTAGCCTGACTGCCATTAGGTACCGAGCTGAGATCCTCAGACTCCTTGTGAGGCCATATGCTGGTGCGGTTGGCCCTGGGTTCCTCCTAATGCAAGACAATGCTAGACCTCATGTGGCTGGAGTGTGTCAGCAGTTCCTGCAAGAGGAAGGCATTGATGCTATATGGACTGGCCTGCCCGTTCCCCAGACCTGAATCCAATTGAGCACATCTGGGACATCATGTCTCGCTCCATCCACCAACGCCACATTGCACCACAGACTGTCCAGGAGTTGGCGGATGCTTTAGTCCAGGTCTGGGAGGAGATCCCTCAGGAGACCATCCGCCACCCCATCGGGAGCATGCCCAGGCGTTGTAGGGAGGTCATACAGGCACGTGGAGGCAACACACTCACTACCGAGCCTCATTTATTTTTTTGAGCAGTGTACAAGGGGTACCGGTACAGAGTCAATGTGTTGGGGCACCGGTTAGTCGAGGTAATATGTTCATGTAGGTAGAGTTATTAAAATTAATACACACAGTCAAAAGTTTGGACACACTTACTCATTCCAGGTTTTTTAAAACAATTTTCTACATTGTAGAATAATAATGAAGACATTAAATAACACATATGGAATCATGTATTAACCAAAATAGTGTTAAAAATGTCAATATATTTTATTTTTGAGATTCTTCAAAGTAACCACCATTTGCCTTGACAGTTTTGCACACTCTTGGCATTCTCTCAACACTTAGACTATATACAGTCGTGGCCAAAAGTTCTTGAGTGACACAAATATTAATTTTCACAAAGTTTGCTGCTTCAGTGTCTTTAGATATTTTTGTCAGATGTTACTATGGAATACTGAAGTATAATTACAAGCATTTCATGTGTCAAAGGCTTTTATTGACAATTACATGAAGTTGATGCAAAGAGTCAATATTTGCAGTGTTGACCCTTCTTTTTCAAGACCTCTGCAATCTGCCCTGACATGTTGTCAATTAACTTCTGGGCCACATCCTGACTGATGGCAGCCCATTCTTGCATAATCAATGCTGGGAGTTTGTCAGAATTTGTGGGGTTTTGTTTGTTCACCAGCCTCTTGAGGATTGACCAGTTCTCAAGTTCTCAATGGGATTAAGGTTTGGGGAGTTTCCTGGCCATGGACCCAAAATATTGATGTTTTGTTCCCCGAGCCACTCACTTTTGGCAAGATGCTCCATCGTGCTGGAAAAGGCATTGTTCATCAAACTGTTCCTGGATGGTTGGGAGAAGTTGCTCTCGGAGGATGTGTTGGTACCATTCTTTATTCATGGCTGTGTTCTTAGGCAAAATTGTGAGTGAGCCCACTCCCTTGGCTGAGAAGCAACACCACACATGAATGGTCCCAGGATGCTTTACTGTTGGCATGACACAGGACTGATAGTAGCACTCACCTTGTCTTCTCCGGACAAGTTTTTTTCCAGATGCCACAAACAATTGGTAAGGGTATTCATCAGAGAAAATGACTTTACCCCAGTCCTCAGCAGTCCAATCCCTGTACCTTTTGCAGAATATCAGTCTGTCCCTGATGTTTTGGAAGTGGCTTCTTTCCTGCCCTTCTTGACACCAGAACATGCTCCAAAAGTCTTTGCCTCACTCTGCGTGCAGATGCACTCACACCTGCACACAATCCACACACACAATCCTGTACGTGACCTTAAAGGCTTGGACAGAAATGATCAAATTGTCAGCATGTAGTCTCATCTCCATCCACCAACACAAAACTCTCAACAGAGTGGAGGGCAGTGGAGGCCATGTTTAACACTTTTTTTGGTTACTACATGATTCCAAATGTGTTATTTCATAGTTTTGATGTCTTCACTATTATTCTACAATGTAAAGAAAAACCCTTGAATGAGTAGGTGTCCAAACATTTGACTGGTACTATAGCTCCTGGAGTTATAACGATAGTAGCGATTCTAGTGTTGTGCCTCTCCCCGTAATCATGTTAGCTGTAGCATTAGTAGCAAGTATTCACATTTATTTAGCTCACACTCAATGTATTCACATTTATTTAGCTCACTCTCAATGTCCCTGTACTGTGGCACCTCTCTCCCAAGTTTAAACAAAGTTTTATTTTCAAAAACACATGTATTTCGACTATCCGGGTATTCGGGGGGGGAAAAAATCATGATATTATTGGAATAGTGAAATTATTTAAAATGCGAATGCCTAGTTTGACTGAGCTAAATTGGTCCCAGTGTAATACTCCTCCATAGGCACAGTAGGCCTGTGCTTTCTGTCAGTGTGCTCTCTCTTCTGCCTCAGGAGCTTCTAGCCTGTAAATCAATACCCATCACATCCACAGCATACAGTACTCTGGGGTCCTCATTCACCAACACACTGCTATCTGTGATCAACATTTTTATAGATTTTCTACACACAAACACACATGCATTATACCAGGGGGATAGGGAGAGAAAGCGAGAGACAATGACCTCCACTGCCCTCCAATCTGTAGAGTTTTGTGTTGGTGGATGGAGATGAGACTACATGCTGACAACATGACCATTTCTGTCTAAGCCTTCAAGGTCACGTACAAGCTTGTGTTCCAGCTATCTAGAGAAAGGCTTTTTTTAATACACAAGGAAATAGAAACACACGTACACACTATGTATGTAGTCACAGTGTTATATCAATGACTCAGCTGTCAACTGGGAATGAAACCCAGTGAGAAAACAACTCGGCGTGGAGCGAGAACCTCACTTCCAATTCGTGCTATGGCATAAAAACAACTCTTTTTTCATCAGTAGTATTATTGAGATTTATTCATGGTGCTGTCCGCTCAGCGCTGTCTCGCTCTATACATTATCTCCATTTTGTTCTTGGCAGTCTTTGTTTGCTGCCTGGGACACAACAAGCCAATTTAGAAGACAAATTGAGACAGAGCAAGAGGGAGATATGGGTCGCTAATAGAGGAACATGTGTCAATCAGAAGAACCTGTATGCACTCTCTTCGTCTCCTCCTAATTAGTTTTGGTTAATGAATATACTTTCAATATGAATTGGGAGAAAGATGTGGAAAGATTGAAATAACATTTGGCTCTCATAAAAGGATCTCATTAAGTGTTGCCACCGTGTATTATGTATTTATTTACACATTTCCTTTGCTCTGCCTCTACAATATGCTATGAAAAAATAAGGTATTATTATTAGTAATTATTATTAGTTTATTATTATTATTATTATTATTATTATTATTATTATTATTATTATTATTATTATTGGATTGGTATGGATGGAAGTAGAGGAGCCCAAATGGCGTTAAAATGGTTCCCAAATGTGCTTCAAACGAGAAGGTTGTGGCTCCTGTTGTATGCTTAAACATCCTGGAGAACAGACACACACACACACACACACGATGTCAGGCCTTTTCAATTTGTTCTGGCTTTTTCATCATAGCTTTATTCAGTTGAAGACAGCAGAGGATACATGAACTGCTCAATTAACCGTATTCAACCATATTGAATTACACCATACTGTATGTTTGGTGGTAGTGTGAAGGGAAAAACTTTTCTCCGAGCTCCCATTCCCCTCCGACAGTCGTTTCTGTGTTAGCTTCAGTTGCCTCTTGCCACACAGCAAATTTGTGATCGGAAGTTTAACACCCACTTTCTTCTAAATTATACAGTTGAAGTCAGAAGTTTACATACACTAAGGTTGGAATCATTAACTCGTTTTTCAACCACTCCACAAATGTATTGTTAACAGACTTGCCAAAACTATAGTTTGTTAGGACATCCACTGTGTGCATGGCACAAGCAATTTTCCAACAATTGTTTACAGACAGATTATTTCACTTATAATTCACTGTGTCACAGTTCCAGTGGGTCAGAAGTTTACATACACTAAGTTGACTGTGCCTGTAATCAGCTTGGAAAATTCCAAAAAAGTATGTTATGGCTTTAGAAGTTTCTGATAGGCTAATTAACATCATTTGAGCCAATTGGAGGTGTACCTGTGGATGTATTTCAAGGCCTACCTTCAAACTCAGTACCTCTTTGCTTGAGCTCATGGGAAAATCAAAAGAAATCAGCCAAGACCTCTGGGGGAAAAAAAATTGTAGACCTCCACAATTCTGGTTCATCCTAGGAAGCAATTTCTAAACGCTTGAAGGTACCACGTTCACCTGTACAAACAATAGTATGCAAGTATAAACACCATGGGACCACGCAGCCATCATATCGCTCAGGAAGGAGACGTGTTCTGTCTCATAGAGATTAAGGTACTTTGGTGCGAGAAGTGCAAATCAATCCCAGAAAAACAGCGAAGGACCTTATGAAGATGCTGGAGGAAACAGGTACAAAAGTATCTATTTCCACAGGTAAACTAGTCATATATCGACATGACCTGAAAGGCCGCTCCGCAAGGAAGAAGCCACTGCTCCAAAACCTCCATAAAAAAGACAGACTATTGTTTGCAACTGCACATGGGGGCAAAGATCGTACTTTTTGGAGAAATGTCCTCTGGTCTGATTAATCAAAAATAGAACTGTTTGGCCATAATTATGTTTGGAGGAAAACAGGGAGACTTGCAAGCCGAAGAACACCATCCCAACCGTGAAGCACAGGGGTGGCAGCATCATGTTGTGGGGGTGCTTTGCTGCAGGAGGGACTGGTGCACAAAATAGATGGCATCATGAGGAGGGAACATTATGTAGATATATTGAAGCAACATCTCCAGAAGTTAAAGCTTGGTCGCAAATGGGTCTTCCAAATGAACAATGACCCCAAGCATACTTCCAAAGTTGTGGCAAAATGGCTTAATATGGCTGCGATCCCCGTACAGGGATCAACATCGGGGGCCATTTCAGAGTGATTAACTAAAAATACAACGTCGTAACATTCTTTAAAATACAAGTGTCTTACATCCTTCAAAAGATGAGAATCTTGGTAATCAAACTACGTTTTCCGATTACAGAACAAATACCATGCTTTTGTTTGAGAAGAGCGATCAACAACGTGAATTCCATCTCTATCAACTTTTTACGGAGCATTCGACATAATTACACACACTAAACAATCGTTTATCTAGTCATAGTTGGTTTCAGTGCAATCCTCTGGATGTTTGCAACACAGCCAAACTTGATTTTTTTTTTTTTGCGGGGAGTATTGACCGAAGTGAACTTATTTGAAGACAACGAGCAATGACTTCATTGCGCACCAATAATATTAGCGAAGCTTCGTTGATTGACTGTATTTCTGCCCAAAGACCACTGATCTTCTTGAAATCTAGCTGGGTAGATAGCCAATGAGCTGAGGTAAACGCCAGTATGTGATGGTTATGGGTTGGACCACCATCCCTTGTTTGTAAACGCATGCCTAACGAACTTCATTCTCGCCTTGACCATCAGAGTAGTTGCAGTCACGCTTGTTACGCACAGCAGTGTTTTGGAAAGTGTTTTTTAAATGATTTCATTGAAGACATGGTGAATAAATCAGGAAAAGCGAAGTCTAAGTATACAGATTTGCACCAGATTGCAATGAAACCAAACATGACTGGAAAAGTCACGTTTAGTGTGTGTATTTACATCGAATGTGTCGTCGAAAATGGAATGAGACGGAATTCACGACACAAGCAGTTCACAAAATGTTTTGTGTTAGGCTATAAAATTGGATTTTATCAAACAAAAGACCATTCATTGTGTAACAATGAGCATTGGGATTGCAAATAGAGGAAGATCGTCAAAGGTAAACAATTAATTTTATTGCAGTTTGTGATTTTGTTACGCCTGTGCGTAATCCTCAGATAATCGCATCGTATTCTTTCGCAGTAAATCCTTTTTTAAATCTGACAACAGTTGGATTAGCAAGATTCTAGGCTTTCGAAACATGTGAGACACCTATATTTTCATGAATGTTTAATATGACTATTTATGTAGCGATCACCGTATGTTGTCGAATTTCATCCCGCTAACTAACGGGTTCGGTGCGCAGAGAGGTTAAAATTCACTATTCACTATTCTAAAAAGCAACCTGCAACAAAGCATACTGGGAATGATATAATAATGAGCCCCCTCCCATATTTATTTCTCTCTGAGATAGTGACAACACAGCCGATTAACAACGGTGGTGATTCCATTGTGATTTAAAATAACACTTCATTTATTCACTGCATGTGGTGTCAATTTCAATCCCGCTGGTGTTAACCCTACTTGAATCAACACTCAGACAACACTTTTTACCTCAACACCAAGATTTTAGCACCCGCAAATTTGCTGTGCAGGTTGTCATTGCAAATAATAATTATTAAAAGTCATCAGTCCTCTTGTTTATTAAAAGTCATCACAGTCCTCTTGTTTATTACGTCATCACAGTCCTCTTGTTTAGCACTCTTTCTCTCCCTGACATTATATGAATACCATTCCCTGATAGGCTCAGTCCCTATGAATGGTTCCTGAAGACTAGAGTGCTGCTGTAGCATCAGTTAATCACTGGTTGGCTAATAGAGAACGGTTAATACCAGGAAGTGGCTTTTCAATGGGGTCAAGAGTCAATGGTATTTGTCTCTAACTCTCTCCCTCCCCTGCGTCCGCCACTCCTCTCCGACCTCAACCACCATCACAATCAATTAAAAGGCTTTCCCAACTGTTGGGTAGAACAACAGTTATCAGACCGGGGAACATTGTAAGCTGTAATATTTTGGCTGAATTCATGTGTGCGTTGTCAATATCCTCCACATTAATGGTTGTCAGGGGCAACAAGCAGCCAGCCCTCCAGGACTGAGATTGCCCGTCCACTGTGAGGGAACTGTCATGGTGGGGTCGACAAGTACGCCCACACACACATACACACAAATGCTCTCACGCAGGCACACATACACATGCTGGCACCCACATGAACAAATACTATCCTATACTATTTTTAAATACTATAGTATACACTAGTAAAAAAAAAAAGAAGGTATACACTATAGTAATTACTGTAGTGCTTTTGTGGACTGTAGTGCACTATAGTATTCCAACAGTATACTACAAAATTCTACAGTAAGTACTACACATGATCAAGGTATACTACTGTTTACTTCAGAATTCTAAGTACTGTAGTATTCTGTATTAAAGTGTTTTTTTCATGTGGGCGCACACACACACACACACACACACACACACACACACACACACACACGTCTTCTGCTCACTTCTAGACTCAACATAAGCCAGTCTTACACTGGTATAATGTATGCCAATTTAACATAATGTTTGCACAGTGGTCCCCATGCGTGCACACACACACACACACACACACACACACACACACACACTTAAATGGACACTTTGTCTGCTGAAGCACATAGTTCTCCATTTCATTAAGCCCTGACTGTTATCCCTCAAGGGATGGAAACAAATTGCCTTCCCCTTTGTGAACGCCATATTTATTCCGAAGAGAACGCCATATTTATTTCCCCCCCTGATATGTGTGTCCTGCCGTGCTTGTTGTGAGTGAGAGAGAGGCAGTGATACTTGATAAAATCAAACATGTATGTTTCTGTGAAAAGACTCCAATTGACATGGAGCCAAGACTGCCCTGGTGAAAAATAAAATGCGTCATGAAATAATTTGACCCAAGTTAAAACTGGAGCACTCAGTTATTTTAGAATATAAGGCACTCTGAGTCCAACTAAACGGATAGGTTTTCGTGTCCTGAGAAATCTCAGGAATAGCAGAAGACGACGATGTCCCATTTCACTACTCTAAATGTAACCTCTAAAAGAATATTGATATTCAGACAACCGAAACTCCTCACAAAGGTTATTGTAAATAGATTCACCATTTTATATCCAATCAAGCCCCTTTCTCTGAATTATTGACCCTAAAGAGGTGGACACATTGAGCTCTTGGAGGTAAAAGCATTAATCACCTTCCCAGAGCAGCTTTTCACTGTGTGTGTGTGTGTCCCTGACTAAGATAGATGTGGAAGGGCTCTTTGAGATGGAAGGATTGTAATGTGAGAGATTTCTTGTCAGTTCTTCTTCCCTCCCTGGCCTTTGGATGGATAACTGGATGGAGTAGATCTGGTCCACTTTGCATATCTGTGCTCTCTCATCTGCAGAGACAACAACACATCAACCAACAGGCTGCACAGCCTTGCTTTGATACCAGCTCACTATGACTATCTACTTCCCTGATTTACATTTTGTGATTAAAGGGCTCACAATGAACAAAGATCTGCTGTGATTGTCACACAGGTTCAAGCACACACACACACACACACACATACACACGCACTCGGAGTAATTGCATGAGAAAGTGGATGTTGTTGATGAGAGCTGTGTTAACCCACACACACTCACACTAGGAGCATGTCCAGAGGAATGGATCATAATTAACTGTGGGCCTAGATTGACTTTCATCACAGGGTCATTTATTTAAATTAGACAACTACACACACGGCAGACGCGCGCACACACACGCTTGGACGACTTAATCTGCTGGCCGGCCCTGCTGGAACAATCAGCTTCTCACACACAAAGAGAGAGGGAGAGATAGAAGGGGGGCACTGAGGTGTCTGGATGACAAAACACTGTCCTACTTGTAGTTATTTACCTTGGCTGTCCTCAGAGCACAATGTCATGAACTGCCTATACATAACAGTGTGACCTTTTTAGATGTGTGAACTTGACTCAATCAAACTACGCAGTGTATTGTGATACATGTTCTTGGGTAGATGACATTGTTCTGGTTGTTATCACTTACCTGTTAATCATGGAACATAATACAATACCAGTGTCCATATCATTCATATCATATGATATCCATACCATGTAGTGTGTTTGATCTATGGCTTTTTATTGAGCTGCCATCTTGGCCAGCGCATCCTTGTAAAAGAGGTCCCCTGACCTCAATGGGACTTCCTGGGTAAAGAAATGTGAAATGGAAATCTAAATTAAAATAATTTTCTCTATATGAACTCATCCCTCTCGCCTCTCTCGGTTCCCTGCAGATCCAGTGCTCCCCCAGGCTGGCCCAGACCCACACCACGTTGATGCTGGTGGGCTCTCACCTCCTCTTCGTCCTGCGCTCCCCCATCCCTCCATCCAGTGATGGCGATGAGTACCGACCCGGGCTGCAGAAGGGACGACCTCAGCCCTGACCCCGACCCAATGACCCCTGACCGCAGTGACCTCACCGCCATGATGGCCACCGTGACTGTGACGACCACCGAGACGGGCGGCTCACCGGCCAATGGCGTGAGGATTGGGGCTCAGGAAGGAGGAGCTAAGAAAGGCCCTGCTCAGCGGCCACACCTCTCAGGGAGGAAGCTGTCGCTACAGGAGCGGGGCACGTACCCATCTGGGAGGTCAGGGGGGGCTCACGTCTCCCCCCGTGTGGTACGCAGACCCACCGTGGAGTCCAAACGCGTCTCCATCTCAGACGCCGAGGTGAGAGAACTGACACAGGGAGAGAGAGAGAAATTCAATTCAATGCAATAATCATTATTATTGCTCCTCTGGAACAAATTGAGTTGAATTAAGAGGGCTAACTGTTAGGTTTATAAGGGGTTTGGAGGCATAGTTAAGTGGTAGAGCATCTGGCAGAATATCAAGAGGTTCACGTTCATCTGGGTTTAAATAAAGGATGAATAGAATAAAATCCAAAAATGTGGAAACTAGTGAAAAAAAATCATATTTTCTCCTTGTTGCAGTCAAGGTTGGCGTGAGTGTTTTAGCTGTGTGTGTTGTGACCATGGTTCTCAGACATTGAATGAGTAGGATTGTACGGTCCATCGTGCAATTGTGACTCGTGCTTTTTAATGCAAAGTAGACCTCTGTTTCTGTATTAGATGGAAAGTGAATGTCCTGCGTGTGATGTGCCACTAAGCGGTCAGTCAGACAGAGGGGTCAGGAGATTTCTCTCTCTTAGAGCTTAAGTCTTAACAGCATGTCTGTGTGTGTCTGTGTGTGTGTTCAGTGCGTGTAGCCTACATGTGTGCTCTGAATGAATCAGTGCTATGCTCGGGGACATGAAATCTGTAATCTACATCTTGAATATTTTGCCTCTAGCTGGATTACCATCTGGTCTCATCTGAGAGAGCACTAGGAAATAGTCTCCAAGAGTGCGTACTAAATGGCACCCTATTTCCTAGAGCCCTGGTCAGAAGTAGTCCACTTAATAGGGAATATGGTGGCATTTGGAATGAAGATTTACTTCACTTACTCTTCACTACCTCAGTTAATCTTCAAATATACACTCCTCAAGAACTGGAATCCAAATCATGTACCTAATAGTTAATACCCAAGTGGATCCAATTGCAATACTGTTGGGAATTGTGTATTACCGGTAAAATATATACAAATCTCCAGTCATGCATTCAATTGAGACTTTGTCATTTTCTTCCCATAAAAATGTATATTTGGAGAATTAGTGAATGTCAGAGTACATCAGTCTTCACATCATTATTGAGTGTTGTATTAGAATTAGACTAATTACATAAAGAACATGTGGTTGATTGTTCACATCGGTGAGCTCAGCAGGTACCTGATTCACTCACTTACAGTACGTGTGTGTGTGTGTGTGTGTCATAATGACATCCTATGGGCGGTCAGAGAGCAGGAGAAGGGATCATGTTAGTCAATACCGCTTTACCTTGTGTGGGACACATCCTCCTCTATACCAGCCCCCTGATAAACACTCAAAGTGACATGGTTTTTTATGTATAGAGAGGCTCAGGAGTTGGTTGTCTGGACATGGAATGAGAGGGGAATAACCAGTGTAGTATATAGACTATTTCTTACATTTATGGACCTGTACACAATTAGGTTTCACAAAATTAATTTGTCACAATCGTTATGAAACATCTTATATGTTTGCGATAGAGATTTTGTCTGCACAACCCTTGTGTACTTATTTTTGTTCAGAAAAACTCTACAACCATTATGCCAAATGTGTTGTACATCAGTTGTACAATTTGAGTGTAATCCACCAGCTCTTCTCTGAAAGACACTCTTTTTAATGAAAGGTTGGTTTTTCCTCTTTTTTTCAGTTCAGGTAGTAGAACTGTCAGGTAGGGAGATGAGTTTATCCTACTTTGCTATGACTGACACATGGAGAATGTTCAGAAATACAAATGTGGGAATGAGCAGTTTAAGGGTTCTTTCTGGCTCTGTCTGTCTGTCTCAAATGGCACCTTATTCCCTAGTGCCCTACTTTTGACCAGGACCCACACCCCTGCCGTAGGTTATCCATTGTGAGTGAGGTCAGAAGCATTTCCTGGTTCCTTGTCAATCAGCACCGCTACAGCCTGGATGATGCTAACCTCTGCATACCTCCACAGAATGCACAGCGTGAATAACCTGTATGCGTCCCAAATGGCACCATATTCCCTAAAAGTGCACTCCTTTTGACCAGAGACCTATGGGGAATAGGGTGTCATATGGGATGCACAAAGGTTAGCAGAATCCGGGCTTAGGGTGCGTCCCAAATGGCACCCTATTCCCCATAGGTCTCTGGTCAAAAGGAGTGCACTTTTAGGGAATATGGTGCCATTTGGGACGCATACAGGTTGTTCACGCTGTGCATTCTGTGGAGGTATGCAGAGGTTAGCATCATCCAGGCTGTAGCGGTGCTGATTGACAAGGAACCAGGAAATGCTTCTGACCTCACTCACAATGGATAACCTACGGCAGGGGTCGGCAACAGGTGGACATCCATTCGTGGGAATAGTTGGTGAACAGATTCCCTAAATGAAACAATGTTTCTGCTGAATTCCTGCTTATTTTAGCATTTTTGACCAAACCTCAAACCATCCCATCCCATTGTTTTTAGTAAAAAAAAGACTAAAATCACCAGAAATTCAGCAAAAAATGTGTTAACCGGGCCTCTCAAGTGGAGCAGCGGTCTAAGGCACCGCATCGCAGTGCTAGAGGGATCACTACAGGCAAGTGGAGGCTGGTGACTTGAAAAATTGAGAAGGATGGGAGACCCACAGTATAGGTGCGGAACGCACAGAGATGACAAAGTGTGTTTAAAAAATTGTCGAAGACTAATTATTTTAACCGAAAGCATTTAATGAAGACATTTATAGTACAATATTATGGTGAATGGGAATGAGAGGTCTACTTACACAGTGATGGAAAGGGATCACAGCAGTGATTGAATGAGGGTATGAGGCATGAGTGTTCAGAGGCTTGACCAGTGCAGGACAGGATTTGACAAAAAAACTAACACACTACACAGTTAGACAAAAGAGCTAAGAATGAGTTAGTCCAAGCAAGGAGTGAAATCATTGATGTGTAATAATGTAATTGTGTTTGTTTATGTTATTAGCTCTACATACAGTAATGAGAGAAAATTGATAGGGGTACTCACAGTGCTTGGAGGGGAAACATCCAATGTGCCAGTGGTTGAGGGGGCTCATGAGACGTAGCTTCAGTTCATGTCAGGAGAAAGTTGACAATGGTAGTGGAGTGGTGTAGTCATCACCTCTTAATCAGGGAACAGGAAGGGACTTAGCTGTAAATACAAATAGCAGATACATTCCATTACAGCTGCGCCACCGTAGGTTTGGACAACGAGTTTCTCCTATATGAAGTTAAATTCAGACATCTGAAAATTCATAAAGTCAAACACAGACTGCGCAACTCGCCCACTTGACACATCAAAGTAGCCCAATAAACGTTCCTGAATAAATCCCTGATCAGCCACATACCTGACGATAACTGACACCTGCAAGAAGACTGGTGGCACCATAGGTCCCAGAGCGGTGGGGTAATTTTTACCCCCTGGGGCCTGGAGTTTTTACGGTAATGTTAACCTAACTAGGAAAAGTTTGGACACTAAGGTATGACAGTGATTAATCAGTTGTAAATAGGTTTTCTATGGGCTTTGATGGGTTTTTTAAAACTCCTGGGAAAAACTCCTGGCCCTGGGGGGGATGAAAACCCTGTCAAACTGCAGCTACCTTATTTGTTCATATACAGCATATTTAAGAGAAAGGGGGATACCTAGTCAGATGTACAACTATATGCATTCAACTGAAATGTGTCTTCCGCGTTTAACCCAACTGAATCAGAGAGGTGTGGGGGGCTGCCATAATCGACATCCACGACTTTAGATTAGATTAGGACAACCATAGACAACAACTGATAGACAATACAACTCACAAGGCTGAGCTTGCTTTATGCATGTTTGCAACTGTAGGCCTTCTACATTGTCATCTGTCATCACTATGATGTCGATTTTGATTAATTCCAGTTAATAACTTTGTATTAAAAAACGTATAGGCAGCCTAGCCCGCCCAATTTTGAATATAAACTAAACTAAATTTGATCACATTCACATTTTCTCCTGACACACAAATGGACTATAAATACAAAACGTTACCAATTAGTTTACCCTGGCCAGATGGACAGGGCGCATAGGCTGTATGCATCTGCTATTATTAGTAGCCTACGGTTGATCAGACTGAAACAGTCTTGTTTTCATCCCATATAGCATGTCGGATTTCTAATGCTGCAACATTTATGTCATGAGTTTTTGCTTTTGTCTGTCCGGAGTGATTATGTGTTATCATCTTTGCTAAATAAATACTGGAGGAAAGTGGAAAGCCTGCTTGAGCACACGCAAAAACCTCTCGGCAACCTCTCTCTTTTAATCTAACCTCTCGTCAACCTCTCTCTTTAATCTAATTTCTAATGGATGGTAGCTATCAAATCATTCGGAATTGTTTTCGACATCCCAGAAAAGACAGTCGAAAGTTCGATATGTTCAGCAAGTAAAGCATCGTAACGTGCAATTATCTCTGCAAGCTCCTTGTAGTTGCCCTTGTTGGCGGAAGTTTCCCTCTTGTCGTGTCCTCTAAAAGCAAATTCTTGCATGGCCAAAAACGCAGTGGTGTTGAGAACATCCTTGTTTCTTCTTACTTCCTCGTTGTGTTGCACAGTTTGAATACGCAGACCTTTGTCATAATCGATGCAGCTTTTTCCCAGAAGGTTGAATCTGATGTAGGCATTTATCTGCTCCCTGCTTTTGTTTTGCCGTTTAGCTCAATGTTCTTCAGGTCACTGTACCCACCTTTTGACCAAGGCTCAGACTGTCAAAAAAGCAGGCTAGGCCAGCAATGCAGGCGGCTTGATGAAAGGCTCCCTGTTAATTCAAACCTTTTCTGTGTACCCCAGATAATGAAAGGGGTTCTTCAACAAAAAGTCCACCACATTTTCGGCAGTGTTGGCCATTCTACCATTCTGGCGGAGAAAACTGCACACTCAAGCTGGTAGCTAGATATCTACTGAAGTTAGTGCAATTTATTTCAATTTTCCTTGCTAACTGGACACAAAAATGATCAGGACTCAAGGTAAGACCCAGATGCAGACTGTCGAAGTAACAATGTTTATTGTAGCAACAGGGAAAAAACAGGTCAAGGCAGGCAGGGGTCGATAATCTGGGGTAGGGCAAAGGTACAGGACGGCAGGCAGGGCCAGGGACAGTAATCCAGAGGTGGAGCAAAGGTACAGTCAAAATCCAGGAGGACGAGAAAAGAGAGGCTGGGAAAAGTTAGGAGCAGACAGGAAACACGCTGGTAAGCTTGAACAAACAAGACGAACTGGAAACAGAGAACACAGGTATAAATACACAGGGAATAATTGGGAAGATGGGCAACACCTGGAGGAGGGTGGAGACGAGCACAAGGACAGGTGAAACAGATCAGGGTGTGACAAAAATAAAGTTCTAAAACCAAGAAAAACAATTTATAATTGAGAAGAGACATACACTGAGTGTGCAAACCTCTGTCCCCTGTAATTACAAAAAACACATTTGAGTTGAATAATATAAAACAAATGCTCAACTATCACTCTTCAATCTTAATCTCTATCCAGCAATGACACAAAGCAACACATAGAACCCCCATAATGCTCTGTGGCAATACTCCAACACAACACACTAGGTTCATTCTCTGATCCTAATTCTATTATTGGATGGATAACATTTCGGTTCATACTGCAAAGCTTTGATTGTTTGGAGGACGTCCTCCGGAAGTGGTGATAGTTACCATGTACGTCTATGAAAGGGAGTGAGGCCTACGAACCTCCTAGATTTTTTTTTATTGAAGTCAATGCAGCCAGAGGAAGACTGAAGTTAGCTGTCCTCCGGCTACACCATGGTGCTACCCTAGACAGTGCTGTTGAGGCTACTGTAGACCTTCGTTGCAAAACAGTGTATTTTATTAAATTTTTTGGGGGGACATGAATATATTTAGTTTTATCTAAAAAGGATAACTTTTTTAATGTTTCACTGTTTATATTTTTATGAAATTTCACTGAGGAGCCTCCACTGCTACAAACCCGGGTTCGATCCCGGGCTGTGTCGCAGCCAACCACAACCGGGAGACCCAAGAGATGGTGCACAATTGGCCCAGCGTCGTCTGGGTTGGGGGAGCATTTGGCAGGCTGGGATGTCCTTGTCCCATCGCGCTCTAGTGACTCTTTGTGTTGGGCCAGGCGCATGCACGCTGACTTTGTTCGCCAGCTGTACGGTGTTTCCGCCGACACATTGGTTCAGCTGGCTTTGGGGTTAAGCGAGCAGCATGTCAAGAAGTAGTGTGGCTTGGAGGGTTCGTGTTTTGGAGGACACATGGCTCTCGACCTTCGCCTCTCCTGAGTTGGTACGGGAGATGCAGCAATGGGACAAGATTGTAACTACCAATTGGAAACCACGACATTGTGGAGAAAAAGGGGTAAATATAATACAAATGTGTTCACCAATTATTTCCACGAATAAAAGAAGAGACATACACTGAGACTGAGTGTGCAAAACATTAGGATATTGAGTTCCTAATATTGAGTTGCACCCCCTGTCTTTTGCCCTCAGAACAGCCTCAATTCGTCAGGGCATGGACTCTACAAGGTGTTGAAAGAGTTCTACAGGGATGCTGGCCCATGTTGACTCCAATGCTTTCCAAAGTTGTGTCAAGTTGGCTGTATGTCCTTCGGGTGGTGGACCATTCTTGATACACACTGGAAACGGTTGAGAATGAAAAATCCAGCAGCGTTGCAGTACTTGACACACTCAAACCGGTAGGCCTGGCACCTACTGCCGTACCCCATTCAAAGAGACTTAAGTCTTGTGTCTTGCCCATTGACCCTCTGAATGGCATACATACACAATCCATGTCTCAATTGTCTCAAGACTTAAAAATCCTTCTTTAACCTGTCTCCTCCCCTTCATCTACACTGATTGAAGTGAATTTAACAAGTGACATCAATAAGGGATCATCGCTTTCAACCTAGATTCACCTGGTCAGTCTGTCATGGAAAGAGCAGGTGTTCCTAATGTTTAGTACACTCAGTGAATGTGATCGTGTCTCAATGTAATCAAGGTATGAAATTATTATTTTTTTTTTTGGGGGGGGGGGGGTCATAGTTGTGGTCAATTTGCAGTGTAGAAATTATTATAATTATGTCCTGCCCCCTCGACCGTCCTCTCCGACAACAATCGGCCCGCGGCTGAATCAAGTTCCTACCCCTGACCGACAGTAAAATGGCATGGAGAGAACATGTTTTAACTAAATTATTAAACTGTGGAGTATTTTTCAATGTTTGTCACTGTTTATGTCTGTCTCTTTCTCTCTCGGTCACTATGCTTCGCCTCTCTTTCTTTCTCCTTCCGTACCTTCTTGCTCTATTTTTCTCCCTGCTACTCTTCCCCCCCCCCCCCCCCCCCTCTCCACCATGAGCTTTATTTATGTGGCTTTAATTTCAGTCTCTTGTTGTTAAACCGAGGATTAAAAACAGTATTCTGTAGAGAAACACCCGAAACAAACAATAGAGATACTTTAACAGTATTCGACAAAACACAGCACACAGAAACATGATTACAACCACATCCACAATAGCATCCCACATCCTTTGTCTCATATTTTTTATGTTCCTGTAGAATCTCTCCCTTTTCTCTCTCATCTCTCGTCTTGTCTCTCTCCCCCCACACTCTCTCCTCACTTCCCAACCACAATGACAGCATCTCCTTCCCACTTTTCAGAAAAAAAGCATGAGCAGCATTGTGGCACCAATAAATCTCCCTTCTCTAATTATTGACTCATCACCCGATATTTAGTCAGGGTCGACTAATGTCTAGCTCAGCAGGCCACCATCCTCCCGCAGTACACTCAGGTGTGTGTGTGTGTCTCTGCGCTCACTAAGGGGTTGAAAGAAACTATTGATCACTTTCTCCTACAGGGCCACTTCGAGTTGAGGGACAAAACTAAAATGGAGGTGTAGTTTATACTCTTCTCCACCTCCATGCTAAGTAAACTAATGAGTAGAAAGAGATGATTTTGTTGCCATACTAGCGATGCAGCAGCAGGCTACACAGGATGCTTGTTTGGTTGGAGATTCTCTCAGAGAGCTACAGTATTCATGACTGTGTCTAAGTGTGCGTCCCAAATGACACCCTATTCCCTACATAGCACACTTGTTTCGACCAGTTACTAAATGAGGAACATGATATCCATCCTCCCTGTAAGACATGAGGAGAAATGAGAAATCAATGGACAAGGAGAGGAGGAAGAGATGTGTCAATGGAGAGATGCATAGAAGGAAATGACAGCTCAGCAACTCTCACCCCCCGAGAGGGTAGAAGGGAGTGGAGGGATGGGTGGAGTAATAGGAGGGAGGGAGGAATGGCTTTCTGGGTCATCTGATGCAGTAGCCCATCCGTGACAAGGACTTACAAGTTGTGCGTTCCCGAGATGGCGTTCTGCACACCACAGTTGTGCTGTGCCGTTATTTGCCTGTTTGTGGCCTTCGACCTCATTAACAAGCTGTTTTCGCTGACTGGATGTTTTTTGTTTGTTGTACCATTCTCGGTAAACCCTAGACACTGTTGTGCGTGAAAAGCCCAGGAGGCCAGACATTTTTGAGATACTGGAAACCAGTGGTTTAAAGTACTACGTAAGTCATTATTTTGGGGATCTGTGCTTTACTTTACTATTTATAGTTTTTAAAACTTTTACTTTTACTTCACTACATTCCTAAAGAAAATAATGCACTTTTTACTCCATACATTTTCCCTGACAGCCAGAAGTACTCGTTACATTTTGAATGGCTAGCAGGACAGGAAAATGCTCAAATTCATGCACTTATCAAGAGAACATCCCTGGTCATCCCTATTGTGTCTTATCTGGCGGACTCACTGAACACATGCTTCGTTTGTAAATTGTCTGAGTGTTGGAGTGTGCCCCTGGCTATCGTAAATAAAAAAAACAAGAAAATTGTGCCGTCTGGTTTGCTAAATATAAGGAATTTGAAATTATTTATACTTTTACTTTTAATACTTAAGTATATATTAGCAATTACATTTGCTTTTGATACTTAAGTATATTTAAAACCAAATACTTTTAGACTTTTATTCAAGTAGTATTTTATATGGGTGACTTTCACTTTTACTTGAGTAATTTTCTATGAATGTATCTTTACTTTTATTCAAGTATGACATTTGGGTACTTTTTCCACCACTGACTGGAACTGGCACGCCTGGCACCGATGATCATACAACGCTCAATGTCACTTAGGTCAGTCGTTTTGCCCATTCTAACATTCAATCGAACACTAACTGAATGCCTCGATGCCTGTCTGCCTGCTTTATATAGCAAGCCACGGCCACGTGACTCACTGTCTGTTTGAGTTAACAATTTTAGTGAATGAGGTGGTTTACCTAATAAACTGAGTATATATCATAAGGCCTTTAGTTGAGGGCCTAGTTATACCATTACACAGTGGTGTTAGGAAACCCCTGGTTTATATGCCACATCTGGCCTGCAAGTCACATTATGTTGGCTTGCAAAGTGATGTGTAATTCCTATTGGAATCCAGCCAGTGTTAGGATATCCAACAAGTGACATTTTTTATCACCTGCAACCTGCATTCAGACTGACTGCCAGGGTAGGGAAGATTGAATACTGAGACTACCTCAATGATCTAAACTGGAACAACAATCTCAGTAATGGGTGCAATAAGTCCAACTACTAACAGATTAGTTTAGTTTAAAAAAAAACTTTATCTTTGGCTGATTAATGTTATGCTACACAATCAATGAACATGGCCGTCATTGTAAAATAAGAATTTGTTCTTAACTGACTTGCCTCGTTAAACAAAGGTTCAACAAAAATAAAAACATGCAAAAACACTGTGTGGTCCTTCAACATGGCCCAGCTCTTTATCCATCAGCTCCTCAGATACAGTATATACTGCAGTGGAGAGTCACTGAGCATGCGCCAGCTGGACCTGGCACAATGGGCTAACAACAGTGTCCGGTTTCTCTTTCTCTCTCGCTCTCTCTGTCCCTCTCTTGCTCACTCACTTTCACTTCCTGCATCTCACTCCACATACAGTAGCATACCTTACACTCTGAGTCTCACTGTGTGTTTGTGTCTTCATACCTCTTGTAGTACTACGCTTGACCCTCTCTGGCCGTCCCCTGTGCAGTGGCACACGCCACTCATCCCCCGTACTGTACATTCTGTGCTGTACTACACTCCCTCACCCTCTGTGCTGTACTACACTCCCTCACCCTCTGTGCTGTACTACACCACCCCACGTTCTGTGCTGTACTACACTACCTCACCCGTTACACGGTAGATCACTCCCCTCCCCCCTGTGTGTCTGTGACCTGCAGGCTTCTTCCTAGACCTCTAGGTTTCTTCCTAGGATCCTGCCTTCTAGGGAGTTTTTCCTAGCCACTGTGCTCTTCTGCCTCTGCATTGCTTGCTCTCTTTTGGGGTTTAGGCTGGGTATCTGTTTAAGCACTTTGACAACTGCTAATGTAAAACGGGCTTTATAAAATAAGTTTGATTATTTGATTGACTGTATCCAGGGCTTAGTTTCAGCCCCATTCAGACTGCAAACATGCTCACGGCTCCAGTGCAGTGCCCCAGTTTCAGGGGCCCAGGATCTGGGATGTCTAAGCCTAAACCACAGCTGTCTCACCGTAATGAGAGAACTCCACTCAATGTTCTCGCTCTTTCCCTTTCACTCTGTCTCTATCTCTATCGATCAACCCAACAGAGCAGACTAGCAACAGCATCCAGTTTGAATCCCCACCTTTCTCATTATTTTTCCTTACTTCTCTCCCTCTTTATTTTAATTTTCCTTGGTCTGTCCATCTCTCTCTCTCTCTCGTGTGTCTCTCTCTCTCTCTCATGTGTGTATGTGTGTATATGTGTATATATTTATTTATTTATATTTCACTCATGTGCTCTTTCCTCTTATGTTGTTGATGTGCTGTTGGGTCTTGACCCTATAGAACCCCACACTGGAGGTGTCATAATACCATAAAACCTAGCGGTCCAACAGGGCGATTTTAGAAACACTTAAAATAAGGTCTGTGTTTCGTGTAGGCTTAGCCTGATGTAAGGTTTAAATTCTCTTTCTCTTGATCGACCCGACTCCGAAAGAGCGGTCGAGCTTCCCTCTCCCTTCCTTTCTTTCACTATTTTCTGTCTGTCCATCTGTCCTCTCTCTATATACAGTGGGGCAAAAAAGTATTTAGTCAGCCACCATTTGTGCAAGTTCTCCCACTTAAAAAGATGAGAGGCCTGTAATTTTCATCATAGGTACACTTCAACTATGACAGACAAAATTAGGAAAAAAAATCCAGAAAATCACATTGTAGGATTTTTTATTAATTTATTTGCAAATTATGGTGGAAAATAAGTATTTGGTCACCTACAAACAAGCAAGATTTCTGGCTCTCACAGACTTGTAACTTCTTCTTTAAGAGGCTCCTCTGTCCTCCACTCGTTACCTATATTAATGGCACCTGTTTGAACTTGTTATCAGTATAAAAGACACCTGTCCACAACCTCAAACAGTCACACTCCAAACTCCACTATGGCCAAGACCAAAGAGCTGTCAAAGGACACCAGAAACAAAATTGTAGACCTGCACCAGGCTGGGAAGACTGAATCTGCAATAGGTAAGCAGCTTGGTTTGAAGAAATCAACTGTGGGAGCAATTATTAGGAAATGGAAGACATACAAGACCACTGATAATCTCCCTCGATCTGGGGCTCCACGCAAGATCTCACCCTGTGGGGTCAAAATTATCACAAGAATGGTGAGCAAAAATCCCAGAACCACACGGGGGGACCTAGTGAATGACCTGCAGAGAGCTGGGACCAAAGTAACAAAGCCTACCATCAGTAACACACTACGCCGCCAGGGACTAAAATCCTGCAGTGCCAGACGTGTCCCCCTGCTTAAGCCAGTACATGTCCAGGCCTGTCTGAAGTTTGCTAGAGAGCATTTGAATGATCCAGAAGAAGATTGGGAGAATGTCATATGGTCAGATGAAACCAAAATATAACTTTTATAACTCGTCGTGTTTGGAGGACAAAGAATGCTGAGTTGCATCCAAAGAACACCATACCTACTGTGAAGCATGGGGGTGGAAACATCATGCTTTGAGGCTGTTTTTCTGCAAAGGGACCAGGACGACTGATCCGTGTAAAGGAAAGAATGAATGGGGCCATGTATCGTGAGATTTTGAGTGAAAACCTCCTTCCATCAGCAAGGGCATTGAAGATGAAATGTGGCTGGGTCTTTCAGCCTGACAATGATCCCAAACACACCGCCCTGGCAACGAAGGAGTGGCTTCGTAAGAAGCATTTCAAGGTCCTGGAGTGGCCTAGCCAGTCTCCAGATCTCAACCCCGTAGAAAATCTTTGGAGGGAGTTGAAAGTCCGTGTTGCCCAGCAACAGCCCCAAAACATCACTGCTCTAGAGGAGATCTGCATGGAGGAATGGGCCAAAATACCAGCAACAGTGTGTGAAAACCTTGTGAAGACTTACAGAAAACATTTGACCTCTGTCATTGCCAACAAAGGGTAAATAACAAAATATTGAGAAACTTTTGTTATTGACCAAATACTTATTTTCCACCATAATTTGCAAATAAATTCATTAAAAATCCTACAATGTGATTTTCAGATTTTTTTTTTTTTCCTTATCATTTTGTCTGTCATAGTTGAAGTGTAGCTATGATGAAAATTACAGACCATCTTTTTAAGTGGGAGAACTTGCACAATTGGTGGCTGACTAAATACTTTTTTGTCCCACTGTGCATAAATATATATATTTTATTATTATTATTATGTTTTTCTCTCTCTCCTCTTCTTTCTATCTCTCTCTGCCCTGTTTAACTCCTCTTTGCTCCTCTCTCTGCCTTGTCCCTTGTTGACTACATGCATTATCAGTGGTTGCTATGGAGCTCCAAGCAGTTTATACAGCACTGTAATGGATGTATGACTGTAAACTGAATTCAGTGGCCGTAGGCATCACTAATAACATCTCTAAAATGAGCTAGTCAGTGGAGAACATATTGTTCATGAATCCAACGCTGTATTTGAGTCATCCAATGTTCTATTTCTCTCCTCAGGTGGATATGGTAGATGGATGAATCATCCTCTCTCTTCTTTCATATATTCTCGTTTAATGTCATCCCTTTGTTTTCTTCCTCCTGCAGAACTGTATCCAGCTGAACCAGTACAAGCTGAAGAGTGAGATTGGAAAGGTGAGCCTTGAACTAATTCAGAAATGCAGAATACCCTGTCTTCAATCAATCACCTTTCTGATATTTGTACATCATGTTCTTTTACAATTGTGTCCTTGTTGTATCGAACTGTCTGCTATCATTGGCACTAAATACAAATTCATTAATGAATAAACTATTCTAATCAATATTATCCCTAAGCAGAATAGCCCACCTTCTATCAACACTGTTGGTGGTATCCCTGGCCTGGCTCTGTCTGTTTGTCTGCCTCTTTCTGTGCCTGTGTCTGCCTTTTCAGTCCGGATAGACTTATGTAACTATCAGAGAGGATCAATAGATTGTAATGTACATTAACCTTTAGAGGGCCTGGCCATCAATACAAGAGGCCCATATTTTAGATTTACAGTAGTAGCTGTTCAATCTACAGTGCATTCGGAAAGTATTCAGACCCCTTGACTTTTTTCCACATTTTGTTACGTTACAGGCTTATTCTAAAATGGATTAAATATTTTCCCCCACTCATCAATCTACACACAATACCCCATACTGACAAAGCAAAAACTGTTTTTTAGAAATGTTTGCATATGTATTTTTTTTTTAAACAACTGAGATCCAACATTTGCATAAGTATTCAGACCCTTTACACAGAACTTTGTTGAAGCACTTTTAGCAGTGATTACAGCCTCAAGTTTTTTGGGGTATGATGCTACATGCTTAGCACACCTGTGTTTTGGGGAGTTTTTCCCCATTCTTCTCTGCAGTTCCTCTCAAGCTTTGTCAGATTGGATGGGAAGTGTTGCTGCACAGCTATTTTCAGGTCTCTCCAGAGATGTTAGATCGGGTTCAAGTCCGGACTCTGGCTGGGCCACTCAAGGACATTCAGAGACTTGTCCCGAAGTCATGCCTGCGTTGTCCTGGATGTGTGCTTAGGGTTGTTGTCCTGCTGGAAGGTGAACCTTCGCCCCGGTCTGAGGTCCTGAGCACTCTGGAGCAGGCTTTCATCAAGGATCTCTCTGTACTTTGCTCCGTTAATCTTTCCCTTGATCCAATATCGGTTTCATCAGACCAGAGAATCTTGTTTCTCATGGTCTGAGAGTCCTTTAGTTTCCTTTTGGCAAATTCCAAATGGCTGTCATGTGCCTTTTACTAAGGAGTGGTTTCCGTCTGGCCACAATACCATAAAGGCCTAATTGGTGGAGTGCTACAGAGATGGTTGTCCTCTGGAAGGTTCTCCCATCCCCACAGAACTCTGGAGCTCTGTCAGAGTGACCATCGGGTTCTTGGTCACCTCCTTGACCCAGGCCCCTCTCCCCTGATTTCTCAGTTTGGCCGGGCGGCCAGCTCGTGGAAGAGTCTTGGTGGTTCCAAACTTTTTCCATTTGAGAATGATACTGTGTTCTTGGGAACCTTCAATGTTGCCAATTTTTTTTGGTACCCTTCCCCAGATCTGTGCCTCGACACAATCCTGTTTCGGAACTCTACGGATAATTCCTTTGACCTCATTGGCTTGGTTTTTGCTCTGACATGCACTGTCAACTGTAGGACCTTATATAGACAGGTATGTGCCTTTCCAAATCATGTCCAATCATTTGATTTTACCACAGGTGGACTCCAATCTCAAGTATGATCAATGGAAACAGGATGCAACTGAGCTCAATTTTGAGTCTCATAGCAAAGGGTCTGAATAGTGATGGAAGTAAGGTATTTCTGTTTTTTTATATATATATATATATATATATATATATATATATATATATATATATATATATATATATATATATATAAATTAGCAAAAATGTCTAAACCTGTTTTCGCTTTGTCATTATGGGGTATTGTTTTGAGATTGGAGAACACATTGGGAGGGATCTTAGACCATTCCTCCATATAGAATATTTCTAGATCCTTGATATCCTTTGTCTGTGCCTATTGACTGCCCATGTCAATTCAAACCACAGATTTTCAATGTGTCCGGAGACTGAGATGGCCATTGCAAAATGTTCATTTTGTTTCAATTAACAAGTTCCAAGTTGCAGCCTCCTGGCAGAGGCAACCAGGTTTTGGGCAACATTTTTCTGGTACTTTATGATTCCTCTTTTCCACACCAATCCCACCAATGGTCAGATGACATGAAAATAGAGATCTTTGGCCACGCACACCAGTGGTAGGTTTGGCCTTAAAAAGAGGAATCATATGCAGAAAAGAACCACACATCTATTGTAAAATATGGTGGTGGATTTTTATCACAGTAGACCTGATCCAATGGTAGTTTATCTTTAGGATGATAACCCAGGCTATCTGTACTGTCTCTCCCATATTATGAAAGGCTCTGAATGAGTCATGTTGCTTTGATCAGAACCTGAATCATACAGTATAGCTTGCCCATGAATCACCTCATCCTGCTTTACTACAGAATACAGTATTATGATATAAAAGGTGAAACTGGGGCCTCCCGAGTGGTGTAACCGTCTAAAGCACTGAATCGCAGTGTTAGAGGTGTTACTATAGACCCGGGTTCATTCCCGGGTTGTGCCACAACTGGCCGGGGCCCGGGAGTCCCATAGAATGGCGGGAGTCCCATAGTCCCCAAGGAGTCGGGGCCCGGTAGTCCCATAGTCCTATGGGCTGGGTGCCTGTAGCCTGAGCGGTGTTTCCTCCAACACATTGATGAGGCTGACTTCTGGGATAAGGAGCTCGGTTAGGCGGGTCATGTTTCGGAGGACGCATGACTCCTCCTTCACCTCTCCCGAGCCCGTTGCAGCGATGAGACAATATTTTTTTTAAATTGGAGAAAAAAGGGGGGAGGAAATAATATACACTGCTCAAAAAAATAAAGGGAACACTAAAATAACACATCCTAGATCTGAATGAATGAAATATTCTTATTAAATACTTTTTTCTTTACATAGTTGAATGTGCTGACAACAAAATCACACAAATGATCAAAGGAAATCAAATTTATCAACCCATGGAGGTCTGGATTTGCAGTCACACTCAAAATTAAAATGGAAAACCACACTACAGGCTGATCCAACTTCGATGTAATGTCCTTAAAACAAGTCAAAATGAGGCTCCGTAGTGTGTGTGGCCTCCACGTGCCTGTATGACCTCCCTACAATGCCTGGGCATGCTCCTGATGAGGTGGCGTATGGTCTCCTGAGGGATCTCCTCCCAGACCTGGACTAAAGCATCCACCAACTCCTGGACAGTCTGTCGTGCAATGTGGCGTTGGTGGATGGAGCAAGACATGATGTACTCAATTGGATTCATGTCTGGGGAACGGGTGGGCTAGTCCATAGCATCAATGCCTTCCTCTTGCAGGAACTGCTGACACACTCCAGCCACATGAGGTCTAGTATTGTCTTGCATTAGGAGGAACCCAGGGCCAACCGCACCAGCATATGCTCTCACAAGGGGTCTGAGGATCTCATCTCGGTACCTAATGGCAGTCAGGCTACCTCTGGCGAGCACATGGAGGGCTTTGCGGCCCCCCAAAGAAATGCCACCCCACACCATGACTGACCCACCGCCAAACCGGTCATACTGGAGGATGTTGCAGGCAGCAGAACGTTCTCCACGGCATCTCCAGACTGTCACGTCTTTCACATGTGCTCAGTGTGAACCTGCTTTCATCTGTGACGAGCACAGGGCGCCAGTGGCGAATTTGCCAATCTTGCTGTTCTCTGGCAAATGCCAAACGTCCTGCACGGTGTTGTGCTGTAAGCACAACCCCCACCTGTGGACGTCGGGCCTTCATACCACTCTCATGGAGTCTGTTTCTGACCGTTTGAGCAGACACATGCATA
The DNA here is from genome assembly GCF_057628025.1 of Oncorhynchus mykiss. Taxonomy (NCBI): domain Eukaryota; kingdom Metazoa; phylum Chordata; class Actinopteri; order Salmoniformes; family Salmonidae; genus Oncorhynchus; species Oncorhynchus mykiss. Next base: position 57,766,615 of record NC_143033.1, read on the forward strand.
TTTGTGGCCTACTGGAGGTCATTTTGCAGGGCTCCTTGCACAAAGGCGGAGGTAGCGGTCCTGCTGCTGGGTTGTTGCCCTCCTACGACCTCCTCCACGTCTCCTGATGTACTGCCCTGTCTCCTGGTAGCGCCTCCATGCTCTGGACACTACGCTGACACACAGCAAACCTTCTTGCCACAGCTCGCATTGATGTGCCATCCTGGATGAGCTGCACTACCTGAGCCACTTGTGTGGGTTGTAGACTCCGTCTCATGCTACCACTAGAGTGAAAGCACCGCCAGCATTCAAAAGTGACCAAAACATCAGCCAGGAATCATAGGAACTGAGAAGTGGTCTGTGGTTATCACCTGCAGAACAACTTCTTTATTGGGGGTGTCTTGCTAATTGTCTATAATTTCCACCTGTTGTCTATTCCATTTGCACAACAGCATGTGAAATTTATTGTCAATCAGTGTTGCTTCCTAAGTGGACAGTTTGATTACACAGAAGTGTGATTGACTTGGAGTTACATAGTGTTGTTTAAATGTTCCCTTTATTTTTTTGAGCAGTGTATATACAGTGGCAAGAAAAGGTAGGTGAACCCTTTGGAATTACCTGGATTTCTGCATAAAATGGTCATAACATTTGATCTGATCTTCATCTAAGTCACAAGAATAGACAAACATAGTGTTCTTAAACTAATAACACACAAGTTAATGTATTTGTCTTGTCTATATTGAATACATCATTTAAACATTCAGTGTAGGTTGGAAAAAGTATGTGAACCCCTAGGCTAATGACTTCTCTAAAAGCTAATTGGAGTCAGGAGTCAGCTAACCTGGAGTCCAATCAATGAGCCGAGATTAGAGATGTTGATTAGAGCTGCCTTGCCCTATAATAAAACACTCACAAAATGTCAGTTTGCTATTCACAAGAAGCATTGCCTAATGTGAACCATGCCTCAAACAAAAGAGATCTCAGAAGACCTACGATTAAAAATTGTTGACTTGCATAAAGCTGGAAAGGGTTACAAAAATGTCTCTAAAAGCCTTGATTTTCATCAGTCCACGGTAAGAAAAATAGTCTATAAATGGAGACTGTTCAGCAGTGTTGCTATTCTCCCTACGAGTGGCCGTCCTGCAAAGATGACTGCAAGAGCACAGCGCAGAATGCTCATTGAGGATATGAAGACTCCTAGAGTGTCAGCTAAAGACTTACAGAAATCTCTGAAATTGTAAAATCTCTGACAATACGTAAAACACTAAACAAGAATGGTGTTCATGGGAGGACATTTTCATTTGTCTCCGTGTCTGTTGGAAAGCAGACTGAACAAAGTTTTCCTCTTGGATTTTGCCTGTGCTTAACTCTATTCCTTTCTTTTTATCCTAAAAAACTCAGTAGTCCTTACTGATGACAAGCATAACCATAACAAGATGCAGCCACCACCTTGCTTGAAAATATGAAGAGTGGTACTCAGTGATGTGTGGTGTTGGATTTGCCCCAAACAGAGCACTTTGTATTCAGGACAAAAAGTAAATTTCTTTGCCCCATTCTTTGCAGTATTTCTTTAGTGCCTTATTGCAATCAGGATGTATGTTTTGGAATAGTTTTATTATGTACAGGCTTCCTTCTGTTCACTCTGTCATTTATGTGGAGTAACTACAATGTGTTAGATCCATCCTCAGTTTTCTCCTATCACAGCCATTATTAAACTCTAACTGTTTTAAAATCACCATTGGCCTCATGGTGAAATCCCTGCGCGGTTTCCTTCCTCTCAGGCAACTGAGTTAGGAAGGGCATCTGTATCTTTGCAGTGACTGGGTGTATTGACACATTCATAATTAATAACTTCACAATGCTCAAAGGGATATTCAATGTCTGCTTTTTTTTAACACATCTTCCAATAGGTGCACTTGTTTGGGAACCATTGGAAAACCTCCCTGTTTTTTGTGGTTGAATCTGTGCTTGAAATTCACTGCTCGAATGTGAGACCTTACAATTATCTGTATGTGGGGTACAGAGATGAGGTAGTCATTTAAAAATCATGTTAAAACACTATTATTCTACAGAGATTGAGTAAACACAATTTATTATTTTTCCTTTATTTTACTAGGCAAGTCAGTTATGAACAAATTTTATTTTCAATGACGGCCTAGGAACAATGGGTTAACTGCCTGTTCAGGGGCAGAACGACAGATTTTGTACCTTGTCTGCTCTAACCACTAGGCTACCCTGCCGCCCCGCATTATTATGTGACTTGTTAAGCACATTTTTACTCCTGAACCTATTTAGGTTTGCCATAACAAAAGGGTTGAATACTTATTTACTCAAGACATTTTAGCTTTTAATTTTTAATTAATTTGTAAACATTTCTTAAAACGTAATTCCACTTTGAAATGATGGATTATTGTGTGTAGATCAGTGACACAAAATCTCAATGTAATCCATTTTAAATGCAGGCTTTAACACAACAAAATGTGAATAAAGTTAAGGGATGTGAATACTTTCTGGCACTATGTTATTGCATTGAATGATTAAATATGTTATAATATTGACATCTATCTTTTTCCTCTCCTGTGACTTTGCAGGGCTCCTACGGGGTGGTCAAACTGGCCTACAATGAGGATGACGACAAACACTATGCAAGTTGTGTGTGTGTGTGTGTGTGTGTGTGTGTGTGGCCCTCTTTCTCCTAAAAGGAGACAATTATGATCCATTAACCATTTTCAGCTCTTTGTAAAGTGGAATGCTTTGTTAGCTTGATAGGTTAATGGCCCAACTCAAGGCTTTTTATCTGCCTGCACACTGTCTTTGTTGCCCCCAGTGTGTGTGTGCGTGTGTCGTGCGTGCATGCGCATATTTGCGGCTCACGTCAATGGTGTTGATGCCAAGCAATTATGTCAGAGGGAATTGGTTCCCCGTTCCCCATGTTAGTGCTCATACTAGCAGGGAGATGGCCTGTAAATGCATGGACAATTGCATGTTATTACAGCTTTATCAGACCCTATCCCCTGCATGGTTCACAACAGAGACAGACTGGTCTTATCTGGAGAGTGATAGGGAGACAGGGGAGAGAGAGGGGGGTGAGAACGAGAGAGAAGGGGAGATAGAGGTGGACAGAGAGAGAGAGGTGTGGGAGAGATATACAGAGGGATGAGAGAAAAGGGAGTAGAGAGGGAGATAGAGGCTTGCTCCTGGCATCGGAGACCTTGCAAACACTCTCCTCTGCTCCGCTCCACCCTGGCTGCCGGAGAAGGAGAGATTGTTGACAGAAAGATGGAGATGAGGAGAAGATTGGCACCTGCCAGGGTTTAATTCTATTTCCTGGCATTCAAACTTGGCTCCACACTGTATTGATTGGATCTGTGCATCTGTGCCCACAGTGGGAGCTCAGCCCCTACACACAGACACACACACGGACCAGTAATCTTCACACACACACACACACACACACACAGAGCACAATACCAGTCACCTTATCACGGCAACGGGGAAGGCTTCCATGCAACAGAAATGCCAAGTACATATTTTGATTTTGCAACAGATTATTTTGTATTTTAGGATTTTGATGTCCAGTTTTGCATGCTAGAATCACTTAAACAAACTAGCCAGATTATCATCTCGGATGTTCTCTCTCTCTGTGTTTGTGTATGTTTGTGAGTGTGTGTGAGTGAGTGTTTCGCTCAGCCCGTGTTGTAATTACAATGCTGACGAAGCTGTTACCTTGTCTCAGCCAACGTGACTGGCAGAGGTCCAGTACCATTGAGGTCTGGCAATATTAGAGGGACTCGAGCTCTACCAGGCTCCAATCTCTGCAGCGTTCGCTCATTTCGCATACTGCTAAAAAAAAAGAGCAGTGGGGAATAATTAGGAGTATCCCTGGTCCCTGGTTTTGTCTCTGGGGCTCCAGTCTGTTGTTCGGAAGGACGCATGCATGCACACACCTCCCTGACCACTGGGCTGACAGTGTCCCTAGACTACGGGGTGGTGGATACTAGGGTTGCAAAGGGTCGGAAACTTTCCGGTAAATTTCCCAACATTTTCCATGGGAAGTGAAGCCCGGGAATTCTTAAATTCATCAAAAAAGTTAGCTTATAACGGTGAACTTTTTTTTTGTGGGATACACATAAGGCAATTCTAGGTCTTGTGGCATATTTTGGTTAAACTATCCCCAATTCAATGGAATTGCAATCCTCTGCATGCACAGTGCATTCTTCCATCACATGTACAGCTGATTCTCAAGATCTTGCACACTAATGAGATGCTATTGAGCCCACACTACTACACTGAGCCAAGGACTACATGCTTTCTGGTAAGTTTTGATTACAATACTGGGTGGGGTGAATATATTTTATTTGACATACATGATTTTTTGTTAACTAGTAAATAGTAGCCAACAGCAGAGTGTGTTAAAATCAGGCGCTGTGTTCTAAGGCACTGCATCGCACTGCTAGCTGTGACACTAGAGATGCTGGGTCCAGGCTCTGTCGCAGCTGGCCGTGACCGGGAGACCCATGGGGCGGCGTACAATTGGCCCAGCGTCGTCTGGGTTAGGGGAGGGTTTGGCCGGCAGGGATCTTCATCAGATGACACTTGTAGGACTTCATGTTACACAATACATGTATGTTTTGTTCGATAATATTTTGTCCAAAAATCTCATTTTACATTGCCGTGTTATGTTCAGTAGTTCCAAAACATGCGGTGATTTTGCAGAGCCACATCAATTCACAGAAATACTCATAATAAACATTGATAATAGATACAACTATTATACATGGAACTTTAGAAAAACTTCTCGTTAATGCAACCGCTGTGTCAGATAAAAAATAAAAAAAACTTTATGGAAAAAGCATAACCTGGGTACGGCGCTCAGAGCCCAAACCAGCCAAAGAAATATCCGCCATGTTGGAGTCAACAGAAGTCAGAAATAGCATTATAAATATTCACTTACCTTATATGATCTTCATCAGAATGCACTCCCAGGAATCCCAGTTCCACAATAAATGTTTGATTTGTTCGATAAAGTTCATAATTTATGAACACCTCCTTTTGTTAGGGCGTTTAGTAAACAACTCGAAACTCACGAGGCGCGGGCAAGTCCAGCGGAAATATCGGATGAAAATTCTTATATACTGGTCGTAGAAACATATCAAACGATGTATAGAATCCATTTTTAGGATGTTTTTATCATAAATGTTCAATAATGTCCCAACCGGAGAATTCCTTTGTCTGCAGAAAAGCAATGGAACGAAAGGTAACTTTCTCATGACCGCGCATCACGAGCCCGTGGCTCTCTGCCAGACACCTGACTCAATCCCCTCTCATTCAGCCCGCCTTCACAGTAGAAGCCTGAAACAATGTTCTAAAGACTACTGACATCGAGTGGAAGCCTTAGGAAGTGCAAGATGACCAATATCCAAAGGTCTCCTCAATAGGGGCTAAAGTTGAAAAACGACCAACCTCAGATTTCCCACTTCCTGGTTGGATTTTTTTCTCAGGTTTTTGTCTGCCATATGTGTTCTGTTATACTCACAGACATCATTCAAACAGTTTTAGAAACTGCAGAGTGTTTTCTATCCAATACTAATAATATGCATATATTAGCATCTGGGACTGAGTAGCAGGCAGTTTACTCTGGGCACGCTTTTCATTGAAAAGTGAAAATGCTGCCCCCTAGCCCAAACAAATTAAATCATAGTTTTTGCTACCATGTGGGTTTTAGTTTGCTTGAGCCTGCTAACTGAGGAGTGTTAACCTCTCTAGGGTATGTGGGACGCTAGCTGGCCAACATCCAGTGAGATTGCAGAGCGCCAAATTCAAATACAGAAATACTCATTATAAAAATTCAGAAAAGATACAACTATTTTACATAGGTTTAAAGATGAACTTCTTGTGAATCAAACCACTGTGTCAGATTTCAAAAATGCTTTACGGCGAAAGCATACCCTACAATTATTTGAGAACATAGCCCAGCAGACAAATCATTAAACAGTAGCCAGCCAAGTAGAAGAGTTACACAAGTCAGAAATAGAGATAAAATGAATCACTAACATTTGATGATCTACATATGGTTGCACTCAGAAGACATTCATGTATTCAATAAATGTTCCTTTTGTTCGATAAAGTCTCTCTTTATATCCGAAAACCTCTGTTTTGTTTGCGCGTTTTCTTCAGTAATCCACAGGCTCAAACGCAGTAACAACAGGCAGACAAAAAATCCAAATTGTATCCGTAAAGTTCATAGAAACATGTCAAACGATGTTAATATTCAATCCTCAGGTTGTTTTTAGCCTAAATGATCAATAATATTTCAACTGGACAACAACGTTGGTAAACAAGAAAGGCACTCTCTCGGTCGCGCACATGAAAAAGCTCTGTGACATGGCAGGGTCCACTCATTCAGACTGCTCTTACTCCCTCATTTTTCAGAATACAAGCCGGAAACAATTTCTAACAACTGTTGACATATAGTGGAAGGCATAGGAACTGCAATTTGAGTCCTAAGTCAATAGATACTGTAATGGCATTGAATAGAAAACTACAACAACAAAAAATCCTACTTCCTGAATGGATTTTTCTCAGGTTTTCGCCTGCCAAATCAGTTCTGTTATACTCAGACACTTTAGAGTGTTTTCTATCCAAATCTACCAATTGTATGCATATCCTATCTTCTGAGCCTGAGTAGAAGGCAGTTTAATTTGGGCACGCTTTTCATCCAAAATTCCAAATGCTGCCCCCTACCCTAGAGAAGTTAATTCACCTGTTTCCATACATGTTTCATTTTAAAAGATGTATCTTACAAAGGAGTTGTTTAATCTAACTGCTTAACTTTATCTGTACATTGAAATGTATTTGGGATATTTTTACTTTTTTTTCTCATCTATACAGGAAAATGCCAAGGGCATTATCTGATGTGTGGAGACATTTCACTGCAGCTAATGTAGAAGGAAAAGCTGTGTACATTTGCAAATACCGTGCCAAATCATATGGGAAGAATGCAACAAAATCACCTGGAAAAGGAGGGAATCACCTGGCCAAGTGCAGTAAGTTCCCTCGGCGCTCACAACAAGCAACCTCTGACAAAAGTCCATCTACTTCTATTTGAGGGGAAAATTATGAATTAGACACCTTATCGATAGCAACAGCTCATGGTCCTCCTGGAATCAGAAGTTTTGACTCAATGAAGGAATGTAGTCAGAGAAATGCTGATGAATGTCTTGCACGAGCTGTGTTGGCAACTGGTTCACCTCTGATGCTCACAGGCAATGTGTATTGGAAGAGATTTCTGAAAGTTCTTTTCCCAGCATATAACCCTCCAACCAGACATGCTTTATCTACTAATTTGCTGGATGCAGAGCCCAAGTGAAGGTCAGGCAAATCATAGAGAAAGCAGACTGTAATGCAATCATCTCTGATGGGTGGTTGAAAGTTCGTGGGCAAGGAATAATTAACTACATCATCTCCAACACTCAACCAGTATTCTACAAGAGCACAGACACAAGGGACAACAGACACACCAGTGTCTACATTGCAGATGAGCTGAAGGCATTCATCAATGACCTTGGACCACAGAAGGTATTTGCTCTCGTGACAGACAATGCTGCGAACATGAAGGTTGCTTGGTCTAAAGTGGAGTCCTACCCTCACAGCACACCCATTGGCTGTGCTGCTCATGCATTGAATCTGCTCCTCAAGGACGTTATGGCACTGAAAACAATGGACACACTTTACAAGAGAGCCAAGGAAATGGTTAGGTATGTGAAGGGTCATCAAGTTATAGCAGAGATCTACCTTACCAAGCAAAGTGAGAAGAATAAGAGCACCACATTGAAGCAGCTCAGCAACACCCATTGGGGTGGTGTTGTCATTGTGTTTGACAGTCTCCTGGAGGAGAAGGAGTCTCTCAAAGAAATGGCCTAATCACAGTCTGCCGATATGGACAGCCCCATCAAGAGGATCCTCCTGGATTATGTATTTTGGGAGAGAGTGGTAAGCAGCCTGAAACTCCTGAAACCTATAGCTATGAGGGCACAAGGCGAGACACAGATGCAGACACAGGAGGCAGATGGTTAGAGTCTAAGATGTTTATTAACAATCCAAAAGGGGTAGGCAAGAAAATGGTTGTGGACAGGCAAAAGGTCAAAATCAGTTCAGAGTGGTACAGAATGGCCAGGCTCGAGGTCAGGGCAGGCAGAATGTGCAGGCAGAATGTTCAGGCAGGCGGGAATGGAGTCCAGAAAAACAGGCAAAGGTCAAAACCGTGAGGACTAGTAATAGAAAAGCAGACAATCACAAGGACAGGTGAAACAGATCAGGGCGTGACAATAGCAGCAGCCACTGCACGGATTGAGGGAGACAGTGCCATCCTGTCTGAAGTTCAGACTCTGCTTGCAGATGTAAGAGAAGAAATCCGTACTGCCCTGCCCACTTCACTGTTGCTCCAAGCAGAGGAAACTGCTTCTGAAATGCAACAAAAAGCATGAAGACTTCTGCCTGAAGCCCATACACGCCACAGCGTACATGTTGGACCCCAAGTAGACTGGCAAAAGCATCCTGTCTGGTGCAGAGATCAACAAGGCCTATGGTGTCATCACTACCGTGTCTCGCCACCTTGGCCTGGATGAGGGCAAGTTTCTTGGCAGTCTGGCGAAGTACACTTCCAAGCAAGGACTTTGGGATGGAGATGCAATGTGGCAGTCGTGCCAACATATCTCATCAGCCACCTGGTGGAATGGGCTTTGTGGATATGAGGCTCTTTCCCCTGTTGCCTTCATTATCCTCCAAATCCCACCAACATCAGCCACCTCAGTGCGCAACTGGTCCTTGTTTGGGAACACACACACCAAAGCACGCAACAGGCTGACCAATACAAGGGTTGAAAAATTGGTGGACATCTGGGCAAATTTGAGGCTTTTTGAGCCTGACAACAAGCCATCCTCAACAAGGTTGGAACGTGACAGTGAAGGTGAGGCCTCAGAGTCTGATGTTCAAGAGGTGGACATTGAGGAGGTCCAGGGAGAAGACATGGAAGCCTGACAGGAAGACAACCTAAGCTTTAGTTTCTAGACTATCATTTTACAGGTGTATGTTGAAAATGTTTTTGGGAGATGCGATGGATCATTGGGGATCATTCAATATTCCCTTTATTTTCTGGTTCAGTGACATCATCCCATGTGAAGAGTCAACTCATTTAATAATTGAAGTTCAATTCGTAACTAAATCGTTTTTTTGTTTTTTTTCTATTGGTAGGATTTCATTTGCAAGTATGTCTACTTAGACATAAGACATTGATAAGGTAAAAAAAAAAAGTTTATGTTTCTGTCTCCATATGATGTGGTAAATATATCCAATGCAAAAAATATCTACATTTAAATGGTATTAATATTAATTTGCATATAATTCCGCTAATTCCCATATATTCCTGTTAATTCCTCTATTCTCCCGTTAATTCTCATATATTCCCGTTAATTCCCATGGACATTTTCCATCTCTGAATATTCCCCAAAATGTGCAACCCTAGTGGATACAATACACACTGTAAAAATGTTCTAATGACTAACAACCGGTTCCAGCCTCCACTGCTATGGAAATGGTGTACTACAGCAGTGGTTGTGGTTGTCACTGTCTGTCCTCAACGTGTCTGCTGGAGGCAGCAGGCAGGGGGCCAATAAAATATCCTGTTGTCCTTTTACAAGTCATGGATGGAGGATAAAAGCGACATGAATAAGGATATGAGGGTGCAACAGGAAGGGATCGCCAGGAGGCGACCTGCATGGTGTCAGCTGTACAGTACACCACTGTAAACAAGGAGGTTGTTACATTTGATCATTTAAAGTCACTGTCCAGTGTTTTCATTGCCTATAATTAAAGGAACATTTCAAATGTTTTTAAACTTCATATTCATCATCTCCAGCACCACCCTAACATCAACATATGTGAAGATTGCACGTTTCTATGTTTTGTAGTATAAAAGATAAAGGAAGAGAAGTGTTTCCAATGACATCAACCAAATAGTAGACAATTAGTAGACAACTAGTTGGCAACGCCTACTCATAATTGATTAAAATCACATGATGCACACCTTGGAAACACTTATCTTCCTCCAATTTTTACTACAACACCTAGAAATGTAAAATTCTCACATATGTTGATGTTAGGATGGTCCTGGAGATGAATATGACATATCATTTATTTTATTGTTATTACAATATGAGTGAAATTGCTTTACTTACAAAATGTATTTATTAAGTATGTTAAAAAGCTGCTTTTCTGTGTTTAAATAGTGTGGGAATATCCCAACAACAGAATGGTGTGGGTGTATAGTGGTCATGAAATATATTAATGACAATTAAACATCACATTATATGAGGAAATAGCAAGCATTTTTAAACTGTCTGTTTGACATACAAGTTTGAGGTGTGTTTTTTTAGTGTTTTTTCTTTCATTTATGCTTTGTAAACAAATAATTGTATAGGACTAGTCAACAACATTATTTGGGTATGAGTTAACAGAATATACACATTTATAGTGAGATTCTCGCTGGACAGTTACTTTCAAATGTAAATTAAGTTATTTACCAAGTGAACACTCTTAACCAGAGTGACAAAGAGTGCATTCAATTGAAGGAGAGCAGTTCTGGAAACCCTACTGTAGTAGTAGATCAGTGAGATGGTATTTTCTGTCAGTGTTATTTAAATCTGTGTGATTGAAGAAGCATTTTGCTATCTCTTCATGCATTTGTAATCCAGCCTAATTGCACTGTCAGCTTATTGCCACGGGCTCATTGTGTTCTCTCTGGCTCTGTAGTAGTCATAGTAGTAGTGCACTCCCTACCCCGTAGTGTTTTGAAAACAGCAGTTTTGCCTGCATAGGACACACATACACACATGGTTTTCCCCTGACACACCTTTTAATATGCATGACTTTCTCTTCCCTCTCTCTTGTCTCTTCCCTAGTTTCCCTCGCTTTGCTCTGACAAACCAATGCTCCTCAACTTGTCAGCACTACAAATACTCTGTAAATCCCTTTACCAAGGGAGGGATTGTCCTTGAACTCAAGAAAATATAATTTATTTCTGTGGTGGAGAATTCAGATTATGTACGGCTCTTAGCAGTTTGTGTCCTTTAGGAATATTACTTTTATCTGTTGAGAGTCATCAGGACCACCCCAGGCCTTTTGAAAAGCAGATAAGACATATAGGACATCAGTGGACGACTACAGTCGTATATAACTACAAATTTCATCTTGTTCCAAATTTACTTCGATTTGAAATGACCTTTTCAAATTTCTTACATTGAGTTACAAGCAATTAAATAAATACCCTGTAAGTCAAGAAATAAAGTTGGTTCAATAACTTGAAATAATGTCCAAACATATTCTTTACACAAGACTTTCAGATCTAGTTGCCACAATATCATAACCAAGCATTGGCTACCTTAATATATCAGGCTCGTTGCTAGAGGGTTTCCGAAAATGTGGCGCCCGACAACATGACCGGACCCATATGCAGTGAGTGCATAACTCATTAGGGCATCCGGCCGTGGTGCTCAGAATGACAGAAATCACATTTAGATTATGGAAGTAGCGATTTTATCATGTAAATCTTGGTGGGGCAAACATTTTTAAAAGTGGGATGCATGCAAGGAAAACCACTACACAACACTAAACAATACATACATTTCACTATAACGGTAACAAACGGTTCCCACAAACTGTTACGGCCTTCATAAAGCTGACCCAACAGCAGTCCCAACATCTTACCACTGCTACACCTGACTATCAGCGGAGCCTTGTCTGGCGGTGAAACAGTTCATTCAGCCTCATTTACTGTTTAAACAAAAACATAGCTGATATAGCTGATTTACTTAAACAAATGTGGTTTCTACTGACAATTGAGGCGTATAAACTACGACAAGCGGATAAGAGGCAATCTGTAATTTTGATTAAGACATTAATGAGCGAGCTAGGACAGACGTAGTCAATATAACTATTTGTTTAGCACTTTGAAATGTACAGTGACAGAATTCAGAACATGGGCCGTTCTTACAGTGTTATCCCTGTACACCAAGTCAGAACCGTAGGGTAAATAAAGGGGGCATATAAGCAGACAATGAAAGCTCTTACAATATTAATTTATTACATTTCTCTAAAATAGGTTATAGGATACATGTGCACCAAGTCAGAACAGTAGGCAAAATTAAGAGGGGTAAATAGACTAAATTATTAGGGTGAGGTACATGGACTACTAACAACTTACTACACAACGTACATTTAGTATTACTTTCTTAGCTACAGTATACATATCTCCCTGGCATATTACATAATTTATGCAGCAACATACAATACATTTTTGGACACATCTTGTTGTGCTGTGCTCACTTGAACAGGAAGGTGGTCCTTCGTGGGCAAATTCTGTCATCGAAGTCTGGCATTCTCTGGATTCATAAAAGCAGTTGAATCATGATGATGTCGTTGCTCTTCAGGTCGTAGCTCTAGAAAGAGGAATTTACAATTCCGAGTTGGATGACAGTTCAAACCGTATTTTCCCAGTCGGAGCTAATTTATTCCCGACTGCCCAGTTGTCTTGAATTCACTGAAGTCAAGTTTTCGCAGTTCCGATTTAGTAGTTGTTTTGAGCGCGTCACAAACCATGCTTCATTGACAGCATGGCCAATGTTGAATGTTTATAATTTTAAACATGGAAAATATCCCCTATAATGTCAGATTTGGGACCACACAGCCACTCCACTGAATAGCAGGCTAGTGATTGCTTTGCAATGCTTGCAGTTAGCCACTGTCACTGATTCCTTCCAAACCACTCATTGTTGAATTTGCTATTTCCAACTTGTTGTTTAATGTTTATGTCCAATGGCAGATGAGCACCGATATGTTTTATCTATAATTTCTCTTCATTATTTACAGTGCCTTGCGAAAGTATTCGGCCCCCTTGAACTTTGCGACCTTTTGCCACATTTCAGGCTTCAAACATAAAGATATAAAACTGTATTTTTTTGTGAAGAATAACAAAACAAGTGGGACACAATCATGAAGTGGAACGACATTTATTGGATATTTCAAACTTTTTGAACAAATCAAAAACAGAAATTATTCAGCCCCTTTACTTTCAGTGCAGCAAACTCTTTCCAGAAGTTCAGTGAGGATCTCTGAATGATCCAATGTTGACCTAAATGACTAATGATGATAAATACAATCCACCTGTGTGTAATCAAGTCTCCGTATAAATGCACCTGCACTGTGATAGTCTCAGAGGTCCGTTAAAAGCGCAGAGAGCATCATGAAGAACAAGGAACACACCAGGCAGGTCCGAGATACTGTTGTGAAGAAGTTTAAAGCCGGATTTGGATACAAAAAGATTTCCTAAGCTTTAAACATCCCAAGGAGCACTGTGCAAGTGATAATATTGAAATGGAAGGAGTATCAGACCACTGCAAATCTAGCAAGACCTGGCCGTCCCTCTAAACTTTCAGCTCATACAAGGAGAAGACTGATCAGAGATGCAGCCAAGAGTTCCATGATCACTCTGGATGAACTGCAGAGATCTACAGCTGAGGTGGGAGACTCTGTCCATAGGACAACAATCAGTCGTATATTGCACAAATCTGGCCTTTATGGAAGAGTGGCAAGAAGAAAGCCATTTCTTAAAGATATCCATAAAAAGTGTCGTTTAAAGTTTGCCACAAGCCACCTGGGAGACACACCAAACATGGTGAAGAAGGTGCTCTGGTCAGATGAAACCAAAATTGAACTTTTTGGCAACAATGCAAAACGTTATGTTTGGCGTAAAAGCAACACAGCTGAACACACCGTCCCCACTGTCGAACATGGTGGTGGCAGCATCATGGTTTGGGCCTGCTTTTCTTCAGCAGGGACAGGGAAGATGGTTAAAATTGATGGGAAGATGGATGGAGCCAAATACAGGACCATTCTGGAAGAACCTGATGGAGTCTGCAAAAGACCTGAGACTGGGACGGAGATTTGTCTTCCAACAAGACAATGATCCAAAACATAAAGCAAAATCTACAATGGAATGGTTCAAAAATAAACATATCCAGGTGTTAGAATGGCCAAGTCAAAGTCCAGACCTGAATCCAATCGAGAATCTGTGGAAAGAACTGAAAACTGCTGTTCACAAATGCTCTCCATCCAACCTCACTGAGCTCGAGCTGTTTTGCAAGGAGGAATGGGAAAAAATGTCAGTCTCTAGATGTGCAAAACTGATAGAGACATACCCCAAGCAACTTATTAACTATTATTAACTTAAGGGGGCTGAATCATTTTGCACGTCCAATTTTTCAGTTTTTGATTTGTTCAAAAAGTTTGAAATATCCAATAAATGTCGTTCCACTTCATGATTGTGTCCCACTTGTTGTTGATTCTTCACCAAAAAATACAGTTTTATATCTTTATGTTTGAAGCCTGAAATGTGGAAAAAGGTCTCAAAGTTCAAGGGGGCCGAATACTTTCGCAAGGCACTGTATCTTCATATGACAAGGATTAAAAAGGATTTGCCTGTAGATTGTCAACTTGATTCATGATGATGACTTCTAGCTAAGATTTTGAAAGTATGATGTTGACATGATCAGTCTAATCAAAGCTATTGTACATATAACGTGATTTGACGTCATTTGGTGGCCAATGACCTTGAGCCTTCTTGGATGGGCACTTCTAATGTAACTCTATGGCAGCACCCAAGGGGCTACAATTTTCTAGCGCTACCCTTAGACTTGGCGGTAACGTAGTGTCCCCATGAGTGACAGACACTGAGCTAATCACGGCGCAACGCTCCATATTTTCTGCTGGCTTGCCCCACCACCACAGAAAGCACTGAGCTAGGCTGAAACACCAGCATTTTGGAGCTGCCTTACTCGACAACAAAAAAACATGTTTGTATGCAGCTTTATTAACTCAATGATATATAATATTTTTACTTTGTTTGCAAACTGATATCTATACCAAAATAACATGCAAAACGGGAAAAAAACCAAATGTATAAATACATTGAAGGGTCGCCACTGAATTATGGTATTGCATTTTAACTGAACATGCAACTTGTGTAATGAAGCAGCCAATAAAAATATAATTTTCAAACATTTGCTAAAATGCAATTTGCTGGAAAACACCCTTTAAAAAGTGCAGCTGGGAAAAGTCCATTCTAAACAGCACACCTGATAGCGGTTCCATATGTAACAGAGATGAAAATCTCTGTTAGAAACATAGAAAGAGGGGGAATCTAAAAATGCAACAACTAGGATGGGTTGCTAATATTACTAGGGTTGTGCCTTTGGTTTCTGTGCTTTTGGCTTCATTGTGTGAATTGTTTGTCCTTTTTATATATTTTTTTTAATCAATTCCCCATTACATATGTCACCATTTAGTAAATGTACCATTAATCCCTGTCATTTGGTTACATACATTTCAGTTAATGCATGTATTAATTACAGTCATTTACCGTTCTCATTCTGGGAATGGAAACATTGTTTGCGGAGTTCTAAACCTGCTACAGTTGGGAAACGTTTTTGGTTTATTTCATAACCATCATTTTTGAGATTTTTAAATGTTTTCATTGTCCTTTGTTTGGAGTGCTCAATGTGAGCAATGAACATGTCTGGTTTCTCTGGCCTGATAATGTTGAGGGAGCACGTGTGTAACAGTTTAGCTTCCGTCTCTCTCCTCGTCCCTACCTGGGCTCGAACCAGGGACTCTCTGCACACATAGACAACAGTCACCCTCGAAGCATCGTTACCCACGCTCCACAAAAGCCACGGCCCTTGCAGAGCATGGGGAACAACTACTTCAAGGTCTCAGAGCGAGTGACGTTACCGATTGAAACACTATTAGCGCGCACCCTGCTAACCAGTACCTGGCCTACAATGTGGACATTTAGGAAAGTGTTTAACATTCATTGCGAATTATAATATATTAAAACTATTGTTCCTCACACTAAGCTATTTGAAAAATCCCCTCAAATAATCACCAATCCTTGATGTGAAAAATCAATGGCAATGAGTTCCATGCGACCATTTCTTTAGCTGCCAATGGATCACGGTGTATCAATGTGTCCATATGGCAGAGGCTGGTGATCTGGCATTAGTTTACTTTTCAATTTGTATCATTTTAATTCCGATTTTTATAAATAACCACGTGACAATGATTTTGAGAAATGAAACATTATTGAAATGAAACTGTTCCACAAAAATGTGCATATGAAAATCATAACTGACACGCAGAACGGTAGAAATGGTAGGATAAATTGTAAGCTTCCCCAAACGTGGAAATCATGCGCTGCCTATAAAGTCTTTATTTGCCTCCATGTTGGTCAGATTTTTCCTATAGGCTACTTTGGAGCAAGGCAAGACATCCCTAATAATATGAAAGTATGTATTCAGGTTTTAAACGATTAAGTATGTTTTCAAAATGCATACTGCCTTCAGCAGCAATGCATACTGCCTTCAGCCTTCAGCATACTGCCTTCAGTGTACTGCAAATACCATTTGCGAAATAAAAATAGTAGCTATTTTTTAGTCGTGCACCAAAGCTGTTTTTAACACGCGATTGCATTTAGGATGAATGGGCTTATAAAAGCACATGTTTTTACTCCAGCAGCAACCAGCTGAGGAGCTGCAGAAGAAATCCTGCTCAAAATAGGTTCTGTATGCTGTGCGCGTGTCATAGTTGGATAAATAAGATACATGATGACTGACGAAATACACACAGGCCAATTTAATAGCACTAAATTATTAACCAATAGACCAATAATTATTTGATTTCAGACAAATTGAATAGAATAAGTTGAACGAAATAAGTGTTTTCAATCATTGCAATCAGTAAAACCTCTTCAGGTGAACAATAGCTTCATCCCACTTTTTACAGTGTATAAAATCAAATCAAATTGTATTTGTCACATGCTTTGTAAACAACAGATGTAGACTAAGAGTGAAATGCTTACTTACAGGCCCATCCCAACAATGCAGAGAGAAAAAATAGAGAAATATTAGAAAAGTAAAACACGTAATAATAGATATATAATGAGTAACAATAACTTGGCCATATACTAGTGGTAGCAGTACAGAGTGGATGTGCAGGGATACGAGGTAATTGAAGTAGATATGTACATATACTAGGAATAAAGTGACAAATAATAAACAGTAGCAGCAGTGTATGTGATGAGTCAAAAAAGTTAGTGCAAAAGGGGTCATGCAGCTAGTCCAGGTAGCTATTTCACTGACTATTTAGCTTTATCTTGTGGCTTGAGGGTAGAAGCTGTTCAGGGTCCTGTTGGTTCCAGATGCAGTGAGTCAATATGCTCTCAATGGTGCAGCTGTAGAACCTTTTGAGGATCTGAGGGCCCTTGCCAAATCTTTTCAGCCTTCTAAAGGGGAAGAGCCATTGTCGGGCCCTCTTCACGACTGTGTTGGTGTGTTTGGACCATGGCTGATCCTTAGTGATGTGGATACAGAGGAACTTGAAGCGCTCGACCCGTTCCACTAAATCCCTGTTGCTGTGAATGGGGGTGCTCGGCCCTCCGTTTCCTGTAGTCCACGATTAACTCCTCTTTCTTGATGACATTGAGGGAATGGTGGTTGTCCGGGCACCACACTGCCAGGTCTCTGACTCCCTCCCTATAGGCTGTCTCATCAGGTGATCAGGCACACCACCGTCGTGTTGTCGGCAAACTTAATGATGGTGTTGCAGTCGTGCAGGGCCACGCAGTCGTGGGTGAACAGGGAGTACAGAAGGGGACTAAGCTAGCACCTTAGAGGGGCCCCCGTGTTGAGGGTCAGCATGGCGGATGTGTTGTTGCCTACCCTCACCACCTGGGGGCGGCCCGTCCAGGATCCAGTTGCAAAGGGAAGCGTTCAGTTCCAAGGTCCTTAACTTAGGGATGAGCTTGGAGGGCGCTATGGTGTTTAACGCTGAGCTATAGTCAATGAACAGCATTCTCATGTTGATGTTCCTTTTGTCCATCTGGGGCCGTGTGGAGTGCAATAGAGATTGCGCCATCTGTGGATCTGTTGGATCTTGAATAGGCTCCAATGTTGTGATCTTTGACACATGCAGGGAATAACTAGCAACACTACTAATGGTGGTACTGTAGCAGTGGAATTAACAGAATGAAAAAACATCTCTCCTCTGAGATATGCACTATCCATTCATCCTTTTCATCCGCTGAACAACGACTAGTCTGATGTCCCTGACATTACACACAGAATCAGGGAATGTACTAGCATGGTGGTGTTACTGGGAGAAATAGAAATGATCTCCTATAAAATATGCACCATCCATGGTCCTTCATCATCGTGTCTGAACAGCATCTGATGTCCTTAACATTACACACACAGGGAGAATATGAATGCTTCCATTAATAATGCTGTGTGATGCTTTCAGATGGGTCTTATTCATTAGCCAACACAAAAATACATTTAATCCGCAGGTGCAAGGAATTAACACCTAATTAGTGCTATAGAGGAGAAGGTAATTAGATGTGTGTGTGTGTGCCACTGAAGGAACTGGGCTCTCGCATCATTTGAACACCAGAATACTCTGAAGATGTGATGTCACAGAATGTTTTTAATTCTATCCTGAGCTGAAGGATTGAAAGACCTTACTTACAGAAGAAAGTGTAGGATTGAACTTCAATAGCATTACTGTAGGTAACTAGTTAATGAGTTTATATTTGAATGTATGGCCAGTGGCCACCGCACCTTGTAGACCTTCTGCATGGTAACAAACTGTAGGCTCCAGTATTGGACCATCAGCTGGCTTCCTGGAGTCATTACCATAACTGTATTCTACATGGTAGCTAGTAGAGTTAAACTAGTCACTAACAGAAGTCAACTCTTCCTTAACAGAAGCATTGTTCCACCGTGTATCACTTCCTTTCTAGAGTAATTTATGCAATCACTTACCCACCTGCAGAGTGAGTGGTACTGGGAATTTTAAGAACGTCATTAGCACAAGAAACAATATTTATGAAAGCTTTTCTTTTATTAATATGGAAATGAATCCAGGAAGTTAGAGATGTTATTATGCCATCCATTTCACTAGAAATTAGGATGCTTTGACTGCGAGTGTCACGCCGACCATTGTGTACTGAACGCTAATGAATATGACATTTATTGAATGCCGATGGATGGATGGATAAATAAATGGATGGATTAATGAATTAACAAACATTATTGAATAAACTTGATGTACTCAAATCTGTTCTGCACTAAAGTGCACTGTATGGTGTGTGTGTGTGTTTTATTGTTATAGTGATTCAACTAATAGTGAGTGAGTGACCAGAATGAAATAAATGGCATGTTAGCTCACCAATATCACCAATCTCATCCCCCTCTCCTTCTCTTCCAGGCCATGAAGGTGGTGTCCAAGAAGAAGCTGATGAAGCAGTATGGATTCCCACGTACGTGGAACACGGTTTGGCTTTTACACATTCAACACTCATTGGTCTCTGGTCCTCTGGAGCTCAGTTGGTGACTTTGATTTCCCTGTACCACCCACACATAAACAATGTATACACGCATGACTGTAAGTCATGTTGGATAAAAGTGCCTTCTAAATGGAATATATTATATAATTACAATCCAGCTCGAAGGACCATCAAAGAAAGGATACAGATAGGATGTTAAGTTGTGTGACCACATGCTCCAGATTGGGCAGGGCATTCACACATTTCAGTCCCGCGTCCTGCAACCAAACAATCCTGCATTTTATCAACAAATTAAAACACCACTAATTTACAAAAACAGGTTGATTTGTCCTGTATTTCAGTCATACATTCCAACCTGTCTTTTGGGGTTGCACTTATGACAAGATATACAGTGCATTCGGGAAAGTATTCAGACCCTGTTACTTTTTCAGTGTTACAGCTTTATTCTAAAATTAATTACATCGTTTTTCCGCCCTCATCAATCTACACACAATGCCCCATAATGACAAAGCAAAAACAGGTTTGTAGAAATGTTTGGAAATGTATTAAAAATAACAAACTGAAATATAACATTTACATAAGTATTCAGACCCTTTACTCAGTACTTTGTTGAAGCACCTTTGGCAACGATTACAGTCTCAGGTCTTCTTGGGTATGACTCTACAAGCTTGGCACACCTGTATTTGGGGAGTTTCTCCCATTCAGCTCTGCAGATCCTCCAAGCTCTGTCAGGTTGGATGGGGAGTGCCGCTGCACAGCTATTTTCAGGTCTCTCCAGAGATGTCACCTTCCTGACCAAGGCCCTTCTCCCCCGATTGCTCAGTTTAGCCGGGCGGCCAGTTCTATGAAGAGTCTTTCTGGTTCCAAACTTTTTCCATTTAAGAATGATGGAGGCCACTGTGTTCTAGACCTTCAATCCTGCAGAAATGTTTTGGCTACCCTTCCCCAGATCTATGCCTCGACACAATCCTGTCTCGGAGCTCTACGGATAATCCCTTTGACCTCATGGCTTGGTTTTTGCTCTGACATGCACGGTTAACTGTGGGACTTTATAGAGACAGCTGTGTGCCTTTCCAAATCATGTTTAATCTATTGAATTTACCACAAGTGGACTCCCAGAAAGTTGATGAAACATCTCAAGGATGATCAATGGAAACAGGACACACTTGAGCTAAATTTTGAGTCTCATAGCAAAGGGTCTGAACACTTATGTAAATAAGGTATTTCTGTTTTTTATTTTTAATACATTTGCAAAAATGTATAAAAACCTGTTTTCGCTTTGTGATTATGTGGTATTTATTGTGTGCTGATTGATGAATAAGGCACAAAATGTGGAAAAGGGAAAGGGGTCTGAAAGCTTTCCGAATGCACTGTATATCATAAGGATGTGGCACTGGTGATGTAAAACACTTCTCCAATTGCTGCCAATTGCTGTTGAGATCTGTTATTCTGTGCAGCGCAAAATCGAGACGTGGGCCAATGTCATATCGTCAACCAATCACATTTGTCAAATAGTTTTGGGCAAAATTCCAGCTAAATTTGGAGAGAACAGCTTGGAGAGGACTACTTATGAAGAGCTACAAAAGTAAGGAGGCCTAAGTCACTATTATTCGAGTCACAGGCATGTCTCAAGTCACAAGATCCCGTTCTCAAGTCGACTCCCAAGTACAATGTGTCGAGTCAAGTCTATAAGACGTGCATTCTAAGAGCAGGTCGCTGCGCAAATGTAGCTTGTCATTATAGCCATAAACGGTGATGCATTTTCAAAACACAAGATATAGAAATAACCTGGGTTTTAGACCTGCATTTTGAGCTGAAAGTAATTTATGTTAGCACTCAGTATCAACTAAGGATATCATGTCACATTTTCACTTCTCTGGAGTCCAGAGCAAGCAGGATCATATGGTCTACCTGTACACAGCGGAGGATGCAAGATCTGATGGAAAGCATGATTTGTCTAGCTTTTTTCTTCCTTACAAATATTGTAATTCATTTGTCAGAATATGTTACATCTTCATCCCATAATTATTGCAGGTAGTACGATGTTACAGCTATCTCTAGACACACAACCACTGAGGTATATAATTAGAAACGCACCCGAACTAGGCCTATTTGAAATATGAAAATAATCAGTGGAATCATCACCAGGTCTGGCAAAGATGTGTCTGTAGCAGATTGCTAAACTGTATTTTATATGGATAATATGAGTGTAGGTAGTCTACTCTGTTTTTGCCATGAAAACCCATAGAAAATGAAACAACCGCTTTCAGGTCACTAATCTGGATATGTTGTCACAGCCGTCATGGGAAAAGACCAAAGCGCAGCGTGATAAGCGTACATGACTTTTAATTTCGGAATGACGCCAACAAAACAAGACACAAACGTGACGCTTACAGGGCTAAGTGCCACAAACAAAGTTAACTACCCACAACAAAAGGAGGGAAAAAGGGCTACCTAAGTATGATTCCCAATCAGAGACAACGATAGACAGCTGTCCCTGATTGAGAACCATACCCGGCCAACACATAGAAACACAAATGATAGAAATAAAGGACATATAATGCCCACCCAAATCACACACAGGGCGTGACATATGTTCGCACATTTTTGTGTGCCAATGCTGATGACTGGTCATTGGTCAACAGTCAAAACAAGCAAATATTTGGTTCTGAAGATCAGATTGTTTTTGAAACAAGATTTGGTGCAATGCTGTAGGCCTATGTTAGTGATCTGATTGAATAAGCAAAAGTATTCATATGAAATACAAATGGTAGGCTATATGAAGCCTATTAAAATATGAATAAAAAAATCCCATTCAGTTTCACACTCGCTGTTCTATGTAAGCTACACTAGTCTGTCTCGTGAATGTCCCTCAAAATCATTCCCTTGTCCCCACAATTGGGTATTTTAAATGTGGTCACACTAATCTTAAGCAGTAGCATGACTCCTGTATACACTTGACTTCTCTCATGTACCCAGATATGAGTGATTTTAAGTATAATTATTGACTTGTGTCTCATATATGCTTTGTGAGACTGCTAACAGGGACTTTGTTGTGGAGGGTGTTGATTAGGATGCTTTCAAGGAAATTGCCTTTCTTAATTGCACCTAAAGAGATTAATAAAATTGTATTGAATTTAATGGAATTGTCAGCTAACGTGTGGTTGGTGGTTTGTGTGGCTGATTCCCTGCAGGTCGCCCCCCTCCTAGGGGACCCAAGGTGGCGGTCCAAGGAGAGCAGCCCAAAGTCCTAGGCCCCCTGGAGAGGGTCTACCAGGAGATTGCCATACTCAGGAAGCTGGACCATCTCAACATAGTCAAACTGGTGGAGGTGAGGATATAGCCTACCCAGCTAGCACATAACGTTCTGAGAACCTTGGTGAAAAGCTTGGTGAGAGCGTGGTTTTCCCATCCTTATTTTTACAACCTTCCCACAACTTTCAGGGAATGGTGCAATAAAATTGCTTGGCTTTGGAACATTCTCAGCACATTTAAGGAACTTGACCCCAAAAAATGTCATTACTTTAACAGAAGTTTCTTCAAACATGTTTACATTTAATACCATTTTGGGTAATGTTCTAGAGACGTTCTTCAACTGGTTTGACAATGGAGTGTTCTCAAATAGTTGAGAGAACGTTAAGAAAACAACTTTCTTCTATGAGAATTTCAGTACTTCTGCATAATGTTTCCTAAAGGTTTTTAAAAATATATAAAAAATATACAGCTGAAGTCGGAAGTTTACATACACCTTGGCCAAATACATTTAAACTCAGTTTTTCACAATTCCTGAAGTTTAATCCAAGTAAAAATTCCATGTTTTACGTCAGTTAGAATCACCACTTTATTTTAAGAATGTGAAATGTCAGAATAATAGTAAAGAGAATGATTCATTTCAGCTTTTATTTCTTTCATCACATTCCCAGTGGGTCAGAAGTTTACATACACTCAATTAGCATTGCCTTTAAATTGTTTAACTTCGGTAAAACGCTTCCGGTAGCCTCCCACAAGCTTCCCACAATAAGTTGGGTGAATTTTAGCCCATTCCTCCTGACAGAGCTCCTGTCAGGTTTGTAGGCCTCCTTGCTCGCACACGCATTTTCAGTTCTGCCCACACATTTTCTATAGGATTGAGGTCAGGACGTTGTGATGGCCACTCCAATACCTTGACTTTGTTGTCCTTAAGCCATTTTACCACAACTTTGGAAGTATGCATGGGGTCATTGTCCATTTAGAAGACCCATTTGCGACCAAGCTTTAACTTCTGGAGATGTTGCTTCAATATATCCACATAATGTTCCCTCCTCATGATGCCATCTATTTTGTGCACCAGTCCTTCCTGCAGCAAAGCACCCCCACAACATGATGATGCCACACCGTGCTTCACGGTTGGGATGGTGTTCTTCGGCTTGCAAGCATCCCCCTTTTTCCTCCAAACATAATAATGGTCATTATAGCCAAACAGTTCTTTTTTTTTGTTTCATCAGACCAGACTACATTTCTCCAAAAATTACGATCTTTGTCCCCATGTGCAGCTGCAAACCGTAGTCTGGCTTTTTTATGGCCGTTTTGGAGCAGTGGCTTCTTCCTTGCTGAGCGACCTTTCAGGGTATGTCAATATAGGACTTGTTTTACTGTGGATATAGATACTTTTGTACCTGTCTCCACCAGCATCTTCACAAGGTCCTTTGCTGTTCTGTTCTGGGATTGACTTGCACTTTTCGCACCAAAGTACTTTAATCTCTAGGAGACAGAACGCGTCTGCTTCCTGAGCGGAATGACAGCTGCATGGTCCCATGGTGTTTATCCTTGCCTACTATTGTTTGTGCAGATGAAGGTGGAACCTTCAGGCATTTGGAAATTGCTCCAAAGGATGAACCAGACTTGTGGAGGTCTACAATGGTTTTTCTGAGGGCTGATATATTTAGATTTTCCTATGATGTCAAGCAAAGAGGCACTGAGTTTGAAGGTAGGCCTTGAAATACATCCACAGGTACACCTCCAATTGACTCAAATGATGGCAATTAGCCTATCAGGAGCTTCTAAAACCATGACATAATTTTGGGGAATTTTCCAAGCTGTTTATAGGCACAGTCAACTTAGTGTATGTAAACTTCTGACCCACTGGAATTGTGATAAGTAAAATAATCTGTCTGTAAACAATTTTTGGAAAAATGACTTGTGTCATGCACAAAGTAGATGTCCTAACCGACTTGCCAAAACTATAGTTTGTTAACAAGAATTTTTGGAGTGGTTGAAAAATGAGTTTTAATGACTCCAACCTAAGTGTATGTAAACTTCTGACTTCAACTGTACATTCCGTTGTCATTATCAACAAAATTCTCTGTTTATCTTCTTAACCCTTTGACATGTACGAACAAAAGGGTGTGATCGTTCTACAGTTGTCCCTGTAACGTATGCTCAAACAGGTGTGATTAGAACACTTATTTAGAACGTGCTGTTACGATTGATTACAACAGTCAGCGTTTGAGCTGGCCACATTGTTTTGTTACAGAAACATTTTGCACAAACAGTTACAACATTTTGTCCTCAATATGAGCAGTTTATTTTTGGATGTAATGTTCAGACATTCACAGAAGTAGCAACAGCATAACACAATTCTCATCCAAACCGGAAAATGTAGGCTACATTAGTTGTAGCGCTAACTGAGGAAAGTTACCTAACACAAGTGGTGTTAGGTCTCGACTGACAGAAACCATATATGAATTATCTAATAGCAATTACTGTTTACAATTCGTCACATCACGAGTGACCTAACCAGTGATCAAAATAATTGAGTAAAACTCTAAAGTAACCCGAAGATGGGTAGTTTGTGCACGCCGCCATGTTTGTTTTTTCGTGTCAACCAAAGAGAAGAGATTGCAAGATGAGTTGGGTCTGTTTGCAGTATGCATATTGAAGGGGTTGTGTCATCTATCATCATTTAATGCCATCATTCGCTTCTGGAAGTTTACTCAAAAGACGAGTGAACCGTCCCTTCACCTCGTTTTGTTATAACGTCTTTGTTCTGACAGACATTTACGTGACAACCAGAATGTATTGTATGATGTCAACAAACATGGCACCACACAAAGCTAGGAATTAGCTTAGCATTCGCTCATCATAATCAGTACAACCTTCAAATGTGTCCATTACAATCTCTGCAAGTATCGGAATGCATAATTTGTCACCAGTACTTGAAAACGTGAATAAAACAGTAAATACATTATGCTCTATACATACAGGTACATACGGTGTGTAACAGTAGATACATTTAATAATGGCGCCGGAGGGGATGGTTGCCGTTTTTACGAGTTCCTAACCAACTGTGCTATTTTGTTTTGTTTTTTGCATTGTTTGTAACAAATTTTATACATAATGTTGCTGCTACCCTCTCTTATGACCGAAAAGAGCTTCTGGACTACAGAACAGCGATTACTCACCTCGAACTGGATAAAGATTTTTTCTTTAATGAGTCGAACGCAAAGGATATACTGTTTTGTCAAGACAAAACGTGAAGAAAAGACTGAGAAAAGAGGAGGGCGAGGTGCCTTGTAAGAATTTGCTGACGAGTAGGTAAAGCTTTGCACACTCTTGGCATTCTCTCAACTAACTTCATGAGGTAGTCACCTGAAATGCATTTCAATTAACTGTTGTGCCTTGTTAAAAATGTATTTGTTTAATTTCTTTCCTTCTTAATGTGTTTGAGCCAATCAGTTGTGTTGTGACAAGGTAGGGGTGGTAAAAAGAAGATGGCACCTAATTTGGAAAAACAGCAAGGCCATATGTCAAGAACAGCTCAAATAAGCAAAGAGAAACAACAGACCATCATATTACTTTAAGACATGAAGGTCAAACATTCAAGAACTTTTAAAGTTTCTTCAACTGCAGTCGCAAAACCATCAAGCGCTATGATGAAACTGTCTCTCATGAGGACCGCCACAGGAAAGGAAGACCCAGAGTTACCTCTGCTGCAGAGGATAAGTTCATTACAGTTACCAGCCTCAGAATTTGCAGCCCAAATAAATGTTTCACAGAGTTCAAATAACAGACACATCTCAACATTAACTGTTCAAACGAGACTCCGTGAATCAGGACTTCCAACCGCCATGTCTTTGTGAGACGCAGAGTGGATGTATGGATGATCTCTGCATGTGCGGTTCCCACCGTGAAGCATGGAGGAGGAGGTGTGATGTGGGGGTGCTTTACAGGTGACACTGTCTGTGATTGATTAGGTACACTCAACCAGCATGGCTACCACAGCATTCTGCAGTGATACGCCATCTCATCTGGTTTGCGCTTAGTGGGACTATTATTTGTTTTTCAACAGGACAATGACCCAACACACCTCCAGGCTGTGAAGGGCTATTTGACCAAGATGGAGAGCGATGGAGCGCTGCATCAGATGACCTGGCCTCCACAATCACCAGACCTCAACCCAATTGAGATGGTTTGGGATGAGTTGGACCACAGAGTGAAGGAAAAGCAGCGAACATGTGCTCAGCTTATGTGGGAACTCCTTCATGACTGTTGGAAAAGCAGAGATAGGTGTGGCTAAAGCTTACGAGGGTGTGAACGATGCTGAATGAGTTTAGGCAAATAAGAGCTCTACAGTAGGTACCAAAACATTCAAAGGCCACTTTTCTCAAAAGTGAGTAGACAAGTTGATAAATTTTCAAAGCAGAATTACTTTCCCATTGTTTCTCAATTGTAGTGTATGAAAAACAATTTTTTAATCACTGAGTCTCTACTTTTATCCAATGTAAAAAACAATTTAAAATGTTGCTACATAAAACCAATTTGAGCCGGTCAGTCACATATTTAATTACCTTCAAATAACCTATATTTTCCATTCTCAGATCGCCCATAAAACATCCCAGGACAAATTTCACAGAACCAGAGTAAAACGTTCTCAGAACATCCCAGAAACCTAAAAATGTACACAGCTTTGTACGAGATCTTCAGTTTTTTGGCAATTTCTCACATAGAATGGCCTTCATTTCATTTGAATAGACTGATGAGATTCAGAAGATCTTTGTTTCTGGACATTTTGAGCCTGTAATCGAACCCACAAATGCTGATGCTCCAGATACTCAATGAGGCCAAAGAAGGCCAGTTTTATTGCTTCTTTAATCAGGACAACAGTTTTCAGCTGTGCCAACATAATTGGAAAAGGGTTTTCTAATGATCAATTAGCCTTTTAAAATGATGAACTTGGATTAGCTAACACAACGTGCTATTGGAACACAGGGGTGATTTTATTTTATTTTTTATTTTACCTTTATTTAACCAGGCAAGTCAGTTAAGAACAAATTCTTATTTTCAATGACGGTGATGGTTGCTGATAATGGGCCTCTGTAAGCCTATGTAGATATTCCATTAAAAATCTTCCGTTTCCTGCTGCAATAGTCATTTACAACATTAACAATGTCTACACTGTATTTCTGATCAATTTGATGTTATTTTAATGGACAAAAAAATAGTTTTTCTTTCAAAAACAATGACATTTCTAAGTGACCCCAAACTTTTGAACGGTAGTGTATGTTCCCAGAACAGGCAACATTTTCACTTCTCTTCTCACAATGTTGAAAAAACATTTAGTTTTACCAGTCATTCTATTTATAGCTTCATTCCCACAACAATGTGAAACCAGAAACAGACACACAATTTCCAAGGAACCAAATGTGCTAGCTGGGAGTGTACTTTATATGGGATAGGGTGCCATTTGGGATGCAACCAAGTTCTGCGCTGCTTACCACAGTGGCTTATGTAAAGGAGATGGGAATAGATGGGAGAGGCACATTTAGAGATGATAGACAGACAAGCACCGCACTGACCCTCTCTCTCCTCTCCCAAGTGACACCATCAGAGTGCTCTTCAATCACAGGCAGATGGCGGGGGCTCCCAGCTGTAATTGGGTGCCTCATCAGAGCAGGATGGAGGGCTGGGTGGGTGGAGGGCTAGGTGTTGGTGGATAGAGGGCTCGGGGAGGGCTGGGGCTGGAGTCAGTGGGTGGCACCATACCAGGCCCGCCAGTCATAATGAGTTTACAGTGAAAGGAGGGCAGGATTTAGAAACTGGGGATGGGATGGAGTCAGTGGGTGGCCATGGGTACCTCTGGGGCTCCCAGCAGCACTGTGCCAGTCATTCGTAATGAGTTTACAGTGAAAGTGGAGCTCCTCTTAGCTTAGTATTTCAACTCTACAGCCCCATCCCAGAGCAGCCAGCCGCCCTCCTTTCCCAGGGCCGGATTAAGAAACCGAAATGCGTGGCTAATCTGACAATGACAAACTGAGATCAATCTGGTCTTGAATTCAAACAAACCCTTGCATTATGTGGCTGAGCAATGAGGAGAAACTGAAATGTTTTTTTGTTCATTGTGTATTTCCGTTTGCGGAATATTTAGATAATGCCAGGAATAAAAGAAAAAGGGCTACCTATAATTAAATTATGAAAATTATTTGCTTCCATGTGGTAAATGCCACGTGTGTATATATTGTGTATATGCTTGTGTCCCACATGAATCTTCTCATTGTGCCAGACTGGGTTCAAATGCCTTCTGTTTCATTTATCTGTATATGTTATGTGTGTGTGTGTGTGTGTGTGTGTGTATATATGTATATGTACAGTACCAGTCAAAAGTTTGGTCTCACCTACTCATTCAAGGGTTTTCTCTTTATTTTCACTATTTTCTACATTGTAGAATAATAGTGAAGACATCAGAACTATGAAATAACACATATGGAATCATGTAGTAACGAAAAAAGTGTGAAACAAATCAAAATATATTTTATATTTGAGATTCTTCAAAGTAGCCACCCTTTGCCTTGATGACAGCTTTGCACACTATTGGCATTCTCTCAACCAGCTTCATGAGGTAGTCACCTGGTATGCATTTCAATTAACAGGTGTGCCTTCTTAAAAGTTAATTTGTGGAATTTCTTTCCTCAATGTGTTTGACCCGGTTGTGCTGTGACAAGGTAGGGGTGGTATACAGAAAAAAGCCTTATTTGGTAAAATACCAAGTCCATATTATGGCAAGAACAGCACAAATAAGCACTGAGAAATTACCAAATAGGGCTATCTTCTGCACACCAACCCTACCTGGTCACAACACAACTGATTGGTTCAAACGCATTAAGAAAGAAAGAAATTCCTAACATTTCAGACCAGAAAAGTCCTAGCCCATGTCAGCTAACATTTTTTAGCTATATGTTTTTGCTCATTGATTTTGCTATCACATGAACAGGAAATTAACTTTAAAACTGCTAAATGTTCTTTCCATCCCATGGCAAAAAAAATGGAATTGCAGGAAATTAGCTTTAAAATCGCGCGGGGTGTTCCCCAATGATGTAAGGGGGGCCCTAGTGAAACAGTTTGGCAAACACTGTTCTACTGTACTGGGCCTGGGTTGGGTCTAGGATGGGACCATATTAATAGTGCTTTGTTAATTAATTTTAGAGCCAATATTGGATTCTAGACCAGTAAAATGTTCTTATTATGCTCAGAACCTTTCTCTCCTTTTCAAATATTACTGTTTCTGCTAGAGGAAAATGTAAAACATAACATGGCAATTTCATTTGTCACAGATGGTTAGTACAATGATAGAGTACATGTTAGATATTAACATCCCCCTCGTTTGGGCCTCAGTTCGAACTGGCATCTAACATAATCTTAAGAAAGGTGCTTTAAAGGCCAATGAATACTTGTTACGCTGCATTATTCAGTGTAATGCAAATGCCATGTCCTTATTCTATAGGGTTGTTACAGGAATTAAATTCCTCTATGTTTTAATACCCAATTAAAATGAAACACTCTGTCAATTCCTAAGAATTTGTAAGACTCTTATTTGTATAAAATGGACAAAGACCAGTCTTTAAAATCAACCAGCAGCGTTTATTCTCGAGAGTACTACCCATGATACATTTTACCACAGGTTATAAACTGAAAATGACGTCATTAGTTTTTGTACTAGCCCGTCTCATCTCCGCTCCAGTACAATGGCTGTATGGTTCTCAAGCTTTCCCACATCGTCTCTCCCTACTAAGATAATTTACGATCAGAGCCAAGGTCTGCCTGTGTAGATAAGCCTTCTAGCCAGTCTGGCTATAAGTTCATTCATTTCTACCAAGGAACAGACAGTCATTGTTCTAATTCTTGATTATATTTACACACATTATATTCAGTACTAGGATTATAAAGAAAATTCATACATATACAGTAATATAATAGTATTCTGATTAGTCAGTCCTGATTGAAATGTATACATAATTAGTCATTATTGATAAAAATTCCCTTAACAAGGGTCTGTTGTGTATTCTATCATATGAGGTATTCCTGATGATGTGTTATCATTGTTGCAGGTGTTGGATGATCCTGCAGAGGACAACCTCCACATGGGTATGTACCTCACCAGACTGCTCTCTCCCGCTCTCTTGATGTGCACTTAATCTCCCATTGACATTAATGAATGATTTATGTGAGAGTCCAAGTTGATCGTGCTTATCTCAAACTCTAAATCAGCCTGTTGCTGCCCTTAGCAGTTGGCATAGCTGACTCCATATGAAAATGCTAAACTAGAGGACAGCTCATTAATGAAGCCCTTACCACAAACTCTTAGAAAAAAGGTTTCTTCATTTGTCCCCATAGGAGAACCCTTTTTGGTTTCAAGTAGAACCCTTTAGCTGTGAAAGTGAAGGTGGTGAAAGGGTTTCACGTAGAACATTGTATTAGTAAAAGGGCTCCACGTGTTCTCCTATGGGACCAATTGAAAAACCCTTTATGGTTCTAGGAAGAACCTTCTTTTCTAAGAGTGAACCACAACTCCACAGGGTACATAGACTATGGCTGGATTCCTTCGACCAGTACTAGTAGGGAAAGGGGGATAACTAGTCAGTGCATTCAACTGAAATGTGCTTACCGCATTTAACCTATCCCCTCTGAATCAGAGAGGTCGGGGGGCTGCCTTAATCAGCTGGCGAGGAACAGTGTCTTGCTCAGGGGCAGAATTACAGATTTTTAACTTGTCAGCTCTGGGATTCGATTCAGCAACCTTTCGGTTACTGGCCCAAGGTAGTACGCATGGCAGTAGAAAGAAAGGCGGAATTAGGCATCAAACTGTAGCTAAGCATGGCCATTGGCTAATGAAATTATTGAGCTCATTTAAGGCCCCGGGTGAAAAGATGTTGTAACTTGGTGTGTGTGTCTGTCAGTCTTCAACCCATTGTGCCGAGTTCTAGAATATACTACAGTCTCTTTGACAGACATGTATGTACTGTACGGTGCATTTGAAAAGTATTCAGACCACTTGACTTTATCCACATTTTGTTATGTTACAGCCTTATTCTAAAATTGGTAAAATTGTTTTTCCCCCTCTTCAAACTACACCCTGTAAAGACAAAGCAAAAAAAGCTTTTTTGACATTTTTGCAAATTTATTATTATTTTTTTAAACATAAATAATAAATTTACATAAGTATTCATAACCTTTACTCAGTACTTTGTTGAAGCACCTTTGGCAGTGATTACAGCATTGAGTCTTCTTAGGTATGATGCTACAAGCTTGGCACACCTGTATTTGGGGAGTTTCTCCCATTCTTCTCTGCTGATCCTCTCCAGCTCTGTCAGGTTGGATGGGGAGCGTCGCTGCACAGCTATATTCAGGTCTCGATTGGATTCAAGTCCGGGCTTTGGCTGGGCCACTCAAAGACATTCAGTGACTTGTCCCGAAGCCACTCCTGCATTCTCTTGGCTGTGTGCTTAGGGTGAGTGTCCTGTTGGAAGGTGAAACTTCGCCCCAGTCTGAGGTCCTGAGCGCTCTGAGCAGGTTTTCATCATGGATCTCTCTGGACTTTGCTCCGTTAGTCTTTCCCTCACTCTTGACTGGTCTTCCAGTACCTGCCACTGAAAAACATCCCCAAAGCATGATGCTGCCACCACCATGCTTCACCGTAGGGATGGTGCCAGGTTTCCTCCAGACGTGAAGCTTGGCATTTAGGCCAAATAGTTCAATCTTGGTTTCATCAGACCAGAGAATCTTGTTTCTCATGGTCTGAGAGTCCTTTAGGTGCCTTTTGGCAAACTCCAAGTGGGCTGTCATGCCTTTTACTGAGGAGTGGCTTCCGTCTGAGTTGGTTGTCCTTCTGGAAGGTTCTCCCATCTCCACTCTGGAGCTCTGTCGGAGTGACCATCGGGTTCTTGGTCACCTCCCTGACCAAGGCCCTTCTCTACCTATTGCTCAGTTTGGTCGGGCGGCCAGCCAAACTTCTTCCATTCAAGAATGATGGAGGCCACTGTGTTCCTGTGGACCTTCAATGCTGCAGAAATGTTTTGGTACCCTTCCCCAGATCTGTGCCCCGACACAATCCTGTCTCGGAGCTCTACCGACAATTCCTTCGACCTCATGACTTTGGTTTTTGCTCTGACATGCAATGTCAACTGTAGGTGTGTGCCTTTCCAAATAATGTCCAATCAATAGAATTTAACACAGGTGCACTCCAATCAAGTTCTAGAATTATCTCAAGGATGATCAATGGAAACCGGATGCACCTGAGCTCAAGTTCGAGTGTAGCATTTCGCTACACTCGCATTATCTGCTAACCATGTGTATGTGACCAATAAAATTTGATTTGATTGAGTCTCATAACAAGGGGTCTGAATACTTATGTAAATAGGTATTTATGCATTTTATTTTTAATACATTTGCAAAAATGTCTAAAACTTGTTTTATCTTTGTCATTATGGGGTATTGTATGTGGAGTGATGAGATTTTTTTTTTAATTTAATCAATTTTAGAATAAAGCTGTACGTAACAAAATGTGGAAAAAGGGAAGGGGTCTGAATACTTTCTGAATGCACCGTATGTAGACTGATGTGTTTCTCTTCTCTCCCTCTCCTGCAGTGTTTGATTTGATGCCAAAGGGGTGAGTAGCACTTTCTCCAACAATAATTAAAGCCTGGTCCCCACTCCCATCCTGGTCTCATAGACTAGACATGAACACGTGTGCATGAACATATACACGTAAATTCAGGATACTTAAATTAGTATGATATGTTATGTTTGGTATGGTTACAAACGACATATGGTTACTTAATGCAAAAACAAAACTAGAGTGGTTGGTCGGGGTGAATGGTTGGGGCATATAATGCGAACATCTAGCAACCCAAAGGTTGCGAGTTTGAATCTCATTATGGACAACTTATGCTTTATCTAATTTGCAACTTTTCAACTACTTACTACTTTTTAGCTACATTGCAACTGTTTAGCATGTTAGCTAACCCTTTCCCTAACCTTAAATGTAACCGTTTTAGCTAACCCTTCCCCTAACCGTAACCATTTAACCTAACTTCTAAACTTATCCCAAACCTTAACACCAACCCCTAGCCTCGCTAACGTTAGCCAGCTAGCAGACATTAGCAACCTAGCCACCTAGCAAAATTTGTAACATATCATAAGTTTAGCAAATTCTGAACATATTGTACGTTTTGCTAATTCGTAACATATTGTACGTTTTGGCGAATTCGTAACATATAATACGAATTGTAATTCGTAACATCTCATACCAAATGGGTGATGGACTCCCACAAATGAATACATACCAAATGAAATGTAATATATCACATTCTCGCACAGCCGCGATCTGCCTACTGACACTAGCCTACCAGATGAGCGAAATGTCTTCTATGCGCGCTTTGAAGCAAGCAACACTGATGCATTCATAAGAGCAGCAGCTGTTCCGGATGACTGTGTGATCACTCTCTCAATAGCTGATATGAGTAAGACCTTTAAACAGGTCAACATTCTCAAGACCGCAGGGCCAGACGGATTACCAGGACGTTACTCCAAGCATGTGC
Organism: Oncorhynchus mykiss; assembly: GCF_057628025.1. NCBI lineage: Eukaryota > Metazoa > Chordata > Actinopteri > Salmoniformes > Salmonidae > Oncorhynchus > Oncorhynchus mykiss. The sequence continues at coordinate 57,800,896 of NC_143033.1, forward strand.
TGACCAACTTGCAAGTGTCTTCACTGACATTTTCAACCTGTCCCTGACTGAGTCTGTAATACCAACATGTTTCAAGCAGACCACCATTGTTCCTGTGCCCAAGAACAAGAAGGTAACATGCCTAACTGACTAACGACCCATAGCACTCACGTCTGTAGCCATGAAGTGTTTTGAAAGGCTGGTCATGGCTCACATCAACACCAGTATCCCAGAAACCATAGACCCACTCCAATTTGCATACTGCCCCAACAGATCCACATATGACGCAATCTCTATTGCACTCCACAGTTTGCAGATGACACAACAGTGGTAGACCTGATCACCGACAACGATGAGACAGCCTATAGGGAGGTCAGAGACCTGTCAGTGTAGTAACAACCTCTCCCTCAACGTGATCAAGACAAAGGAAATGATCGTGGACTACAGGAAAAGGACGCACCCATTTTCATTGACAGGACTGAAGTGGAACAGGTTGAGAGCTTCAAGTTCCTTGGTGTCCACATCACCAACAAACTATCATGGTCCAAACACACCAAGACAGTCATGATGAGGGCACCACAACACCTATTTCCCCTCAAGAGACTGAAAAGATTTGGCATGGGTCCTAAGATCCTCAAAAAGTTATACAGCTGCACCATCGAGAGCCTGGTTGCCTGTTAAGGCAACGACTCTGCATCCATCCGTAAGGCGCTACAGAGGGTCGTGCGCACGGCCCAGTACATCGCTGGGGCCAAGCTTCCTGCCATCCAGGACCTCTATACCAGGCGGTGTCAGAGGAAGGCCCTAAAGATTGTCAAAGACTCCAGCCACCCTAGGCATAGATTGTTCTCTCTGCTACTGCACGGCAAGTGGTACTGGAGTGCCAAGTATAGGTCCAAAAGGCTTCTTAACAGCTTCTATCCCCAAGCCATAAGACTTCTGAACAGCTAATCAAATGGCTACCCGGACAGTTAGCATTGAACCAGGTAGCCAAAAGTACATCAAGTACATTTCTTTAGGAAAGTAGTGGAGTAAAAGTTGTCAAAAATATAAATAATAAAGTAAATTACAGATACCCCAAAAACTACTTAAGTAAAAATACTTTCGAGTACTACTTAAGTACTTTCCACCACTGCTCGGATTTACATACAGAATAATATGAAATGCTCTGAGACCAGGTTGCCATCCCCTCTTCCATTTTCCCCTCATCCCCATTCTCCTCTCTTCCCTCTCTCCGGTGTTCTCCTTCATTACTCAAAGCTGATGTAGTGCCTGTGTTTGTTCACTGCTCCCCCCCCCCCCTCTCTCTCTCTCTCACCAGAGGGATTCATTACGTGCTTATGTTTTACACTTGACAGTTATTATCAGTGGTATTAGCACTACACCAGTGCACCAGGTTTTTCCTACACTTTCTGCCCTCTGTTGGTTAACCCTTTCATGTCCAGTTAATTATTATACATCCCTTCCTGTAGAAAAATGGACCCAAAGATATTTTGGACCCATAGACGCTTTGGACACCAAAGACGCAAATGTAATATTAATATCAACTATACTCTACGAAAGTCCCTCCTACTTCCTGGATTATGTCTCATATTGTTTTTGAATGAGATTCAAAAGTATTATAATTAAAATGCTGTCATTTAAGATAAACAGTAGGCAGGACTTTAGGAAGTAGGCAGGACTTTCACAGCACATTATCAGCTATTAGTAATACTATTCCCCTGTTTCTATCACAAAGAAGCCAATTTGATGTGAAGCTAACGGCTTTATGACATTATGAAGAAAACAGAAGAAATAGAGGTTGTCGCATGGGGGAGTTATTTCTGAATCAAGACATTTTGCTTCAATGGAAGGGAAACTTTTCCTAGCTAATCGACCTATTGCCTATTTAACTGTTACTCAGACAGAGAGGGGGAGAAAAAGAGTAAGGGGAAAGAGAGAGAGGAGAGGAGTGAGTTAGAGAGAGAAGTGAATATTTGATCTCCAGGGTAGGTACTGACCTTCCATTGCCAGACAGAGAACCGAGAGAAGTGGAAAGGTAAGGAGAGAGAAGGGGGAGAGGGAAGGGAGTGAGAGAGAGAGTGAGTGAGAGAATAGATCATTTAGTTTTTCTCACAGTCTCTATATTAGTAATGGTCTATTTCTTCCCGGAGAGGAGATGGAAAAGCAGTTTCCCTTTAACTTCAATTCCATTACTCCTTCCATCTATACACACTCAGGATATAGCCATTTAGTTGGAGTCATGTAATGAAATGGAGGACTTCAGAGACATTTGAGTGTTGTAGCTAGCTGTCTGTCGAATAGCTGATTAGTGATTTGGTGGTTAAATCAAATCAAACTTTATTTGTCACATGCTCCGAAATGTGAAATGCTTACTTACAAGCCCTTAACCAACAGTGCAGTTCAAGAAGAGTTAAGAAAATATTGACCAAATAAACAAAAGTATAAAATAATAATAAGTAACACAATAAAATGACAACAACGAGGCTACATACAGCGGGTACCGGTACCGAGTCTGTGCGGGGGTACAGTTTAGTCGAGGTAATTTGTACATGTAGCTAGGGGTAAAGTGACTAAGCATAGATAATTAACAGTGAGTAACAGACTGCAGCTATGTCTCTAGTCTCTACCATTTTGTGTACAGCATGGACAGATTGGTCATGTTCCATTTAAGCCCTGAATTAAATGAAGTCTTGTCTATGTGAGCAGGAGACATTGAGCTGTTACCGGTGGTGCTGTTTTGGTCCTTGATTTGACATGCCATTATTAGATGTTGGGTGCCAGTGACGTGGGAGGTTGTGTGGTTGTCTTGTGTAACATTATTGTTTGTACAATCTGCTCCAGAGTGTGCTTGGATTTGGATCTATATATACAGGCGGTATTCAAATGCCATATGGAATGGAACTAAAGTAGCTTAACCGGTATCCTTCCAGCGATTAATGACAAAAAGATCTCTCTTTGTCTCCCTGCATCTCTGTCTCTCCATCTGTCTCTCTATCTGTCTCTATCCCTCTCTCTCTCTCTCTCTCTCTCTCTCTCTCTGTCTTTTTCTCTCGCTAACTCTCTCTGTGTGTTTGTGTGTTGGTTCCTGATGCGGTCCCAGTCCAGTGATGGAGGTCCCCACAGACAGCCCCTTCACTGAGGAGCAAACACGCCTCTACTTCAGAGACATTGTCCTGGGCATTGAGTACTGTGAGTACCAGCATCATACTCCTCCCTCTCCTCTCCTCTTCCTCCCCTCTTCCTCCCTTACTGCTCCTCCACCCCTCAATGCCTCTACTTGAGAGAGATCGTTCTCGATATCCTGGGCATAGAGCGCTGTAAGGACCCACATACATGTATACATGATTGTAGGTACCATCCGAGGGTCTCGCTCTGAGCTACCAGACTACCCCACTACCCTCATATCAATCTCAGTGGAGAGGCAAGCCAGCCACCACCACTGCCTCCATTAAACTGAACAGCATTGAACAGTGTGCCTGGTAGATTTCCGATTCCATTTCCCCCTCTTTGTGTTTTCCACTCATCCCTCATCTATCTCCCATCCAGCCACAGTATGTTCAGGTCCCAAAGGGCTTCTCTGTTCTGGTGTGTCACACACAATCTCCCCTCAGCACCATTGAGCTCATAACCAATTAGGGCTTTTCTAAGGCTATTTTAGCCTGAGTGTGGTCTGGCTCACAGGGCTATGAGCACAATCAGTACATCAATAGGTAAACTGTACTGTAGTAGCGTTGTAGAGAATGGGCTACGTAGGAAGTGTATGCTCTCTATACAGTAGGGGAATTTGGTTTGGTTTGTTATTGTAAATGTTATGATTGGGTGTATGGGTTTGTTGTTGGTCTCTATGTTTATGTACAAGCATGTGGAAGTTAATTTCCTTTCTGGAAGGACAATATAATCCAATCTAATGTGCTCTGTAGGCTTCTGTAGAAGCATGGCAAAGCTTGGGCTACACTCTTAGAAAAAAAGGTACTATCTAGAAGGGTTCTTCGGCAGTCGCCACAGGAGAACCAACCCTTTGAATAACCCTTTTTGGTTCCAGGTAGAACCAAAAACTAGCTCCTGTTTGATCTCATTACTAACTCAAACACTTAATCTGAAAAAATGACAAGTTAATTAGTGGGTAATGGTGATTTCAGAAACAAAGTGGAACGACCAAAAACACAGGCTACATTTGTTGCATTACAACCAGTAATTGAAGTAGATTTTTATTTGGATTTCATGTAATGAACATACACAAAATAGTCCAAATTGGTGAACTGAAATGAAAAAAATTACTTGTTTTCAAAAAAAAGTAAAACATTTTAAACGGAAAAGTGGTGCGTGCATATGTATTCACGCCCTAAATAAGATCTGGTGCAACAATTACCTTCAGAAGTTACATAATTAGTTAGTTTGCACACAGGTGGACTTTATTTAAGTGTCACATGATCTGTCACATATAGTTGTTCTGAAAGGCCCCAGAGACTGCAACATCCCTAAGCAAGGGGCACCACCAAGCAAGCAGCACCATGAAGACCAAGGAGCTCTCCAAACAGGTCAGGGACAAAGTTGTGGAGAAGTACAGATCAGGGTTGTGTTATAAAAAAATATCAGTAACATCCCACGGAGCACCATTAAATCCATTATTTAAAAATGTAAAGAATATGGCACTACAACAAACCTGCCAAGAAAGGGCCGCCCATCAAAACTCAGGGACCAGGCAAGGAGGGCATTAATAAGAGAGGCAACAAAGAGACCAAGGATAACCTTGAAGGAGCTGCAAAGCTCCACAGCGGAGATTGGAGTATCTGACTATAGGACCTTTTTAAGCCGTACACTCCACAGAGCTGGGCTTTTATGGAAGAGTGGACAGAAAAAAGCAATTTCTTAAAGATGTTTGGTGTTCACCAAAAGGCATGTGGAAGACTCCCCAAACATATGGAAGAAGGTACTCTGGTCAGATGAGAATAAAATTGAGCTTTTTGGACATCAAGGAAAACGCAATGTCTGGCGCAAACCCAGCACCTCATCATAATTTGCAAATAAATTCATAAAAAATTCTACAATGGGATTTTCTGGATTTTTTTTCTCATTTTGTCTGTCATAGTTGAAGTGTACCTATGATGAAAATTACAGGCCTCTCATCTTTTTAAGTGGGAGAACTTGCACAATTGGTGGCTGACTAAATACTTTTTTGCCCCATTGTAGGTGTTAAATGTGTTGGGCGAGTAACCGAATAGTCACTAGTTTGAATCCATGAGCCAACTACGTAAAACATCTGTCGATGTGCCTTTGAGTAAGGCACTTAACCCTAATTGCTCTTGTAAGTTGCTCTGGATAAGAGTATCTGCCAAATGACTAAAATGTATAATGAGTTAGATGTCTTCCTATTTGCCTGGTATTAGAAGTAGAGGAGCTCCTGTCTCCTGATTCTGCCTCTTCGACCCTACTCTGCTCCCGTTCTGCATCTTATGACTTGCACTTTCTTCCCAGCCGGCTCGGCCCTCCTCTCCTGCCCTACCTTCCTGACCTTTTTCTCTTTCCAGATGAAATCCTGCAACTATTGAAGTCCGGCCGCCCAACAACCTACCCACTCGACCCCAACCCATCCTTCTCCAGACCATCTCTGGAGACCTTCTCACGTTCCTCATCAACTCATCCCTGACCACTGGCTTCATCTCCTCTCACTTCAAAATAGCTAGAGTCATCATTCCCCCCCTCAAGAAAACAACACTCGATCAATCTGACGTCAAAAAATGACAGACTGGTATCCCATCTTTCTTTTCCTTCCGAAATACTTGAGCATTCTGTCTCGGACCAACTCTCTCGCTATCTCTCTCAGAACGATCTTCTTGACCGGACGGAACCAGTCAGGCTTCAAGACGGGGGTCACTCAACCGAGACTTTGCACCTCTTTATCCCGGAGGCTCTCCACACTGCCAATTCTGACTCTCTCCTCAGTTCTCATCCTCCTAGATCTATCCGCTGCCTTCGACACCATGAACCATCAAATCCTGCTCTACACCCTCTCAGGGCTGGGCGTCTCAGGCTCTACACACTCTTGGATTGCATCCTACCTGGCAGGCCAGTCCTACCAGGTGACGTCGGGAGGATCTCGGTCTGCACCATGTACTCTCACTACTGGTGTCCCCCAGGGCTCGGTTGGTGGCCCTCTCCTCTTCTCTCTATACACCAAGTCACTCAGCTCCGTCATATCCTCACACGGTTTCTTCTATCGTTGCTATGCGGTGTTCAACCTTCCCAAGTTCTCCCATGTCACCCCGCACACTCCACTGGGTCCAGTCGAAGCTCGCGTCCACTACAAGACCATAGTACTTGCCTATGGAGCAGCAAAAGGAACTGCCCCTCCCTACCTTCAGGCTATACTCAAACCCTTACACCCCAACCCGAGTACTCCGTTCTGCCACCTCTGGTCTCTTGGCAGCTCCCGCTCAGCCCAGTCAAAGCTCTTCTCTGTCCTGGCACCCCAATGATGGAACCAGCTTCATTCTGAAGCTAGGACAGCAGAGTCCCTGTCCATCTAAAACCCTACCTACCTCTTCAAAGAGTACTTCATGAAAGGCAAAAAATACTGCCTTTCGTGAAGTAACACTCACACTTTCCACCCTTACTAGCATTGCCCTGCAATTTTCTGACCCCAGAAAATGCTGGATCTTTGCCAAATCATAATGGTCAGGTGCAGGCCCATGGAATACTAAGTTCTACAAGGTGCTATTTTGCTAGAATACCCTGTAAAATGCCTATCTCTCGTTCTCTCTCTCCATTCTCCTCAGTGCACTACCAGAAGATTGTCCACCGGGACATTAAGCCTGCTAACGTGCTGCTGGGGGATGACGGCCATGTGAAGATTGCTGACTTTGGGGTCAGTAACCAGTTTGAGGGCAACGATGCCCTGCTCTCCTCTACGGCTGGGACTCCTGCTTTCATGGCCCCAGAGACCCTGTCAGATATCCACCAGAGCTTCAGTGGAAAGGTATGGTCAAAGAGTGTGTGTGTGTGGGAGAGGGGTGTGTGTGTGTATGTGTGTGTGCTTTCTCGTTGCAGTACAATATTTTTGCTAACATGGGGAATGTATATTTCCCAGGCTGTTTATATAGAGCTGTGGATGTTCAAGGGTTGGCAGCATCGGTTGCAGTAGATGTTGGCCTGTAGCCAGCCGAGCCATGGAACAAGCTGAGGAACAGGAGGCAAAACAGGAGGAAGAGGAATAAAAACCATGAAATTAAAATGAGCCGCCGCCAGGCAAAGTGGAGCAGAGAGGAGAGCGGTGGGTGAGGAGAGGGGAGGATAGGAGAAGAGAGGGGAGGAGAGGAGAGCATTTGTGGGGCCAACAATGCCAGGAGGAAGCATACCTCTCTCCCTCCTTCGCTCTCTATCTCTCGCTCTCTTTCCGTGCCCCTCCCTGCATACTTTAGCAACAAGCATCAGGCAGCGAGACAAGAGGAGAGGAGAGGAGAGGAAAGGAGGAGAGGAAAGGAGGAGAGGAGAGGAGAGGAGAGTCCATCACTAGGCAGCACAACACACATCAGCATCTTTGTGCTGCTCTGACTGACAGCTCATCTCTTTGGGCTTCTATTTAATCAGCCCACCCGCTTTTATATAAGATAACTAATTCATTTTCAGGCCTTTTTCTGGATAATCCCCAAATGGCCGTTTGATTTAATAGGTTTTGGTCACGGACAGGAAGACCCTGCCTGCAACTGAGAACTTGGAACAGAAAATTGCACGACAAGCAAAACTGTCAGCAGAGTATGAATTGGGTAGGAGACAAGTGCTCTAGGCCACTAGCCTTCCTTCTGTCTGTCTTCAGGGAACATGTGCTGTACAAGTGCCACTCCTGTTCTGATTTGTCAAGTAGTCCCCGAGCCTTGTTCGAGAGCAAACACTGTATCATTGACGTCTGCTAATTCTATACTCAGCAGCAAAACACAATCTAAATTATTTGATTTCAGTGGACGATGTTTAAAAGCACACAAAACAAAAGCCACTCTCTCAGTCGCTCTGAAATTGCAGTAGCCTGTTTGTACCTGTATAGAAGAGATTGGCTGTGCAGTGCTCTAATGGGCCATGTGAAAGAAGATAGGCTGTGTGATAGAGTGGCTGGGGTCAGAGGGCAGGGTTTATCAATCATAGTGCCAGCCAGTAAGCAAGCCAAGCAGGCAGAGAGAGAGAGTGTCCTGGTCAGTCAGTGTGCTGCACATTGGAACCCAGCTGTTAGATCGAGGACAGAGAGAGAGGGGGGGGGGTGAAGAGAGAGAGAGAGAGAGCAGGGCAGGAATGAGACTGATGGATGGCTGCAGGCTGAGGCTCGATTGGCTCTCTGATTCTGTTTCCTATCTGATTGCCCTGCAAAGGTCCCTAGAGATACACTCGTTGGGCTGATAGTGGACTTGGAAAGTGGTATGAGCGGTGTGGGTGTGTGCTTGAGTGCTTGTCTATCTGTCTGTATCTACCTGTCTGTGTCTTTTTGTGTCTGTCTGTCAGTCTGTATGTCTGTCTGTGTAATCTTATTCTGAGTCTATGAGTCTGTGTTTCTCTATGTGTTCACTGGTAGAGCTCCTCTTACCGTTTGACTGCTATTGTTTTTCAGGCATTGGATGTATGGGCCATGGGAGTGACTGTCTACTGCTTTGTGTTTGGGAAGGTAAGCAAGCCAGCTGATTTCTGTGTCCATTTTCTCTTCTTTTCACTACTTCCCAGCCTGCCACCAAACATTATTTTTTTCAGTGACATTCTATGGGAGAAGTGGTGGAAGAGGGGTTTTTCCTATGTATAGATAGTCATGAGTCTCTGCTAGCACAGCTGGCCCCTCTGTATAACTTCTCACAGACGTCTAATGGAACAGTGGAACATTTAGCATTTCATTTTAGTGCAATCTGGTGCACATCACATTTATGCTCTTACCTAGGAATACAGATTTGTTTTGCCCCCAGGATGTTCTTAGAATTTTAATTATAACTTATAACGCTCACTTTTTTACCTCTCCTCGTCTGTCCTCTCCTCTTTTCGCTTTTCAACTTGCAGTGTCCGTTCATTGATGAATACATCCTGGTTCTACACAATAAGATCAGGACTAAATGTGTGGAGTTCCCAGAGTCGTAAGTCTCTGTTTTTCTCTCTCTTTCCCATTACTCCATCACCCCTCCGTCCTCTTTATTAAATGAGACAGACTTGATGTTCCAGACATCCCAGAGTTGAAACCGACGCTGCCAACTTAGGTGTTGCTCAGAGGAGTCACTCTCACACAAGCACACACACCCTTCAAAAGTATGGTGATGTTCCTAGTGTTCTGTCAACTGAATGTGATAAAAAAAAACAGATCCTCTGAAGCCAAACCGGAGTGTCAGTAGTGGTTACCTGCAGACTGTAACACTCACTCCCAGTCTCCTCTCTCCTCTTCTCTCCTTCTCTCTCATTCACTCTATCCTCTTATCTCCTTCACTCTCTGAAAAAACACCCAATGCCAGACAAAAAGTAGCCTGGAGGCAAATTCTAATTCTCGGTGTCCGGTATAGGCGAGAAAGAAAGAAGAAGAGTGAGATAAAAACAGACGGGAGAGGGAGACAGAGAGAGGAACACAGCGAGAGTGTCAGCTGGAGTATGTGTGGGGAAGACATGTAATCTTGTCATCCCCAGCCTAATGAAATAGTCTCCCTGTCTGTGTAGGACATGTAATCTTGTCATCCCCATCTTAATGAAATAGTCTCTGTGCATGCGTGCGTGCGTCTGGTGTGGACCCTTAGCTGTTCTGTGTGGGAAGATAGCATGCTGCTCCCTAGTCCCCCTAACACAACAACATCACATTACATAACGGGCTCATCTCAATGCAAACACCTTACAACAACACTGCCTGGGTTAGCTTAGCTACCACCACTGTCATTATTTAAGATTGATACTGTTGGAGGATTTTTACCTCTGTTCATTATTTACGTGATCAATAACTGCTGTTAACAGAACTGTCGAAACCCCCCCACCCCCCCCCCCCCTGTCTGTGTTCTTGTAGGCCAGAGATCAGTGAGGAGTTGAAGACTCTTATCCTGAAAATGTTGGACAAAAACCCTGACACCAGGATCACCATACCTGAGATCAAGGTGAGGGGAGGAGAAACCAGTCCAGGGCTCCACCGTCATCCCCCTTACTTAGACGAATGGTACTGTAGGAGGTTACTTGCATAAGGTAGTTTCAATGGGACTCATTATCAGGCAGTGCTGAATGGGTCATGAACATGACTGAACGTGTTCTCCCAGTAGATTGCCAGATCAACAGCTGTCCTTAGTGTTAAAGATCACACACAAGTGCAAGTAAGCAAAGTCCCAAAACTAAAGGTGAAGGCTGAATCCACTCTCCCTACGAGTTCTAACTTGTAATCTGATCTGTTGTCAGCGGATCATCTCTCTCCAGGGGCTATGTGTGGGTGTGGGTATGGCCTCCAGTTCCTCCATCTCCTCATCAGAAAAGAGCCACTGCTCGTCAGAGTTCCCATGTTGCCTCATCTGTGGAGGCGCCACGACCTCTTCCTGTTCTTCAGCAGTGTCCTCAGAGTCAGACCAGGCCTTTATTTTCTGTATCACTGGGTGCATGCGGGCCTCTCTTTCAAAGTCGGCCCTCCGCATCAGCTCCCTATATTTGAAGGCTTGAAGCTGGCAGAAGTACTCATAAAAGGACTGGATGTTGTGCTGGAGCATAGACATAAATGTGGATATGTACAGTTGAAGTCGAAAGTTAACATACACTTAGGTTTGAGTAATTAAATCTATTTTTTTCAACCACTCCACAAATGTCTTGTTAACAAACTATAGTTTTGGCAAGTCGGTTAGGACATCTACTTTGTGCATGACACAAGTCATTTTTCCAACAATTGTTTACAGGCAGATTATTTCACTTTATATTTCACTGTAATCACAATTCCAGTGGGTCAGAAGTTTACATACACTAAGTTGACTGTGCCTTTAAAGAGCTTGGAAAATTCCAGAAAGTTATGTCATGGCTTTAGAAGCTTCTGATAGGCTAATTGACATCATTCGAGTCAATTGGAGGTGTACCTCTGGACGTATTTCAAAGCCTACCTTCAAACTGCATCTTTGCTTGACATCATGGTAAAATCAAAAGAAATCAGCCAAGACCTCAGAAAAAACATTATAGACCTCCACAAGTCTGGTTCATCCTTGGGAGCAATTTCCAAACGCCTGAAGGTACCACATTCATCTGTACAAACAATAGTACGCAAGTATAAACACCACGGGACCACGCAGCCATCATATCGCTCAGGAAGCAGACGCGTTCTGTCTCCTAGAGATGAACGTACTTTGGTGTGAAAAGTGCAAATCAATCCCAGAACAACAGCAAAGGACCTTGTGAAGATGCTGGATGAAACAGGTACAAAAGTATCTATATCCACAGTAAAACAAGTCCTATATCGACATAACCTGAACGGCCGCTCAGCAAGGAAGAAGCCACTGCTCCAAAACCGCCATAAGAAAGCCAGACTACTGTTTGCAACTGCACATGGGGACAAAGATCATACTTTTTGGAGAAATGTCCTCTGGTCTGATGAAACAAAAATAGAACTGTTTGGCAATAATGACCATCGTTATGTTTGGAGGAAAAAGCGGGAGGTTTGCAGCAAAAATAATGTTGTGGGGGTGCTTTGCTGCAGGAGGGAATGGTGCACTTCACAAAACAGATGGCAAGGAAAGGAAAATGATGTGGATATATTCAAGCAACATCTCAAGACATCAGTCAGGATAATTAAAGCTTGGTCGCAAATGGGTCTTCCAAATGGACAATGACCCCAAGCATACTTCCAAAGTTGTGGCAAAATGGCTTCTCGACAACAAAATCAAGGTATTGTGGTGGCCGTCACAAAGCTCTGACCTCAATCCCATAGAAAATGTGTGGGCAGAGCTGAAGAAGCGTGTGCGAGCAAGGAGGCCTACAAACCTGACTCAATTACACCAGCTCTGTCAGGAGGAATGGGCTAAAATTCACCCAACTTATTGTGGGACGCTTGTGGAAGGCTACCCAAAACATTTGACCCAAGTTAAACAATTTAAAGGCAATGCTACCAAATACTAATTGAGTGTATGTAAACTTCTGACCCACTGGGAATTTGATGAAAAAAATAAAAGCTGAAATAAATCATTCTCTCTACTATTATTCTGACATTTCACATTCTTAAAATAAAGGGGTGACCTAAGACAGGGAATTTTTACCAGGATTAAATGTCAATGGAATTGTGAAAAACTGAGTTTAAATGTATTTGGCTAAGGTAAATGTAAACTTCCGACTTCAACTGTATGTGTTCCAGAAGTCCTGGTACTACTCCATGTACAACTCTGGGAGACTGGGGGTGGCCGCCTCCACTGGTTACTGAATAGGGCAAGGGATATGTATATATTGGAAAAATGTATGATCTTTGATAGCAGAGACAAGTCTAACATCTAGTCTTGGGGTTTTTGCCACAAAAACTGATATCCAAACAAACATTGGCCCCTATCAACCAAACATTCTCAATTAAAACCTCTACAAAATTTGCTATGCTTGATTATGATATCATCATATTCAAATATTATTGTATTCCTTTGAATGCAAATTGCCATGGTAATGAAATATAATGGAAGGAAGGAAAGAAGGAAGAAAAAGAAGGATGGAAAAGAAGGGCATGGACTGTTTCAAATCAAAATAGAATGGCTTAGCTGCTATCTTTGATTAGCTTACCATGAAATGCTGAATTTACTCAAAGCCACTGACACACATAGAGGAAGCAAGAACTATCCAGACCTGACATCCTGGTGTCGTTCTCTCTCTCTCTCTCGCTCTCTCTCTCTCTCCTGACGGCATCCCTGACAGTAGACAGCCTTAGCCATTAGAAGACTGTTTACAGCATCAGGCATTTCTAGAGTCTGGCCAATAGATGATTTCGATAGTTATTCCCCCTCTCTCTGCTAGGCTTTCTGAGTGCTTTGTCTTTTTGCTTTTCTCTGTGTTTTTGTCCTGTTCCATCATTTCAGGAAGCCTCATTAGGTTGTCTTATCATCCACGTCTCCAGTAATGATTTGACAAGGATCTTACAGTAACTTTAGATTCTTCTGCATGGGCATATCTCTCATGGTAGGATTTGTCCGGTTGTGCCCAAGCACATACCATATCATTGTGACATTCTGGTTGTGTGTGTCTCCGTCAGTTGGACCCGTGGGTGACCCAGGATGGTTGTGATCCTCTGCCTCTAGAGGAGGACCACTGCAGTGTGGTGGAGGTCACTGAAGAGGAGGTGCAGAACTCTGTCAAGTTTGTCCCCAGCCTGTCCACCGTGGTAAGGAGTCTGAAGTGTGTGTATGTGTGTGTACGCATGCCTTTGTGTCTGCCTGCCTTCATGGACGTACAAACATGTGTTTGCATGGTCATGGGTCTGTGTGTGTACGTCTGTGTGTGAATCATCTGATTCTAAGACGTGTGTGTGTGTGTTTCAGATCCTGGTGAAGGCCATGCTGCGCAAGAGATCCTTCAGTAACCCCTATGAGTGTCCCAGGAGTAGAGCGGAGAGGTCCATGTCTGCACCTAGCAACCTGCTTATGTGAGTAGTACAGCTCCAACACCCAAACTGCCAAGTTATCAGTCACCCACCAATAATATCTCTTCTGTGACTTACACGCCCAATAACAGATATTACATGGATCCTATTTTGACGGCTGATATTAGGCTTTTACAGATGTACTGTATTTGTATTGGCGTAAACAAAAAAAGAAGGATTGATCTAAGATGTGGAGAAAATGCTCGGAAAAAAGTTATTTTTTGTAGAATTTTACTTTTTTTTCGCATTTCATTATTTGTCCTGGAGTGGGTGCTCTTTACATGGCTATAAGCTTATCTTGCCTTGGCGCCCTACAGCAAGACTGAATACTATCACCCAACGCAACTACACTAGTAGGAGATGAGAGTGAACTACTGTGAACTAGCTGTTACTGTTTCTATGTGGAGTCCTGAGTTGACAGACGCTTGCCAGCTCAATAAAGTGACAGCAATGCGCACTAGCCATACACTTAAGCAATAAGGCACCTCGGGTGTTTGTGGTATATGGCTAAGGGCTGTTCTTAAGCATGACGCAACGCGGAGTGCCTGGATACAGCCCTTAGCCGTGGTATATTGGCCATATACCGCAAACCCCCCAGGTGCCTTATTGCTATTATAAACTGGTTACCAACGTAATTAGAACAGTAAAAATAAATGTTTTGCCATGCCAGTGGTTTACGGTCTGATATACCACAGCTGTCAGCCAATCAGCATTCAGTACTCGAAGCACCCAGTTTATAATGTTACTTGAATTGTCACGGGAGGGTGTTGGGTGTCGTGACAATCAATGAATGCTATGCCCAAATGTAAATGTAAATCTAATAACGTTCGACTCTGTGGTAACGTTAACATTACAGCCCTTTAGTGTAGCCCTCGAAATCTGGTGTTATATTTGCTTTTTGCAAAGGGTATTCCCCAAGCTGTCACTAAATTGTTTTCAGAGAAACAAAAAAAACACAGCAGGTTACAAAGTAGAGCTTCGTAGTTACGTTTTTGTGTATGGGTTGTCACTTGTCAGGGACTTCACTCATGCCGCCAAACTTACCCTAGTAAAACTGACTATCCTACTGATCCTCGATTTTGGCGATGTCATCTACAAAATAACTTTCAATACTCTACTCAGCAAATTGGATGCAGTCTATCACAGTGCCATCCGTTTTTTTACCAAAGCACCTTATACCACCCACCATTGCGACCTGTATGCTCTAGTCAGCTGGCCCTCGCTCTAGACTCACTGGCTCCAGGTCATCTATAAGTCTATGCTAGGTAAAGCTCCGCCTTATCTTAGCTCACTGGTCACGATAACAACATCCACCTGTAGCACGTGCTCCAGCAGATATATCTCACTGGTCATCCCCAAAGCCAACACCTCCTTTGGCCATCTTTCCTTCCAGTTCTCTGCTGCCAGTGACTGAAACAAATTTCAAAAATTGCAGAAGCTGTAGACTTACATTTCCCTCACTAACTTTAAACATCAGCTATCTGAGCAGCTAACCGATCGCTGCAGCTGTACATAGTCCATCTGTAAATAGCCCACCCAATCTACCTACCTCATCCCCATATTGTTTTTATTTACTTTGCTGCTCTTGTGCACACCAGTATCACTGCTTACACACCATCTGCTCATCATCATCTGCTCATCTATCACTCCAGTGTTAATCTGCTAAATTGTAATTACTTTGCTACTATGGCCTATTTATTGCCTTACCTCCTCATGCCATTTGCACACACTGTATATAGACTTTCTTTTTTTTCTATTGTGTTATTGACTGTACGCTTGTTTATTCCATGGGTAACTCTGTGTTGTTGTTTCTGTCGCACTGCTTTGCTTTATCTTGGCCAGGTCGCAGTTGTAAATGAGAACTTGTTCTCAACTAGCTTACCTGGTTAAATAAAGGTGAAACAAAAAATGTAAAAAGTATCCAATTCACGTTTTTCCACCCCCATCTAGCCCGCTAACTAGGGTTAGTACCCTCTTGGGATCCTTGGGACGACCCTACGCTAAACCCTAACCAAAAATCGGTCCGATTTCTTTTTGTTTTATCTAGCAGCACATGTTTGACACAGACACACATACTGCAATTAGCACACATCACTCACTCCTCCTATCCTCCTTATTGATCTTCTTCTTATTACAATTATTCATATTGTTATCATTATAATAATAAGTCATGTCATTATCATTAGTAGGCTTAGTAGACTTGTATCGAGCTGTAGGCCTAAGAGCATGCATTTTACAGTAGCCTAGGTATAGCTATACCTAAAACGTCCATTAATACATTTCAAGTCCCTAAAAATAGAAATCAACTCAGCAAGTCTATTGTCCTGCTTATAGCCCATCAAGGGTGGATGGCTTGTTTTGTATTGCAACAATAGCTTGCCAAATGATTTACACCTGGCCCAGATGAGGCATTGCCAGCTGTGAATTCTACTGGACACTTCAGACAACCAAAGTGAATGTGACTGTACATCAAATATTGCAATGGTAAAACTATCATTTTTTCCTGACATGATAACTTTGCCTTCTCTTAATTATTGCCTTAAATGTTGGCATGCATAACATTATTTAACCAATTCTGATATTTTGATTTCTGAATCATACAGTATTATGGAAGCGGAACACACTCGTCACTCTCTTTCAACAACTCTAAATCACTTTTGCATGCGCTCCAAAGGGATAACTTGAAATAAAAATATATAGATTCATGAAATAGTCGAAAGGAACATTTGATAATTTATTAGCCTCGTGGTTCTAAGTTTTCAGGCATACCATGTGAATTAGGCCTCGTGTAAAATCGTAAAAAGCACAAAAGCCACTGTTGCATGTAGGTCTAGATTATTTATGGGTTGATTATATAGAAATCTCTAAACATTATTTGAACAACGCCAAAGCAAATTTCTCTCTGGCACAGGAACCACTGACTCGCTGCCTTTTTATATAATCAAGATACCTGCTGGTAACTCTTTACTTGAACAGCTCATGAAGTCTCCTAAATATCTGTCAACTAGGTGGAACTCTTATGACTAAAGAGGCTTCATGAGTAGAAAGTTATGGTATTAAGACTAAACAGGGTGGGCACTTTGGCCTACAGCTCGCTGTTTGTTATACAAGGCTAGTACTATAATGAAATTGACATGACTTATTATAATGAGGATCATAATAATAAGGGTATAGTAGTAACAGCTGTGTTTTTTAAAATGTATCTATTATTTTACCAGGTAACAGGGGAGAATGAGCCAATTGTAAACTGGGGATTATTAGGTGACCGTGATGGTTTGGGGATTATTAGGTGACCGTGATGGTTTGAGGACCAGATTGGGAATTTAGCCAGGACGCCGGGGTTAACACCCCTACACTTACAACAAGTGCCATAGGATCTTTAGTGACCACAGAGAGTCAGGACACCAGTTTAACGTCCCATCCAAAAGACAGCACCCTGCACAGGACAGGACAGTGTCCCCAATCACTGCCCTGGGGCATTGGGATATTTTTTAGACCAGAGGAAAGAATGCCTCCTACTGGCCCTCCACCACTTCCAGTAGCATCTGGTCTCCCATCCAGAGCTTCAGAAGCAAGCCAGCAGTGGTATGCAGGGTGGTTTGCTGCTGCTGGTGTGCACAATATGTGTTAACGACAGGTGCTGTTAGATTACAATATATTTTTTCTGCCTTCTTGGGACAGCGTAAACAACACAAAATACATTCTAAGTAATACCAGAAAGTCTGTTCTAATATATTTTTTAAAGCCTTTATTACAGCATAGCAAAAGATTAAAAACAGCCAGATATTTGGTGCTCACAGAAGCAGTAGGCTATTAAACAAACACTCAAACAGGGAACAGAAGCAGGATCTGTCTTGTTTCTGACAATATATATGGTTATGATTTATAAAGCCAGGCACCTTTTAACAGTTAGGCTTTTGATTATAGACCTATTTAAATTGGGGTTTCCTCTCCTCATTTTTCTTAGACAGTTAAGGCAAGGGATGTTTCTCCGCTGCTGCCTCTACCGCGTTGTTCTCAACACCAAAATGCTGCTTGACTTCGGTACTATGCACATAGCAACAAATAGGGAAAAGCGCCAATTCAATGCTGCACTGAAGATTGTTTCAGAACCACAGACAGCTGTATTTTTAAGCATCGGGCTGAGTGACTCACTCATTCGTGGCTTTCATTCATAATAAGTTATACTATAATGCAGGGTTAAATACACAGTCTCTCTCTCGCTACAGCTCATTTCATTTGAATTATGTGGATTATAATAGATTGACATATTTGTAGGGGTTGATGCATTTTTCATTAGGACAAATCAGGTCTGTGATATTGAGTTAGAAATGTAAAACTTCAGTAATTTAGCAGACGCTCTTATCCAGAACGATTTCCATGCATTTCCATACTTTTTCGTACTGGTCCCCCATAAGAATCAACTGTGGAGTTGCAAGTGCCATGCTTTACCAACTGAGCCAAATGGGACTTAAGCCTCGAATACCTTGTAAGTTTGCCCTTTTTGTCCGTTAGGCTACACTGTACAATATGACTCAACTCTGACTGACTGCAACATCTATCGGTAATCTAAACTGTGGCACAAATTGGGGGATTTTTCACACCTATCCGAGCTGTTAGACTATCCTTTTGTAAATTACAATCTTTACGATTTTTGAAAAAGGATACTTGTGCCCTACAGCCCATTACATAAACAAAGAGTGGGTGCTCGTGGAGAGGGTGGGATTCACCATGGAGTAGGACAGTTCCCAGCTCAAAACTGTAGATAACATAAGGCCAGCTATTGTGAAAGAATACTTGTGGATCTTGTTGTTCCGCTATCGCTTCACACTCGACTTGGAGGCAAGCAAACAGCCTACTCTTCACCTGGTTGTTGTCTGATTCCAAAGGATAAACTGTCACCAACAGAGGGATGTGTTGTTTCAGAGAGAAGCCAGCTGCAAGCCTGCAACCAGGCACGGTGGATGATATCCTTTTCTTGCACAGCTATCTGAAGAAATCAGAGTGATTGAATGGACTGTTTTTGAAGTTATTGTTTTAGTAGCTAATATTAGAAGGGTCTTTCAAAGTGATTTGAGTTGTCGATGTGCTGCATTGTCACGTTAGTCGTATAGAGGAGACCAAGGCGCAGCGTGATATGAATACATTCTTCTTTAATGAAATAAAGAACACTAAACATACTAATAACCGTGCCGCTATTATAGACCGAGTGCTGACATGCAACTACACATAGACAATAACCCACAAACCCAAAATGGAAAATGGCAACCTAAATAGGATCCCCAATCAGAGACAACGATAAACAGCTGTCTCTGATTGGGAACCAATTCAGTCCACCATAGACCTATAAAAAAACCTAGACTAACAAACACCCCTAGCTATACAAAAACCCTAGACAGGGCAAACAAGCATACCCACCCTCGTCACACCCTGACCTGACCAAAATAATACATAAAACATAGAAAACTAAAGTCAGGGCGTGACATGCATTGCATTGTGAAAATAAAAATATGTTGTTCATTATTCATGGCATGGTTTCTTTTTTAGCTAACTGTTGAATAGACATGCATACAAATGAATTCATGCAAATTAATTCATGCAGGAAAAGGGGAATAATAGCCTACTATTAGGCTAAATAAATTGATGTTATTCCGTTGAGTAACGGATCGGCTCTCAGAACTCATAAGAGGCGGATTCTTTCTTCAATATAATCATTCATTCAGAAGGTTAAAGCCATAGATCTTAGGCCCACAGTAAATTAAATTATATTACCAGGTTCATTTTTCATCAAGTTATAATAATCCATGCCTTCTGGGAATGTTATAAAGTCCAAAAGTTATGGGTAGAGATAGAAAGAGTTTACTTTTGATCTGTCGTCATATTTCAAGACATAACATTTGAGGTGCAGGTTTGATGCTACTTTTCTTGTCAATCATCTTGAAAAAATGTACGAAATCAAACAATCAAACAATCCTCCGTTAACACAATGGGAAGGTAAAATGCTTTATCTACATGTTGAAAGTACGTGGGTGACAAAGAGAAACAAAATGGTGTAGTTTAAAGCCATGTGGTGGAGAGTGATGCTGGAGATGGGGATGGGGATGGGGGGGGGGGGGGGGGTGCGCATGTGGGTCTGAGCAGGTGTGATGTAGTGGATGTTTGTGTGATGTTGTCATTTCTATGTGTATGTTTTGTATTATAAAACAATATATATATCTTACATATATATATATCTTAATCTAACAATTCCCCATCATCTACCTAATACACACAAATCTAAAGGTATGGAATAAGAATATGTACATATAGATATATGGATGAGCGATGGCCGAGTAGCATAGGCAAGATGCAATAGATAGTATACGATACAGTATATACATATGAGATGAGTAGTGTAAGATATGTAAACATTGTTAAAGTGGCATTGTTTAAAGTGACTAGTGAGTCTCTATGTAGGAAGCAGCCTCTCTGAGTTAGTGATTGCGGTTTAGCAGTCTGATGGCCTTGAGATAGAAGCTGTTTTTCAGTCTCTCTGTCCCAGCTTTGATGCACTTGTACTGACCACACCTTCTGGATGGTAGCGGAGTGAACAGGCAGTGGCTTGGGTGGTTGTTGTCCTTGATGGTCTTTTTGGCCTTCCTGTGACATCGGGATTATTGAGACCACGGTACGACAAGCCCAGACCAAAGAACCTGACCTCGGCCGAGGTCCAACTAACAGACGATCAGCCCGTTCTCGAGTGGTACAATGGGGACAATCCTCAAAATTAACTGGGCATCCAGGGGTTAATCGGACACGGGAGTTCCTGAGGCGGAAATTCTGGTGGCCCAACATGATTGAGGATGTGAGATCCTTTGTTGCAGCCTGTTCCACCTGTGCCCAAAGCAAGTCCTCACAACAGCTACCGGCTGGGTTTCTCCAACCTCTGCCCATCCCCAGCTGGCCCTGGTCCCATCTGTCCTTAGACTTTATCACAGAGTTACCTCCGTCCCAAGGGCTTCCCCAGGACATTGTCTCAGATCGTGGGCCCCAGTTCGTTGCACGGTATTGGAAGGCCTTCAGTTCCCTGTTGGGGGTGTCGGTGAGTCTCTCCTCGGGGTTCCACACACCCTATATCAGATATTTCTTTGTAGTATTGGTCAATAGCCATATATATTTTTTCCATTTTATGGCTTTTTTAACCATGACAGAGCATAAAACACACTCTAGGATCAGAACATTTCACTTAATGATAAATAACTGGAAAATAATGGTGGAAAATAAATATATATATTTTTTAAATTTATTGTACAGGACATTCCTTTATGGAGACCCTGAACTGATTTTTTTGGGACCCATTTGTTCGTCAAAAGCCATTTCTGGGCCCAAAAAATTAATACATTATACAGGTCCATTATAATTTGTACACATTTATTATTTGGAAGTTCATGTTGGATATGCAATATTGTGAACATTTTGGGACAATACCTATACTGTCTAATGGAAAAACTGTGCAGGCCAACCAGGAGCTGGAGAAGTTCCTCTGCTGTTTCGTCTCCACTCAGGCCAGAAGCTGGAGCAAGTTCCTCATCTGGGCAGAATATGCTCATAACACACTGCCGAACTGTCGCCGTTCAAGTGTCAGTTCAGGTTCCCCCTTGTTTCCTGAACAAGAAGCCGACGCGGGGGTGCCATCAACCGAGGCGTTCATTCGAGGACGTCGCTGCACCTGGATCAGAGCACGATCCTCCTTGCTCCAGTCCTCTGCTCGACACCAACACCAGGAAAACCAGCTGCAAAGGCCTCTTCGGCTCCTCTGACCGGGTCAACGGGTGTGGCTTTCCACCCGTGATCTTCCCTTGAAAGGTGGACTCGTGGTAGCTCGCTCCATGCTGCATAGGACCATTCAAGATCCTGAGTCGCATCAACCCGATCACCTATCATTTCCAGCTTCCCAGGTCTATGAGGGTCTGTCCAACGCCCTCTAATTTTTCAAAATAAAAGCCTGAAACTATGTCTGAAGACTGTTGACACCTTGAGGAAGCGATAGGAAAAGGAATCTGGTTGATATCCCTTTAAATGTAGCAAAGGGAGGCTATGGAACATGGAGTTTTCAAAATAGAAGCCACTTCCTGTTTTGATTTTCCTCAGTATTTTGCCTGCAACATCAGTTCTGTTATACTCACAGACAATATTTTGACCGTTTTGGAAACTTTTGTGTTTTCTATCCCATACTAATAATAATATGCATATATTAGCAACTGAGACTGAGGAGCTGGCCGTTTACAATGGGAACCTTTTCATCCAAGCTACTCAATACTGCCCCTGCAGCCATAAGAAGTTAACAAAAATACTTTAATATTTTTCGTACCTCATATACAACGTAGATGGAGACTTCGTACATGTTGTGTATATTCTTTTCAAGTTATAGTATTTCCTTTATAACACTTTTAATGACATTACAAAATCAAAACCAATATGACATTAGTGTTCTATAGATCATCTCTGGCCATTCCCCACGTTCTCAAGTTATAAATATTGTTCCAGTATTCGCTTTTTGAATGTGTTAGAGTTTCAGCGGGAAAAAGTCTGTTGTGACTCCCCATCCCGCATGAGGGAGTGTAGTCATTGACTGACACTAATTAGCATAACGCAACGGACATAAATATTCCTAGAAAATATTCCTATTCATGAAAATCACAAGTGAAATATATTGAGACACAGCTTAGCCTTTTGTTAATCACCCTGTCATCTCAGATTTTCAAAATATGCTTTACAGCCAAAGCTAGACAAGCATGTGTGTAAGTTTATCGATAGCCTAGCATAGCATTTTGTCCAGCTAGCAGCAGGTAACTTGGTCACGGAAATCAGAAAAGCAATCAAATTAAATAGTTTACCTTTGATAAGCTTCGGATGTTTTCACTCACGAGCCTCCCAGTTAGATAGCCAATGTTCCTTTTTTCCAAAAATATTATTTTTGTAGGCGAAATAGCTCCGTTTGTTCTTCACGTTTGGCTGAGAAATCGCCCGGCGAAAATTCAGTCACAAACGCCGAACAATATTCCAAATTAGCTCCATAATATCGACAGAAACATGGCAAACGTTGTTTATAATCAATCCTCAAGGTGTTTTTCAAATATCTATTCAATAATATATCCACTGGGACAATTGGTTTTTCAGTAGGACCGATTGGAATAATGGCTACATCTGTATTTTACGCGAGAATCACTCTGGGAGCCATCAGGTGACCAGTTGCGCAATGTAGCTGCTTACGGGTATTCTTCAACATAAATGCCTAAAACTACGTCACAATGCTGTAGACACCTTGGGAATACGGAGAAAAAGTAATCTGGTTGATAGCCCATTCACTGCTCAATAGGGACGCATTGGAACGCAGCGCTTTCAAAACATGAGGCACTTCCGGATTGGATTTTTCTCAGACTTTCGCCTGCAATATCAGTTCTGTTATACTCACAGACAATATTTTTACAGTTTTGGAAACTTTCGAATGTTTTCTATCCTAAGCTGTCAATTATATGCATATTCTAGCATCTTGTCCTGACAAAATATCCCGTGAACGTTATTTTTCCAAAAATGAAAATACTGCCCCCTAGTCACAAAAGGTTTTAACAAAGCACATTCCTTGGTGGGTTTTGGAGAAGGAGATCTCTCTGGATCTCCTCTCCTTTAATTTACGGCAGGGTGTGAGCTGTCAAACCGGCCCAGTTCCCTCCTCTCCTCTTCTGTGTGTGATTGAAGGTCTGGTTACTGTCATCCATTGCCAACCTGACCTGACCCATTCCAATCCTCACAGGATAGTCATGACAATCCTTCACAATTGATATGCTAATATTGTCACCCATCAGACTATTCTTAATTTAATGTTGTCTTTACATATACTAAAAAATATATGTGTGAAATTAGTTTTGAGTTGGAATGGACCATAATCATGCACCTGTCTCCGAACAGGGGCATGGGGAAAAAATACATGTCATCTATACAATTAAATAGCGAATGGAGGACACTTTTCCCATGGTTCATTTTCATGCCAGCCAGGTAGGATATACTCTTGTTGCAAAGCAATGTGATTGATATTAGGAAAGTTGCTAAATAAATAGAGTAGGCCTAGCCTATAGAAAGCTGATGGGGATCCTCCTATTTTTAATAGAGGCCATCAAAACTCTGTTTTCTCACGCAATTGCATAGACTATAGAAATGTAGCGCAACATGAGCTCATGGGCTCTCATGAAGTGTTTGATTAGATGTTCAATTACTGCCAGTGTGGCAACCTCTCTGGGACAAATCATTAAAATCCAGACTGAAAATATTTACACAAGAAGCAGCCTAATATCACACGTTGAAACTCTAAGTCATTTAGTAAGTTCATCATTCTGTGATTCTAGCTAGGCGCTTGGCATGAGGTTTTTCAGTTTTAGAGAGAAAGCCAAAGAAATGACTGTCTCAACATATGTAACGTATCTGCAAAAAGGATTAACCTCCAAAATGGACAACTGAGCAAATCAGTAGGCCTATCTGGATCAAACAAAAGTACATGACACCTGACAGAACTCTCTCAGTTCAGAGCGCCAAATTCAAATAAATTACTATAAAAATCAAACTTTCATTAAATC
Source organism: Oncorhynchus mykiss (assembly GCF_057628025.1). Classification (NCBI taxonomy): domain Eukaryota; kingdom Metazoa; phylum Chordata; class Actinopteri; order Salmoniformes; family Salmonidae; genus Oncorhynchus; species Oncorhynchus mykiss. The sequence goes on from NC_143033.1 coordinate 57,825,061, forward strand.
ACACATGCAAGATAGCAAATTAAAGCTACACTTGTTGTGAATCCAGCCAACATGTCAGATTTCAAAAAGCATTTTCAGTGAAAGCAAACTATGCTATTATCTGAGGATAGCACCTCCGTAAACAAAAGAGAGAAAGTATATTTCAACCCTGCAGGTGCGACACAAAACGCAGAAATAAAAATGTAATTCATGCCTTACCTTTGACGAGCTTCTTTTGTTGACACTCCAATATGTCCCATAAACATCACAAATGGTCCTTTTGTTCGATTAATTCCGTCGATATATATCCAAAATGTCCATTTATTTGGCGCGTTTGAACCAGAAAAACACAGATTCTAACTTGAGCAACGTGACTACAAAATATCTGAAAAGTTACCTGTAAACTTTGCCAAAACATTTCAAACTACTTTTGTAATACAACTTTATGTATTTTTTTATGTAAATAATCGATAAAATTGAAGACGGGATGATCTGTGTTCAATACAGGAAGAAAACAAACTGAAGCATGCTTTCTGGTCACGCGCCTCTATCTAACAGTACACTTCAAGTGACCCTCGTTCAAGATAGACGTACTTCTTCATTACACAAAGGAATAACCTCAACCAATTTCTAAAGACTGTTGACATCCAGTGGAAGCGATAGGAACTGCAAGAAGGTCCCTTAGAAATCTGGATTCCCAATGAAACGCCATGGAAAAGAGTGACCTCAAAAAAAGAATCTGAATGGTTTGTCCTCTGGGTTTCGCCTGCTAAATAAGTTATGTTATACTCACAGACATGATTAAAACAGTTTTAGAAACTTCAGTGTTTTCTATCCAAATCTACTAATAATATGCATATCTCATCTTCTGGGGATGAGTAGCAGGCAGTTGAATTTGGGCATGCATTTCATCCGGACATGAAAATACTGCCCCCTGTCACCAAGAAGTTAACAGCCCTAAACCTGAAGCCATATTTATTGTCTCTGGGAACTTTAATAATGCAAATCTGAGGAAACGCTGCCGAAGTTCTATCGACACGTCCTGCAGTACTCGTGCAAAAACTCTCGACCATTGTTACGCTCCATTCTGGAATGGCTACATGGCCCTCCCCCATCCTCCCTTCGGGAAATCAGATCACGACTCAATTCCGTGTTGCCTCTGAGAATAACATTGACGTATACACTGACACAATGACTTAGTTAATCAGCAAGTGTATAGGGGATGTTATTCCCCACTGTGATGATTAAAACTTATCCAAACCAAAAACCGTAGATAGATGGCAGCATTCGCGCAAAACTGAAAGTGCGAACCACTGAATTAACCACGTCAGGGTGACTGTGAATATGGCCAAATACAAACAGTCCAGTTATGCCCTCCGTAAGGCAATCAAACAGACAAAATGTCAGCTGCAATTGGAGTTGCAATCCAAAGACTCAGAGATGAGACATATGTGTTAGGGACTCCAGACAATCACGTATTGCAAAGGGAAAACCAGCCACGTCGCGGACACGGACGTCTTGCTCCCGGACAAGCTAAACACCTTTTCTGCTTTAATGATAACATGTTATGGGTGTAAGATGGCACGTTGTATGCCATCTGTTGGTAAATGTTAACCTTTCTGATCTCCCCATCCCGGATCCGGGTTCGTGAATACAGACTCAAGCTCATTACCATAACGCAACGTTAACTATTCATGAAAATCGCAAATGAAATGAAATAAATATGCTAGCTCTCAAGCTTAGCCTTTTCTTAACAACACTGTCATCTCAGATTTTCAAAATATGCTTCTCAACCATTGCAAAACAAGCATTTGTGTAACAGTATTGATGGCTAACGTAGCATTTAGCATTAACATTCAGCTGGCAACATTTACACAAAAAAACAGAAAAGCATTCAAAAAAATCATTTACCTTTGAAGAACTTCAGATGTTTTCAATGAGGAGACTCTCAGATAGCAAATGTTCAGTTTTTCCTGAAAGATTATTTGTTTAGGACAAATCGCTCCGTTTTCTGCGTCACGTTTAGCTATGAAAAAAACCCTGTATCCAGGATTGTGTAAATCTATCAGCAAGCTCATTAGCATAACACAACGTTAACTATTTATGAAAATCGCAAATGAAATGAAATAAATATGCCATCTCTCAAGCTTAGCCTTTTGTAAACAACACTGTCATCTCAGATTTTCAAAATATGCTTCTCAACCATAGGAAAACAATAATTTGTGTAAAAGTAGCTAGCTAGAGTTAGCATTTCGCGTTAGCATTTAGCGTTAGCATTAGCGTTAGCATCCAGCACGCAACATTAACAAAAACATAAAAGCCTTCAAATAAAATCATTTACCTTTGAAGAACTTCTGATGTTTTCAATGAGGATACTCTCAGTTAGATAGCAGATGCTCAGTTTTTCCAAAAAGATTCCTTGTGTATTAGAAATAGCTCTGTTTTATACATCACATTTGGCCACCAAAAAAAATCCATAAATTCAGTCCTCAAAACGCAAACTTTTTTCCAAATTAACTCCATAATATCGACTGAAAACATGGCAAACGTTGTTTAGAATCAATCATCAAGGTGTTTTTCACATATCTCTTCATTGATACATCGTTCTTGGACACATGCTTTCTCCCCTGAATCAAATGGTAAAGTGGAAGCAGCTGGCAATTGCGCACCGAATTCGACGCAGGACACCAGGCGGACACTTGGGAAATGTAGTCTCTTATGGTCAATCTTCCAATGATATGCCTACAAATACGTCACAATGCTGCTAAGACCTTGGGCGAACGACAGAAAGTGTAGGCTCATTCGTTGCGCAATCACAGCCATATAAGGAGAGAATGGAAAACAGAGCTTCAGAAATTCTGCTAATTCCTGGGTGATGCATCATCTTGGTTTCGCCTGTAGAATGAGTTCTGGGGCACTTACAGACAAAATCTTTGCAGATTCTGAGTGTTTTCTTTCCAAAACTGTCAAGAATATGCATAGTCGAGCATATTTTCGTGACAAAATATCGCGCTTAAAACGGGAACGTTTTTTATCCAAAAATGAAATAGCGCCCCTAGAGCTCTAAGAGGTTAATTACTGCAACACCAGCGTTCTTACCAGTGTGCTTGATATACCCGGATGTATTGCAGTGTGCTGAACAAGATTGATTGCTCACATCAATGTCTCTGTTTCGTCGTTTAACGTCCAAATATGGTGTCAGAAGTGGGAAAACTATTCATGAGCGAAATGTTCGGGTGTACAAAAAATGCGTCCGTGAGTAAAATATAGCCCAAATTTACCTTAGCTACAGGGAGTTTGCTAGTTAGTGTTATTAGTTTCGGATAGACAAGGCTGTGAACATTCCCCCTCCCACCGTTATGAAGCTCAGCGGAGATTAGAGCATGAACTGGGATATGTTCCGAGGTGAATGGGAGGACTATGCACTAGCCACGGGACTTCTGGAAAAGGATGATGTAGTGGCTGCCACTTTGAGGATTATAATGGGAGCTGAATACTAGCACGTTTACAAACATAACTTGACAGCAGATCAGCAAGGTAACACAACAGCTATTCTTGATGCTCTTGAACATTACTTTAAGCCAGCAAAGAATGTTATCTACGAGCATTAGGTTTTTGGCTGTTACAAACAGGAGGGCGGAGAGTCCATTGACAGCTGTGTCACCAGGTTAAGGGAAAAGCAGCTACATGTGAATATGGTGTTTTAAGAGACAAACTGATCATAGATAAGATAGTGCTCTGTATAGCTGATGAGGGCATGCTCAGACGTTTGCTGAGATAATTTGACCTGATACTGGGTTTGGCAGTGGAAACATGCCGTGCAGCACACAGATATAAGGTCCATGGAGCTAGAAAGGTAGCATATGTACAATGTCAATGCAACATTCAGTCAGCCAGTAAAGAAATGCCCCTTTGCCACAGATAATGCTAATGCTAATTCTACAGCCAACTCTGCAATAGACAGCCCCAATCCATGCAGATATTGTGGCATTACTCATGGATGTGGAAAACAACCCTGCCCAGGATATGTGAAAATGTGCAAATACTGTGGCATAGCTAATCACTTTGCAAGGGTCTACATGAAAAGCAAGAGAAAGGAGGGTAAAGTGCACTCCATTGAAACAAACACAAATCAAGGGAACAACAGCACTGAGAATGATTTCTATGCTAGCGTGTGCATAGGGGCAGGGAGTGCCCCAAAATATTTTTGTCACTCTACAATTTAACAATAAACCACAGCAATGTCATCTAGATTCGAGGGTCGCATGTAAAGTTATGAGCCTTAAAAACAAAAGGAGGCTCATGCCCAGAGACAAACTCACAGAGAGTAGCACCAAGCTGAAGCTGTATACAGGCCAGTTGATGGCCTCTTTAGGCCTGTTTTTTACAGTGTGTTGTGCGGGCCAGAAACACACCCTTAAGTTTGAAATAGTTGAGGCTAGGAAACAGCCATTACTGCCTGTAACCACATGCGAGCGCCTCTGGCTTATTAACTCCACCTTTCCAGCAGACCTTAACATTGTAGACAAAGTCCAGGCAGGGCCCCTCAGCAAGGAGACACTCCTAAGCAAATACCATGGAGTCTTCAACTCACCGGTCGAGTCAGTTCACGCGAAGTCCACTTTGAGTTGGACGCAGCAATCCAGCCTGTCCAGTGTACACCCCGCAATGTACCAGTGGCTATAAAAGCAGCTGCAAAGGCTCAGCTTGACAAATCAAAGAAGATACACACCTCACAACTGTCACTGAGCCTACAGACTGGGTAAGTAATATGGTTATTGTCAAGAAATCAGACAATGCATTGATTCTAAACACCTCAACCAGGCACTGGTTATTATTCCCATGTTAGAGGATGTTCTTTACAAGCTCCTGAAGTCCTGAGTCTTCATGCTCATAGATGCCAGAGCTGACTTCCTGTAGTGCAAGCTCGACGAGTACTGCAGCTACCTGACCACCTTTTAGACAACATGGGGCAGGAAGAGGTGGTTGAAGCTCTCATTTTGGGTCTCCGTGGATCCAGATGTGTATCAGCGGAAACAGCACGAGCTGCTGGTGGGACTCAATGGCGTGAAACCCATAGCACTTGACATCCTCGTAGTTGGTTGTGGAGACGGTGATGAGGAGGCAGAACTTGACCATGACTCCATGCTGCTGGCCCTGATAGACAGATGCAGACAGGTCAAGCTAAAGCTAAGCATAAAAAAGCTTCAGTTCAAAGTGCCAGAGGTCCACTTTCACGGGCACATCTTGTCCTGCACCAGATTGAAAGCGGATCCTGAGAAAGTGAAGGCTGTCTTGGACATGCCCCCTCAATCTGACTTGAAGGCACTGCAGCGCTTCGTCAGATTCCTCACCTACCTGGCCAAGTTCCTGCTGTGGCTCTCGCAGGTGTGTGAGCCACTAAGGACGCTCATGGACAAGAACGCCATCTGGCATTGGCTCCCAAAACATGACGCAGTCGTGAGGAAAATAATGCAACTGGTCACCCAGACACCTGTACTGCGATACTACGATGTGTCAAAACCTGTCACGATTCAGAGTAACTCGGGTCAGCATGGACTGGGCTGTTGCATCATGCAGGGGGGCCCACCTCTAGAGCGCTCACTCCAACAGAGCAGAACTATGCCCAGATAGAGAAAGAGTGCCTCAGCATTGTGTTTTTAAGGCAACGCTTCTGCCACTACCTGCATGGGCACAACATCATTACCGCAGAGACAGATCAAGCCTGCAGAGAATGCTACTGCCTCTACAAAGCTACAACCTCAAGGTGGTGTATAAACCAGGGCCGAGATGTAGGTGAGTAACACGCTCAGCAAGGCTACTACATCAGGCACACACATGCGCCATGCATGAACAACACAGTTTGCAGCTTACAAACAGAGCAAGTGGATGTTGAACACGTCAACCAGACTGACTACCCCAATGTTACAAATCAGACAGCACACAGACCGGGGCGAAAACCTCCAGGCATTGAGGTCTGTGATTCTGATGGGCTGGCCCAACTGCACGGAAGAACCTGTTCTAGCCATCAGAGAATATTGGCCAGTCAAAGAGGAGCTCAGTGTTCAAAATGGAGTGATATTCAAGGGTCAGATAGCTGTTCTTCCCCGGTCCCTGCACCATGAGATGTTGGTGCGCATGCACTCAAGTCAAATTGGAGGTGAGGCCTGTTACAGAAAAGCATGTGACATGCTGCATTGACCAGGAATGCAGAGTGAAATAAATGACAATGTCAGTAAATGCACCATCTGCATTGAATATGCCATTGAGCAACAGAGAGCGACAATAGGAAGTCTAGATCTCTTCCAGCACAGTGGCAAAGACTTTCTTCTGGTATTCGATCATTACTCAGACTTTTGGGAGATTGACTTCCTCCCCGACCTCTGAGCAGTGACGACGATCAAACGTTGCAATGCGCAATTTGCCTGCTATGGCCAGCCATGTAGTGTAATCTCAGATAATGGACCCCAATTCTCCTGTTTTGAGTTCCGGAAATATTCTGCAGAATACTAATTTGAGCATGTCACCTCATCGCCATGTCACCCTGCCAACTCTGCCTTCCCAAAATCCAAAGGGAAGGCAGAGTCGGGAGTCAAAATTGCAAAGGCAAGGATGCCTGGAAAGCGGTCCTGCAGTGGCGCAATACTCTCAACTGAAGGCATGAATAGCAGCCCGACCTAGCGCCTCATGGCAAGGAGCTTAAAAGCAGCTCTGCCAGTAGCCAACACTCTCCTGGAGCCCTGTGTGGTGACGTACATGCTGGAGAAGCTTTGTCACAGAGGACAGATGTCCAAGTTCATCAATGACAAATCAGCAAATTACTTACCTGAGCTTATGGTAGGTGAAGCGGTGCGGATGAAGCCACTACCAGGGGACCGGACGGGCCTCTGGAGACTCGCATCCTGTGTGCATAAAGTTGCACCACGCTCCTACTTGGTCAAAGTGAATGGATCACTGTACCACCGTAATAGGTTTGACCTTCGGGTTGCTGAGCCAGCACCTACTCAGAACCCTGATGGTCATAGGGGTCACATGACAAAGAACGGACCACCAGCAAGTCATGGGCCTGACTCACTGGGCGAAGAGCCAAGGGATTACAGGGCAGCCGCTCCCTCACCCATCAGGACTCCCATGTTCATCAGCACTTCCCTAAGATAGTCATGTGACCCGCCTGCCGTGATCCCACAGTCCTCACAGAAAAGCAGTCTTTTCACGCTGTGGGCGGCTGTCCCTGACACCTAAAATACTTCATCTGTAGGTTTCCTATTATGGACTGTTGACAGACAAATATTTTTTATTACACTTTTTTTTAAAGAAGTTTACAAATTTGAAAATTGAAGAGATTATCAAAATGTGTTTTAAAAACAAAACTGAACTGTTCATGTTGGATGTTATTACTAGGTTTGTTGTGATTGTGAATTGACAGCTCCTTTCCTATTTTATCAAATGGAATATGTTAAAAGTGTAAGATGGCACGTTGTTTACCATCTGTTGGTAAATGTTAATTACTGCAACAACAGTGATATACCCAGATGTATTGGAATGTGCTGAACAACACTGGTTACTTGCATCAATGACTGTCTTGTCATTTAACATCCAAACATAACACAGTGATACCCATACGGGCCGCTCCCAAGGACTGTACACTCTCATTCTCCGTGGCCGACGTGAGCAAGACATTTAAGCGTGCTAACCCTCTCAAGGCTGCCGGCCCAGATGTAATCCTAACCGTGTCCTCATAGCATGTGCACACCAGCTGGCTGGAATGTTGACAGATATATTCAATCTCTCCCTATCCCAGTCTGCTGTCCCCACTTGCTTCAAGATACCCACCATTGTTCCTGTACCCAAGAAAGTGAAGGTAACTGAACTAAATGACTATCGCCCCATAGCACTCACTTCTGTCATCATGAAGTGCTTTGAGAAGCTAGTTAAGGATCATATCACCGCCACCTTACCCGACACCCTAGGGCCTAGACCCACTGCAATTTGCGTACCGCCCCAATAGGTCCACAAAGGAAGCAATCACCATCGCACTGCACACTGCTCTATCCCACCTAGACAAGCAGAACACCTACAGCATGTAAGAATGCTGTTCATTGACTACAGCTCAGCCTTCAGGCTGGGTCTGAACCCAACCTGTGCATCTGGGACCTGGAATTCCTGATAGGCTACCCCAAGTGGTGAAGGTAGCAGCACCTCCACCCGCTGATCCTCAACACAGGGGCCCCACAGGGGTGCGTGCTCAGCCCCCTCCTGGACTCCCTGTTCACCCATGACTGCGTGGCCATGCACACCTCCAACTCAATCATGAAGTTTTCAGATGAAACAACAGTGGTAGGCTTGATTACCAACAACGGCGAGACAGCGTACAGGGAGGAGGTGAGGGCCCTGGCGAAGTGGTGACAGGAAAACAACCTCTCCCTTAACGTCAACAAAACAAAGGAGCTGACCATCCATCTTCCTCACATTCCAGAAGTTTCATGGTTTCATGGTCATGACAGGGTCTTGATCTGGTGGTCCTCCATCCACACCTTGATTGACCTGGCTGTGTGGCATGGAGCATTTTCCTGCTGGAAAAAACAATCCTCAGAGTTGGGGAACATTGTCAGAGTAGAAGGAAGCAAGTTTTCTTCCAGGACAACCTTGTACGTGGATTTTTTTCATGCATCCTTCACAAAGACAAATCTGACCGAATCCAGCCTTGCTGCACCCACTGTGAAATTTGGTGGAGGATTTCTGAACTCTTCCTAAGTTAAAACATTAGTATTGTGTTGTTTAAAAATGAATATGAACTTATTTTCTTCGCCTTATTCGAGGTCTGACAACACTGCATATTTTTTGTTATTTTGAACAGTTTTTATTTTCTGCAAATAAATTCTCTAAATGTAATGATGGGGCTGGGAGTCGGAAGCAGGTTCAGGTGAAACGTTTTAATAAAACAACAAAACCAAGAACACGACACTAACATAAGGCAGTATACCGATGCACAAGAACAATACCAACTGGTGAATGAACATGGGAGAGTGACATATAAAGGGGAGGAAATGATGACGGTAATGGAGTCCAGGTGTGAATCATAATGATTCACAGGTGCGCGTAATGATGAGTGCCAGGTGTGTGTAATGATGAATCCCAGGACCGTTGGTTAGTATTCTGGTGACATCGTACACCGGAGGGGAGGAGCAGGAGCAGACGTGACACTAAAATGACAATATTTGGAATTTGGGAGAAATGTAGTCAGTAGTTTATAGAATAAAACAAAAATGTTAATTTTACCCAAACACATACCTATAAATAGTCAAACCAGAGAAACTGATCATTTTATAGTGGTTTCTTAATTTTTTCCAGAGCTGTATGTGTATGCGGCCAATACTATTTTAATTTATTTTATTTTAACCCTGCCCATCAACTTGGAAGCACAACACCACTGCCCCCTGCTGAGGACATGACCCAACCACCCCGTCTCTACAAACCTTACACACTAATGTAGGCTAACTGACATTGCATGACAGATGGATGCTTTCAGGCACAGATCTAGGATCAGCTTACCCTCCACAGACCCTATCCCTAACCGTTAGGGAAAAACCTCAAAGCTGAGCTGATCAATGTCGAAGGGCAACTGACTCCCGGATGAGTGTAGTGGTGGAAGGATGCTCATAGCTCTCCGTCACCCTCCAACGACCTCTCCTGACCTCTGACTCTGTGTCCGTTTTCTTCCCCGCTCTATCTGCTGCAGGGATGCGTGGCCGTTCCGCCACTCTTTAAAACTCCACCCCTCTCTAAGGTAAAGTTGTGTGGTCATTGGTCTGGCACGCTGTCTGTCAAAATTCCTAACAACCCCCCATCCTGTTGTCCTTATCCATTGGTGTTCCTTCATGAGAATCGCGGGGCAAATGTTTTTCCCCAACTGTCAATCAAACTGTGACTCAAAAGTCTCCGACTGCCATCTCCCTGTGTTACACATGACGTGTTGTTGTCACCATTTCTGTGTGTTGTCATTGAAGATGGTGTTTCTTGCCTTTCTCAATGCGATGACATTAGGTGGCTCTTGTTTCTCGCCACGTGTATGATAGAGATTAAATATGTGACTGGTTACAAGAGCTTATTTAAATTTGTGACAAAAATAGGACTTTACAGTTTATAAAAGTGCAGACTCCGAGCTTCGAAATGCCATATCATATACTGCAATTGGAGAAAATTATGGGAAAGTAATGCTGCTATGAAAGTTGATATACTTGTTTACCCACTTTTGAGGTTTTTACACTTGCTGGAGAGCTCTTCTTTGTGTACACCCATTCAGCATTGTAGACACCCTCTTAAGCCTTAGTCCCACCCATCTGTTAGATTTCACATGTGAACGGGACTCTATGTGAATGGATATTTTTTGTCTCCTTTGTTTAGCTAGCTAAATAAGTTCATCAGCACCATATTATCTGTTATCTCAGCCAATCGTGGCAAGTCAGGAACGATCCTGTCTTTCTCCCTATAGCTAAGTGCTTTCTCCTTGGCTACCCACATGCAAAAATACTACAGTTTACTATAGAATACTACTGTACTTACTATAGAATTCTGTAGTAAACTGGTATACTGTAGAATACTATACTACACACCTCGATCATGTGTAGTACTTACTATAGAAATGTGTAGTATACTGTGCAATACTATAGTAAATACTACAGTACAATACAGACTGCAAAAACATCACAGTAAATACTACAGTAATATCCACAACAACCCTACAGTCTGCAAAAACACTACAGTAAATACTTTAGTATATACTACACTATATAATTTGCATACACCCTGCCCATTCCCCTCACCATATCCCAATTTGTGCCACCAATATCTATACTTGGCATGTAGGTTTCTCATTTATGGGTGGCACAAATTGGGATATATTGTGTTCCCTACAGGTTATAGAAAAGAGCAGAAACTCTGAACTGATCTGTTCAGACTTCAGTCCTACCTACCTACCTACAGGTTATGGAAAATTTGCTGTTGGAGTATTTTGTCCAGTAGATTTCCTCAAAGACAAAGCCCCCACTGCTATGTCAAAGCTATAAAAAAAAAAACACTACAGTAAATACTATACAGAAGTCCGCAAAAACACTACAGTGAATACTATAGTATTTAACCATAGTATACTATAGTATTTTTTATTTTGGGATAAACTAGGCTTGTCATTTTATATTTGTATTCATATTTACAGATCACATACCAGTTTGTGATTAAGGCACATGAAAGTTCACATTTTCAAGAAGGCAACAACAACAAAAATATGTATTTGTTTTTACGGTTTCTCTCGTTCCCTGTCTCGCTCTCTCTCTCTCTCTTCCCCTCTATATGTCTCCTGTCACTCTTTCAGAAAGGGCAGCAGTGGAGAGGGAAGTAGGGAGGGAGAGCTCGAAGACCTACATGAAGATGAACCCTTCTCCTGAATCCCGTTCCTCCTCCTCTCCTCCAGTCAGCTCAGCTCAGCCCAGTTCTACACAGTTCTTAACCGCAATCTTACGCTCCTACCTTCAGTGCTTCTGGACTGAAACAGTGTTTTTACTTGTGAGAAGTGGTTCAACTCAAGCATGGCTTCCCCTTTAAAAATGATATGCCGTTCCCCTTTAAAGCCCAATCTGTACATTGCCTCTCTCCCTTTAAATCTATGATGCACTCCGCTCTTCTAATCCTTTCCTTCCCTCCATCCCTCCCTGATCTCTCCTCACTCCATCATTGCGTGTAATCACCCAAAGAAGCACATGGGGCGGCAGGGTAGCCTAGTGGTTAGAGCGTTGGACTAGTAACCGGAAGGTTGCGAGTTCAAACCCCCGAGCTGACAAGGTACAAATCTGTCGTTCTGCCCCTGAACAGGCAGTTAACCCACTGTTCCCAGGCCGTCATTGAAAATAAGAATTTGTTCTTAACTGACTTGCCTGGTTAAATAAAGGTAAAATAAAAATAAAAAAAAACAACACTGTACCACTGCCAGGCGTACTCAAGACTACTGGAAATTCCTGCTGTATGTCCGTCTGCTGGCATTATGTTGCTGAGGAGAAGAGGAATTTCGTGTTTCGATGTCACTTTACCTAGACAATGCATGGTGAACGTTATCGCTGTTCAGAGGCACCATTCACAGTGGACAATATTGGTGCCCTAAGAGCCAGCATGACCAAGAGACTGGAGCATGCAACTGACATTATTACGCCCCCTACCGTTTGAAACAAGACATACACACAGGGCTTTTTTTCAGTAGTTTGAAGGGGCAATCTGCAGACGCTTCATACATTTTTGGACTTATAAATGTATTAATTATATATACCTATGATTCTTGAAGAATATAACTTATAAATGCCTCATAAGCTTAGTTTAACTGCCATACCCCATCAGAACCAAAAGCTTGTTTTACTCCAATGTCTGTAAACACACACTGTATAGCCTCAAAATATGCTTGACACTATCATTTGTATATATTGAAGGGTCAGTCCTTGCATCCATAGCTCTATCTATTAATATCAGAGTGTTTACATTTTTCCAGGCCCATCTTTCAGCTTTTTACCAAAACAGAGGGGAACCTTTTTGTTATTGTTTCATCTGCGGATTGCCCCATTAATGCTGCAGCGTTGTACATAGATCATAAATGTGTGTGTCGGTGTAATGTCATTGTTGTCTATCTCACCCGTACATGCTAAGCTGTCAACATAACCCTTAAGTAATAATAATAATAATAATAATAATAATATATTTTAAGCACTTTACAAGACACCCAAATTCACTTTATGTACACAATCTAATCTGCACGATTAAAAGCAATAAAATCATACATTAAAATGAGTAAGTATATAAAACTACACCGAACATAAGGACAGACTAACCAGGGGGAAAAAAACTAAACAGGATGACACTAACTAGGGATGTGAACTAGTGAGGGATCTCTAAGACAACAGATAATGTGAAGAGGTGTGTCTTTAGTCTGGACTTGAATATGCGTATGGATTGTGAGGTTTTGACTTGGAGAGGGAGGGAGTTCCAGAGTTGGGGGGGCTGCAATGCTAGAAGCATTGTCTCCCATGGAGCAGAGCCTGGTGTGAGAGATGGTTAGGAGGCCAATTTCAGAAAAGCGCAGTGAAGTGTAGGGGTGCAGGAGGTCAGTAAGGTATGTGAGCATTTTGAAAATGATCCTGTATTGAACTGGGAGCCAGTGGAGTTTCAGGGTGGGGGTGATGTGGTTTGGTGTCTGTGTGGACTGGTCTCTTCCTCTGTGTTGCTCTAATTGTCTCCCCTTCATTCTCTAATGTTTTTAGTAGGGTACAGAATTAGAGACGTGCTGTTTCTCTGAATCTCAGGCAGTAGGATGAAGCAAGCCTGTTTCTCTCCCCTGTCTCCTAGACTCTGACAAGAAGCAGCAACCTATCCTCCTTAAAACACATTTGAAGCCCACAATTGTGAAAGGGGGAACACTAATCATATTTATGCAGCCAATTAATCACCCTCCCAGAACCAAGTAAATGTTTTATTTCAATTTAGGAAAAACTTCATTGGAAATTGGCCCATTCATTGATAGGGATGCATGTGAGATTGTACAGCAGTAAACTGGGTTATTTGTCCTTTATACATTCTTCTCCATTTCAAAATGGAAGTGAAAGCAGGTAATGGTGTTTGTATGTACTGTTTCTTGATTAGTAAAAGGTTAATTTATGAAATAAATGTGAATAATTGTGTTATTCTCACAACATCCAAGCATGGTGAAGGCTGCACAAATGTAATAATTGTGTTATTCTCATAACATCCAAGCATGGTGAAGGCTGCACAAATGTAATAATTGTGTTATTCTCACAACATCCAAGCATGGTGAAGGCTGCACAAATGTAATAATTGTGTTATTCTCACAACATCCAAGCATGGTGAAGGCTGCACAAATGTAATAATTGTGTTATTCTCACAACATCCAAGCATGGTGAAGGCTGCACAAATGTAATAATTGTGTTATTCTCACAACATCCAAGCATGGTGAAGGCTGCACAAATGTAATAATTGTGTTATTCTCACAACATCCAAGCATGGTGAAGGCTGCACAAATGTAATAATTGGTTATGACATGTAAATGTAGTTAAAGGAGGAGTTTGGTGGTCACTTTATGAAGTGTTAGAGTTAGACCAAGAGTTTAAAGTAATACAGAAATGATTGGTATTTCAGTTGTGGTTAGGATATATTGACCAAATTATCAGGAAAGTTTTGGATGTATTTTCCCTTCAAAATGCCCCTGGGCGGCCCTAGAAGTGCGTGTGTAAGTGTGTGTGATGGATAATCTCCAGTTAGACTCTGCTGTAATTAGAGGGAGCTTTCAGAACTTTAATAGCTGTCATGGTGTTTCTTTGTTTGGTTGTGACAAACAGCTAAAGAGGGGACTCTCTCTCTCTCCCCCCCTCCCTGTTTATCTGCCTATCCCTCTCTTCCCCTTTCTCTTTCCTTCTCCCTTCCTCCACACCACTCTCTCCTTCTCTGTCTCCCTCTCTATCCCTCCACCTCTCTCTGTTTCCCTCCCTCTCTCTCTGCCAGCTCAGGCACTTTGTACTATATATGAAAGCGTGTTGTCAGTCAGAGCACAGCGATCTGTTCCACAGCTCTTCCAGGGACCATTACAATATGGTGATTAGGAACAACACAAACAACAACAACTATCTATTCACAACCACACAATCCCCATGTGGCAGAGAATGGCCCAGTGGAGTGATTTCCATTCATCCCTCTCTTCCGACTTGATGCAATTCTATTGTGCAAAACACTCCATTGAAATTAGGTTCTGAGAATCGATAGGAGGGTAGCATATACATATACAAGGGTCAATGCCTCTTCTGAATTGAGCCTCTGTGATTTGAGCCTCTCGATTTTAAAAACTACTAATTGTGTGCACAATCATAGAAATGATGGACACAATTTATGCAACTTCAAAACATGTTTCCTATAATATCATCTTAGTCATGCAGTATTTATAGGCAGTATGGAAGACCTGATGTCAGTAGATGTGTGTTTGGGAGATGTGTAATATTGCTGTCTGTCTGTCTCTCTAAAACCAGGATTCAGTCTTATCACACTGTGTTGACAATTCAGCTTTTAAAGGCAATGTTCCTACATTTGCTGAGATTGCATTCATGGTAAACGTTGCAGATGTCGGCGCATTCGGAAATTACCTTTGAATGGCACATTGTCGACAGCTGCGATATAGGGAATAGCCACTATATAGGGAATAGCCACTATATAGGGAATAGCCACTATATAGGGAATAGCAACTATATAGGGAATAAGCACTGTATAGGGAATAGCCACTGTATAGGGAATAGCCACTATATAGGGAATAGCTATATAGGGAATAGCAACTATATAGGGAATATCCACTATAGGGAATAGCTACTGTATAGGGAATAGCCACTGTATAGGGAATAGCCACTACATAGCGATTAGCGTGCCATTTTGGATGCATCGTAACCCTCTGGTGGACATATCAGTGCACCTGTTAGGTGCTACAGTCAGAGAATGGGTAGAGGGGTAGAGGGATCGTAGTGGAAGAAAAAAGCTTTATTATGCATTCCCTGTGGGCCAGAGAGTGTTCTCTCTTTCACTCACTTATTCCCATCTTCTCTTTTTCCCAGTCTTTTTCTTCTTCATTGCCCTGCTGTTGCCTTTACACGTCAGTGTCACCTATTTACGGCAGCCATATTTAATTGTCTTTGTGAATATATATATATATATATTTTTTTTAATCATTTCTGTTACCGGTACATGCAATTTCAAGAGTCACGAGTTTCAATCAACCATATGAAGAGCTTGCTTTGTTTTCTGCTATGGCTTTTTATTTTGTTACCTTTACTTTTTTCCCCTGCTACCTTTAGGGTGAACACTATGTTCGTGTTGCGCTGGACGTAGTTGCTTTTTGATGGAGCTTTTAAGGGTTTGTCTTAACCCACAGACTGACCGGTGACTAACTTCTCCTAACTGAAGGGCTGTTGGGATCGGAACAAAGACGGCACCTGTTGTGAACCAGCTGTCTGCCATGTTCAAGTCCCCTCTGATGAGATGGCACTTTATATGTTGACGGTGATGCTAAAGGGAAACACAATTTTTTTTGTAAGTCTGTCTGGAGCACTGCACACGCAAGAATCTTTATCCGTGTCTAAGGTGTATTTACCTTTGTAATGTATGTGTTTATATGTACAGGTATGTGTGTGTGTCAGAAGTGCAATGTTGTTGTCATTAGATTACTTCAGTGTTGTGTTCTGATTCTAAATGCACTCAGGTGCTCTTTCTGTCTATTAGTCCAGGTACATTACATTGTCTTGGGAGTTGAGCTGGATGATATTGACACTTTTATAATTCCTTCAACCAGGGGTAAAGAGGGAATCGTCTTCAACAGATGAAACAGGCCTGTGAGAGTGTACATAATGTTAAGATTAGGACAGTGTCATGGTTTTAGCATCGCTGCTATGTATCATATGGGATTGTCCAGTCTCTGTGTTAAAGGTCTTGTTTCCTGTGTTGATAGATGTCTGCACTGTTTCGCCTTTCTCTGAAGCCCTGTTTATACCTGGTGTTAATCTGCGTCGTGTCCTGATCTCTTCCACATTATTATTGTGTCCACATTTTTAGTCAAGTGTAGGCATTTTAAAGATGTATTGTGAAATGATTTTCATCAGAATTTATAACGGACAAGATCAGGATGAAGGATGCATGTTAGAAGCAGGTATGAATGGGGCTTGAATGTCAAGGTTCGTAAAGTCCCACAAACAAAAAAGCATGGCCCACCTGTACTGAATGCAGCTGTTACAATGTAAATATGTACCAAATATATACAGAAGCTATTTTTGCATGCTTTTTGTACACCTAGGCACACAATAAAAGAAAACAATTATTATAATAATTTTTGAATAATTTTGTATTTTGTAAGTAACCTGTAAAAGGACATACAAGAGTAAAACCTAAACTCAAATCATGGTTTATTGAATTCACATGGCAATCGCAAACTGTAAATACATAATTATTTGTCTTTCAAAGTGGAGTACCCCACCAGTAGTCCTTCTAGTGTTGTCTCTTGAAGACAACATTGAGGGCTCTGTGCCGATGGAAGAGGTTTGAAATGGGTGGTGCTACCATAAAGTATAAATAACCGTGTTATAAACATGTTATGGAACTGTGTTATAATGGTCATATCAAGTTGTAAATCGGTGGTTCTCCCATAAAGTAGAAGGGCTGCTAAAAATGTGTTATAAACCATGGAGCTTTGAGGTAATGAACCAACACTCAACTAATACTCAGTGCTAATTCTGCAATGTTGAGAGAACAGTGCTTTTAGGGTTAGGGTATTCTTATTCGTATTATGAGGTGAACAAAGGAGGGCGGCTGCTTCTGTCTCTGAAAGAATGATATGCTGTATTTATCTCGGTTTATCTCCTAAACAGAGCATCATTTGAGGTCTGTTGCCAAGATTTGAAGGTATAAATAATTAGCAGTTGAATAATTGAGCTGAAGAGAGAAGAATGTTGTTTGAGACTGTATTTTCCTGTCCAAGTGTCCTTTGCATGGCAGTACAGCCTGGAGTCTGTGTTCTGCAGAGTTGGAGCCGGATCCACCTGTTTCTGCTGTCTGGAGCCCAAGAGTCATGAATCTGCCCTTTTTAGGATCACTCCTGTAGGAGAGAAACAGAAAACATGGCCATGTTCAAATGGGACTTTAAAAACAGGTCATTTAGCCCACTGGGCAGTTCAATAGGCCTATGTCACAGGGGGCATAGATTAGAGTGTGCACATAAGGAAAGAATTGTGTCAGATGTTAAATGTTTTGAAGTCCTAAGAATTGACTCCCCACAAATACTTTAACATTCTCATGTGGTTAACTGATGTGTTTCTTCTGGTCCATGTTTGAATACTTTCCAAAATGCATCCCTCCGTCCTCCTTCCCTTCCTTGACGTAAGTATTGACGGTAAGTATGTAAGCAATGGTTCTAATGCATAGCGTCTACCTATCCAGTCATGTCAGATCAGGGATTACTGTAGTTAAGAAATAATATCTATATTTTTTTTAATTAGTCCACTCCCACTGGACACACCACGTACTTTCAAAGTCGAAGTAAAAAGGTCTATGTGTAGCTGGTGTAGGGAGTCAGGCGCAGGGCAGCAGATATGAGTAATCAACGTACTTTTACTCAATGTCCAATGTACAAAGTAACATCACGAGCACACCATAACAGACCGAAAATACAAATAAACAATCACTCACAAATACAACATGGGGAACAGGGTTAAATAATAAACAAGTAATTAGTTGAGTGAAGCCAGGTGTGAAAAGACAAATGGAAAATGAAAAGTGGATCGGCGATGGCTAGAAAGCAGGTGACGTCGACCGCCGAACGAACAAAGAGAGGCACCGACTTCGGCAGAAGTCGTGACAGTCATTGATTGGGTAATATTTGGTTGAGATGTTGATTAATTGCAGCCTATATTCACCCACTCAAAAAGACAGCCGAAAGTTAGTTGAATTTCCAACATGTTATCATTATGCTTTCAACCATCTAAAAGCACAACCAAATTCCAATGGAAAAACAATGTCTGATTTTTGGTTAAATTGTCAACCAAATGTCTATCACTGTGATTTCAACCATTTAAAACCAGAGAAAAGCTAAAATAGGAGTACAATGTCATATTTTTATTATTTTTACAACAGATTAATGTGTTATCACTGTGATTCATCTAATAGCAAAGCCAGACTACCTGTTTGCAGTTGAGATTACAGCAAGTGATCGATGTCGTTCAAAATTCTGTACAGATTATTACAGCAATTGTGAAGATCTCCACAGACCTATGACAACCTATGCATGCAATCTTGGAAATGCACACTTCATGTGATTACATAATAAGAAATGTATAGTTACAGTAACCTCAAAATGTGGACAGTAGTTAAGATGGCGCCGAAGAGGATGGCTGAGGTTATACATGCCCGTAACCAATTGTGCTATTTTGTTTGTTTTTTTGCGTTGTTTGTAACTTATTTTTGTACTTATTTTGTACATATGTCACGTTCTGACCTTTATTTCCTTTGTTTTGTATTTATTTAGTATGGTCAGGGTGTGAGTTGGGTGGGCAGTCTGTTTGTTTTTCTATGTTTTGGGGTATTTCTGTGTTTCGGCCTAGTATGGTTCTCAGAGGCAGGTGTCATTAGTTGTCTCTGATTGAGAATCATACTTAGGTAGCCTGGGTTTCACTGTGTGTTTGTGGGTGATTGTTCCTGTCTCTGTGTTTTGCACCAGACAGGGCTGTTTTTGGTTTTCCACGTTTGTTGTTTTGTAGTGTTCGTGTTTATCCTTTTTTCATTAAACATGAATCAATATAATCACGCTGCTTTTTGGTCCGCCTCTACTTCACCACAAGAAGACCGTTACAACATAATGTTGCTGCTACCATTAGTTATGACTGAAAATAACTTCTGGACATCAGAAGTGGGATTACTCACCACGAACTGGAAGAAGCTTTTTCCTTTAACGAGTCCGACGAGGAAGATATACTGCTCTCCTGGGAACAGGCCCAGATTCCTGTCATTTGCGTGAAGAAAAGACGGAGGAAAAGAGGATGCAGATCGGGCTGCCTTTCGAGAATCCGTAGGCGAGCGACTAAACTCCCAATGCCATCAATTCTACTTGCTAACATGCAATCGTTGGAAAATAAAATTGATGACCTACGATTAAGATTATCCTACCAACATGACATTAAGAACTGTAATATTTTATGTTTCACAGAGTTGTGGCTGAACGACAACACGGATAATATAGAGCTGGGGGGATTTTCAATGCACTGGCAGAACAGAGACGCTACATCTGGTAAGACAAGGGGTGGGGGTGTGTGTGTCTTTTTGTCATTAACAGCTGGTGCGCGATGTCTAATATTGAAGAATTCTCAAGGTATTTCTCCCCTGAAGTAGAGTACATTATGATAAGCTGTAGACCACACTATCTACCAACAGAGTTCTCATCTATATTATTCTTAGCCTTCTATTTACCACCACAGACCGACCGATGCAGGCACTAAGACCGCACTCAACCAATTCTATAAAGCCATTAGCAAACAAGAAAACGCTCACCCAGAAGTGGCGCTCCTCGTGGCCAGGGACTTTAATGCAGGTGTCATGACATTGCCCTCTTTGGGTACAGCGAGCACCATCCTCCGATCTCTGCTTCTACAACCAGACTGCTGTGGTTAGAGAGAGGTCCTAAATTCCTGAGGAGAAGACCCCGCCTCATGGCCACATAGTATAAGAGACAGAGTGAATTTTCATAGAGAACAAAGGAATTTCTTCCACATCACAGAACTTGAGGTTCGAACAAATTTCATGTTCCGGAGAAGGTAATAAAGATCGGTCCGTTTGTTACAACTTGGGGGAGCTCATGGGAGACGGTGTGGCCACATTACCATAACGCTGTTTATATAATAGCCTCAGATATGAGGTTTACATCTAATTGTTGTATAAGAAGAATGAGTGAGTATGATACTGTTTGTAAAATTTCAGAATAAGAACAAGTCTGATATTAATTACTAGTCTGCTGCTAGGAATTCGGTATGAGAGAGAGACAGACAGACAGACAGACAGACCAGTGACTTGCTCAATATGGATGTGGATGCTACGCTACAGGATTGTTTTTCTAGCACAGACTGGAATATGTTCCGGGATTCATCCAATGGCATTGAGGAGCATACACTTCAGTCATCGGCTTCGTCCCCACAGTGACCGTATGTACATATCCCAAACAGAGTTATGAATTACAGGCAAAATCCGCATCGAGCTAAAGGCTAGAGCTGCCTCTTTCAAGTAGCGGGACACTAATCCGGACACCTATAAGAAATCCCGCTATGCCCTCAGACGAACCATCAAACAGGCAAAGCGTCAATACAGGACTAAGATTGAATCCTACTTGAATCCTACTCTGATGCTCGTCGGATGTGGCAGGGCTTGAAAACTATTACGGACTACGAAGGGAAACCCAGACGCTAGTTGCCCAGTGACACGAGCCTACCAGATAAGCTAAATTCCTTCTATGCTATACCCCCTGTATATAGCAAATCAAATGTATTAGTCACATACACATGGTTAGCAGATGTTAATGTGAGTGTAGCGAAATGCTTGTGCTTCTAGTTCTGACAATGCAGTAATAACCAACAAGTAATCTAACAATTCCAAAACTACTACCATATACACACAAGTGTAAAGGGATAAAGAATATGTACATAAAGATATGAATGAGTGATGGTACAGAACGGCATAGGCAAGATGGAGTAGATGGTATAGAGTACAGTATATACATATGAGATGAGTAATGTAGGGTATGTAAACAAAGTGGCATAGTTTAAAGTGGCTAGTGATACATATATTACATAAAGATGCAGTAGATGATAGAGTACAGTATATACATATACATATGAGATGAGTAATGTAGGGTATGTAAACATTATATTAAGTAGCATTGTTTAAAGTGGCTAGTGATATATTTTTACATCAATTTCCATCAATTTTCATTATTAAAGTGGCTGGAGTTGAGTCTGTGTTTTGGCAGCAGCCACTCAATGTTAGTGGTGGCTGTTTAACAGTCTGATAGAAGCTGTTTTTCAGTCTCTCGGTCCCTGCTTTGATGCACCTGTACTGACCTCGCCTTCTGGATGATAGATCCTTGATGATCTTTATGGCCTTCCTGTGACATTGGGTGGTGTAGGTGTCCTGGAGGGCAGGTAGTTTGCCCCCGGTGATGCGTTGTGCAGATCTCACTACCCTCTGGAGAGCCTTACGGTTGTGGGCGGAGCAGTTGCCGTACCAGGCGGTGATACAGCCCGACAGGATGCTCTCGATTGTGCATCTGTAGAAGTTTGTGAGTGCTTTTGGTGACAAGCCGAATTTCTTCTGCCTCCTGCGCCTTCTTCACCACGCTGTATGTGTGGGTGGACCAATTCAGTTTGTCCGTGATGTGTACGCCGGGGAACTTAAAACTTACTACCCCTTACTAGCCTCGTTATTGTTATGTTATTGTGTTACTTTTTATTATTATTTTTATTAT
Source organism: Oncorhynchus mykiss (assembly GCF_057628025.1). NCBI lineage: Eukaryota > Metazoa > Chordata > Actinopteri > Salmoniformes > Salmonidae > Oncorhynchus > Oncorhynchus mykiss. Next base: position 57,847,118 of record NC_143033.1, read on the forward strand.
TGCTTTAGTTTATTTGGTAAATATTTTCTGAACTCTTCTTGAAGTGCACTGTTGGTTAAAAACTTCTTAGTGATCCCTTCCCGCTCAGATCCCGATAACGGGATTGATTTGACAACATCCAGTGAAATTGCAGTGCGCCAAATTCTAAAACAGAAATACTCATCATATAAATTCAGAAGACATACATGTATAATACATCCAAATAAAGCTTAACTTCTTATTAACCGTGCCTCAGTGTCGGATTTCAAAAAGGCTTTACGGCGAATGCAGACCATGTGATTATCTGAGGACAGCACCCCGCATACAAACACATGAAAGTCATATTTCAACCAGCCATGTGCGACACAAAACTCAGAAATAACGATATAATTCATGCCTTACCTTTGAAGATCTTCTTCTGTTGGCACTCCAAAATGTCCCAGAAACATCACAAATGGTCCTTTTGTTCGATAAATTCCTTCTTTATACCCCCAAAATGTCAATTTATTTGGTGCGTTTGATTCAGAAAATACACCGGTTCCAACTCGCCCAACATGACTACAAAGTATCTAATAAGTTACATGTAAACTTGGTCCAAACATTTCAAACAAAGTTCCTAATCCAAATTTAGGTATCGTAAAACGTAAATAAATTATCAAATTTAAGACGAGATAAACTGTGTTCAATACCGGACGAAAACAAAGTGAAGCGCGTTCCAGGTCGCACGCACCAAAAGACTAGAGTCCACCTGGAGTGACACATGGAAAGAACAGGGCTACTTCTTCATCAACCAATTTCTAAAGACTGTTGACATCTCATGGAAGCCATAGGAACTGCAACCAGATTCCTATTAAAATGGGCTTACCATAGAAAACTAATGGAAAACAGATTGACCTCAAAAAAGAATTCCCTGGATGGATTGTGCTCGGGGTTTCGCCTGCCAAATCAGTTATGTTATACTCACAGACATTATTCAAACAGTTTTAGAAAGTGTTCGATCCAAATTCACTAATAATATGCATATCCTAGCTTCTGGGCCTAAGACCCAAAGGGGTGTAGTAGATGGCCAATATACCACGGCTAAGGGCTGTTCTTAGGCACCACGCAACAATAGTTGATTACTTTTTTCCAATCCAATGTATTTTCCACGTACATTCCACGTCATAATACGTTGACAAATGATGTTTAAACAACATTGATTCAACCAGTTTGTGCCCAGTGAACTGTTAATACAGTCCCAAAATGTTTAGCATGTCAGTTTTCAAGATAAATTACTTTCAAAAAGCAAAGTATAGCACTACCACATGCGTAATGTATCATCATGATGATGTGGCAGTGCTACACGCATCTTAAAAGTGCTACAGCTTGAAAGCTTCACTGCTGACATGCAAACATTTTTGGGACGATTTCAACAGTGGACTAATGAGTGGATTATTCCTTTAAGGAAGGGAGGAAAGGAGAAGGGATTTGTTTGAAGTATTCCAACAGAAACCAGAGGACCCACACCAGTCAACACAAACCTCAGATTGATTGCAGTAAGTCAGTGATGCACTAGCACCTCATCTGAATGTTTCTGTGTGGCCAAGAAGACGTCAATTATATGCTACAGCACAATATATTTTGGTCTTTCACTCACTTTAACCAACTTTTACAGTTTAAGGTGATCAAAATGGTGCACACAAACACGCATGCATGTGCACGCGCGTACACACGCACACACACACACAAACACACACACAATGTGCTTACCTTGGATACTTATTTTTCTGACGAGAACTCGTCTAAAGGTTCCTGAAAGACAGACTCAGACTTAGAAGGATCCATTTGTATCTGACTAGTTCCTGTGTCCCTTGTTTTAAACCTAAAACTCTCAAGAGAAACCAAACAAAGCATGTAAGATGTACACTGCTCAAAAAAATAAACACACTAACACTAAAATAACACATCCTAGATCTGAATGAATGAAATATTCTTATTAAATACTTTTTTCTTTACATAGTTGAATTTGCTGACAACAAAATCACACAAAAATTATCAATGGAAATCAAATGTATCAACCCATGGGGTCTGGATTTGGAGTCACACTCAAAATTCAAGTGGAAAACCACACTACAGGCTGATCCAACTTTGATGTAATGTCCTTAAAACAAGTCACAATGAGGCTCAGTAGTGTGTGTGGCCTCCACGTGCCTGTATGACCTCCCTTTAACGCCTGGGCATGCTACTGATGAGGTGGTGGATGGTCTCCTGAGGGATCTCCTCCCAGACCTGGACTAAAGCATCCGCCAACTCCTGGACAGTCTGTGGTGCAATGTGGCGTTGGTGGATGGAGCGAGACATGATGTCCCAGATGTGCTCAATTGGATTCAGGTCTGGGGAACGGGCGGGCCAGTCAATGCCTTCCTCTTGCAGGAACTGCTGACACACTCCAGCCACATGAGGTCTAGCATTGTCTTGCATTAGGAGGAACCCAGGGCCAACCACACCAGCATATGGTCTCACAAGGGGTCTGAGGATCTCATCTCGGTACCTAATGGCAGTCGGGCTACCTCTGGCGAGCACATGGAGGGCTGTGCGGCCCCCCAAAGAAATGCCACCCCACACCATGACTGACCCACCGCCAAACCGGTCATGCTGGAGGATGTTGCAGGCAGCAGAACGTTCTCCACGGCGTCTCCAGACTCTGTCACGTGTGAACCTGCTTTCATCTGTGAAGAGCACAGGGCGCCAGTGGCGAATTTGCCAATCTTGGTGTTCTCTGGCAAATGCCAAACTGGGGGCTGTAAGCCAAACTGGGGGCTGTAAGCACAACCCCCACCTGTGGACGTCTGGCCCTCATACCACCCTCATGGAGTCTTTCTGACCGTTTGAGCAGACACATGCACATTTGTGGCCTGCTGGAGGTCATTTTCCAGGGCTCTGGCAGTGCTCCTCCTGCTCCTCATTGCACAAAGGCGGAAGTAGCGGTCCTGCTGCTGGGTTGTTGCCCTCCTACGGCCTCCTTCACGTCTCCTGATATACTGGCGTGTCTCCTGGTAGCGCCTCCATGCTCTGGACACTACGCTGACAGGCACAGCAAACCTTCTTGCCACAGCTCGCATTGATGTGCCATCCTGGATGAGCTGCACTACCTGAGCCACTTGTGTGGGTTGTAGACTCCGTCTCATGCTACCACTGGAGTGAAAGCACCGCCAGCATTCAAAAGTGACCAAAACATCAGCCAGGAAGCATAGGAACTGAGAAGTAGTCTGTGGTTATCACCTGCAGAACCACTCCTTTATTGGGGGTGTCTTGCTAATTGCCTATAACTTCCACCTGTTGTCTATTCCATTTGCACAACAGCATGTGACATTTATTGTCAATCAGTGTTGCTTCCTAAGTGATTTCACAGAAGTGTGATTGACTTGGAGTTACATTGTGTTGTTTAAGTGTTCCCTTTATTTTTTTGAGCAGTGTATTTAAAAAATATTTACTTCATGTGAGGGTTGAATATAAGTGAATTACATCCAGATTAAGGTAAATAATATTCCATTTTAAACAGGTTTTTTGTAAGCTTTTTTTAACCAGAGAAGTCACATTGAGATTTAAGTCTCTTTTTCAAGTAAACCCTGGCCAAGAAAGCAGCATACATATACAGTAGTTACAGATATATTAGGCAAAACACAACATAAAATATAACAATGAATGGAAATTAAAACAGTGAAAATATCATGAAATAACCTAAAATCCCACAAAAACCCTCAATTGATCAGGGTTAGAACACAGCATGCACCAGCAACCTTGCCCCAAGACAAAGCACACTTTACTTTTCACTACATGCACTCACTTTATGTTGTAGGATTATATTGGCTGAGACTTGTGGTCCTGCATAGACGTCGGGGATGTAATAGATGAACGTGTTTATACCCAGCCTCAGGTTGTCGCACTGCAAATAAAAAACCAACGGTCTTCCCGTCTCATTTAGCCTCTTTAAAGAGAATAGCTGAGTAGGAGTAGTAGCAAGAGAGGAGGACAGCAGGTTAAGATCTGCCCTCCGTTTTCTCTACTTCTGTCAGAACAGAACATCATCTGTCTGTGTTGCCTGGTAACCATCTGAAGGGATATCTATCTAGGGACAGCTTTTTTAGACTTTAACTACAGAATGACAGTAGGACTTTGAATCTGTCCACGCATGCTGTTACTTAAAACTGGGATGGAAATAAACACGTTGTTTGAATAGTCCCCAATAGATGCTTTATAGATGTTCACTTGTCAACAAACTATTCAAGTAACTATCCACTCATCCTAACTCCAACCTTAGATTAATTTCCATATCCCAACTCAACCCTAACCCTGAACGCCAATGCTCCGTAGGCTCCGTACGAAGGGTGTGACGCAATTACAGGGCCTCTGGAGGCTTGTGGAGGCCAAATCGAGCTCCGCAAGGTATCGCTGTATCGATCGATGTAGCTCAGTATTGACATGAATGGTTGACGGTAGATGGGGCGAGAGGTCCTGTATGAACACAAACTCATTTCGTTGACAACCTTCTTCACAACAGCTCTACTCTTCTCCGCAAAGCACAATAAGTATGAATGCCCTGACTTCTGCAGACACTGTATCACCGTAACTGCTGTACAACCAAACCGAATTGGGATTGGTCATACAGCGCCTTTAACCCCATGTCCACATCCAAGCTGTGGCATATTAAACAGTGTTGCAGTTGACAGGGAGATTCTCAAATGCTCCTCTTCTACCACGGAATAGTTTTGAAATCCGCCGCACCCACTTTGAATCAGCAGTTTTTTTCTCAGGGGGAAAAAGGATGCCCACATTTAAAAACGATACGCTACTTATCGTTTATCTATAGAATGTCTAGCACAACTCATTACATACACATTGGTCGTTCTCGAATTGCGGTGGCATTTTGGCATGGGAAAAATTAACTTAATTTTTTTGTTTTGTATTTATTTAAATCTTCCCATTCTAAATCAACTAATATGGCAACTAAATTACTTTAAATATGCTTTACCATTATGATACAATTGTGCCACCAGTAGTAAAAGTAACACCAATGCATAGCCGCGGAAGTAGGGGTGCCGAGGGTGCTGCAGCACACCCTGATAAATCTGAATTGTTTTGTTTTTGTTTTCACAAAATTAGTGCACAAGGCCTTTATTACTCCTGTATGAGCAGAAAAAAATAGTTGTCAGCAGCGCGGGAAGCCATGCATCTTCCGACATCTTCCCACCACAATTCAAGAATGATTTCTTCTCTTTAATTGTTATTTGCCTGATGACACGCTAGTGGAGAAGGAGAGCCTAATTTTATACACGTGCATTTGTTTCCATGTTTTCTCTCCAATGAGGAAAGGATGCAGGTAATCGAGCCAATCCAATTGAGATTCTCCCATAGTTTGCTGATAGTTTGAGCATGCAGAGATCATCTCTTAGGGACAATGCAAATAAAGTGGGACCTAGTAGCCTTCCCCAAAGAAGGAGACAATTACACCATGTATTTCTTAGAGAAAACACATGAACTGCTGGGTAAATTACTATGTGTATTGTTGAGGGTCTGTCTGCCTAGTTTTCTGTACAACTTAGCATTTATAGAATGCCTCTATGCTCCCATTTTTTTGTTTAAACTGAATGACTGAGGATCAACGCTACAAAAAAGTTAGAAACTCAAACTCACCTGCTCTACTGTTTCTGTGACCTTGAATTTCATGTTGTTGTAGAACTCCCTCTTTGGTAGTAGATACAGAAGGATCAGATCGCATACTACAGTCGCCTTCGGAAACACAACACGATTATTAGCATCATAAACATAAAGAAATAATATACACTGACCAGGTGAATCCAGGTGAAAGCTACAGTGCCTTGCGAAAGTATTCGGCCCCCTTGAACTTTGCGACCTTTTGCCACATTTCAGGCTTCAAACATAAAGATATAAAACTGTATTTTTTTGTGAGGAATCAACAACAAGTGGGACACAATCATGAAGTGGAACGACATTTATTGGATATTTCAAACTTTTTTAACAAATCAAAAACTGAAAAATTGGAAGTGCAAAATTATTCAGCCCCCTTTACTTTCAGTGCAGCAAACTCTCTCCAGAAGTTCAGTGAGGATCTCTGAATGATCCAATGTTGACCTAAATGACTAATGATGATAAATACAATCCACCTGTGTGTAATCAAGTCTCCGTATAAATGCACCTGCACTGTGATAGTCTCAGAGGTCCGTTAAAAGCGCAGAGAGCATCATGAAGAACAAGGAACACACCAGGCAGGTCCGAGATACTGTTATGAAGAAGTTTAAAGCCGGATTTGGATACAAAAAGATTTCCCAAGCTTTAAACATCCCAAGGAGCACTGTGCAAGCGATAATATTGAAATGGAAGGAGTATCAGACCACTGCAAATCTACCAAGACCTGGCCGTCCCTCTAAACTTTCAGCTCATACAAGGAGAAGACTGATCAGAGATGCAGCCAAGAGGCCCATGATCACTCTGGATGAACTGCAGAGATCTACAGCTGAGGTGGGAGACTCTGTCCATAGGACAACAATCAGTCGTATAGAAGAAGAAAAGCCATTTCTTAAAGATATCCATAAAAAGTGTCATTTAAAGTTTGCCACAAGCCACCTGGGAGACACACCAAACATGTGGAAGAAGGTGCTCTGGTCAGATGAAACCAAAATTGAACTTTTTGGCAACAATGCAAAACGTTATGTTTGGCGTAAAAGCAACACAGCTGAACACACCATCCCCACTGTCAAACATGGCAGCATCATGGTTTGGGCCTGCTTTTCTTCAGCAGGGACAGGGAAGATGGTTAAAATTGATGGGAAGATGGATGGAGCCAAATACAGGACCATTCTGTAAGAAAACCTGATGGAGTCTGCAAAAGACCTGAGACTGGGACGGAGATTTGTCTTCCAACAAGACAATGATCCAAAACATAAAGCAAAATCTACAATGGAATGGTTCAAAATAAACATATCCAGGTGTTAGAATGGCCAAGTCAAAGTCCAGACCTGAATCCAATCGAGAATCTGTGGAAAGAACTGAAATCTGCTGTTCACAAATGCTCTCCATCCAACCTCACTGAGCTCGAGCTGTTTTGCAAGGAGGAATGGGAAAAAAATTCAGTCTCTTGATGTGCAAAACTGATAGAGACACACCCCAAGCGACTTACAGCTGTAATCGCAGCAAAAGGTGGCGCTACAAAGTATTAACTTAAGGGGGCTGAATAATTTTGCACGCCCAATTTTTCAGTTTTTGATTTGTTAAAAAAGTTTGAAATATCCAATAAATGTTGTTCCACTTGATGATTGTGTCCCACTTGTTGGTGATTCTTCACAAAAAAATACAGTTTTATATCTTTATGTTTGAAGCCTGAAATGTGGCAAAAGGTCGCAAAGTTCAAGGGGGCCGAATACTTTCGCAAGGCACTGTATGATCCCTTATTGATGTCACCTGTTAAATCCACTTCAATCAGTGTAGATGAGGGGGAGGAGACAGGTTAAAGAATCCTTTTCAAGCCTTGAGACAATTGAGACATGGATTGTGTATGTGTGCCGTTCAGAGGGCGAATGGGCAAGACAAATTGAGGCTGTTCTGAGGGCAAAAGGGGATACAACTCAATAATAGGAAGGCGTTCCAAATCTTTTGTACACTCAGTGGACATTTAACTATGTGTTCATAACTACCGCTGTCACACGACTGAATAGTTAAAGCTGTTTGTTTAGTCTACACTATGCAAGCTGCTTAAGAGATACTGTAGCCTACTTGAGATGCTGTATGCTTTGAAATACCAGATAGGATGTGTAGTATTGCAAGACTCACCACTCCAAAGATTCCAACGCCAGACCCTATAGCTGTTAGTGTTGGGATGATATCAAATTTTCTGGCCTGGGAAATAACAATACGATTAACAATCTTCATCGTTTTCATCTACCGTTGCAAGGGAGGAATTCAGAAACACTGGCTGGACCTTTACAAGGATCGCAACCATGAACTTCATGAACTTACCACTGAACGAACAATGATGTCAAATCGAATCCCAAACACTTTCAGAAGTGTTCTTTTTTCCTGTTTGTCCTCCATATAATGCTTTGCATACCTAAAGCACAAAATGTAAACATTTGAGCAGCCTCTAGGCTAGTGCTTTAATCAGATCTGTATTTCTCGCTCTTCTGCCTTTTACATTACCTAAGCCATGCAACTAAGAGTACTCTGTATAATGAATACAGTCGTATACAGTCGTATAGAGCATACTCTTCTTAGTCACATGGCTAACAAGACCCCTTTCTAAGTGTTTTTCTTTCACTTATTCAAAATTCAGAACAGGCTTTTTGATTTACAATAAGAAAGGGGCCCTTAACAGAAAGGTCAATAAATACTTCACTGTTGTTGCAGATGGGTTTTTTTTTCTGATTTATTGAGCTAGGACTGTGAAGATGAGACAGGAAATGCAGGCAAGATTGCGAGTCAGAAAGGCAGTGAGTCAGATTCAAACCCACACCGAATATGGGATAAAGTTGTACCAGAGTCTGCAGCACTAACCGCAAGACCACACAGGACACACATGGCAGATGTTTTATTTACCGGAAGTTGTATCCAACAGACGCTCTAGCCATGTCTATCTCATTGGGATTTCCATAGAGACCGTGGAAGGTGTAGACCGGTTTACACTGGTCATAGTCCAGGTTACAGGTCCAGTCAATGACGATACCAATCGCCCCGCCCTGTCACATGACAATCAGTACAATACATCCAGTCAGTGAGGGTACAACTAACCCCAAACAACACAATACTATGCCATCAACATTGCCAATCAATGAAGGTACCAATAACACCTAAGTGAAAAAGTAGTCTCCAGACACTTAAATCAGAAGCAATTTCTGTTTTTTTTACTCATCTTTCCCTCGGTAATGACCTTCGTCAGAGCATACTCTCGTTACCAATAACACCACCATCGATCAATGACTCAACAATAAACACCAACACTATGATCACCAACACCGAACACACAGCCAACCCATGGATTGACAGGTGCTTGTAAACCTGCTTCACTCATAAATAGTATATTATTATTGCTCACCACTTTGGCTATGGTGGCGAAGTTGAAGCCAGACAGCTGTACCAAGTCACCCAGTCTGAAAATGGGACACAGTGGGGACGTTGTCGGGTCATACACACAACTCTTGATGTACTGATTGTCGATACCTTCTACAAGGTTACTCCTGGGAAGGGAATGGGAAGAGATCATTGTTAAAAAAGATGACAAGTTTATATCTTACTGTACTGGTTATTTAACTACATAGATATTTGAATCAATATCACATTTGGGATACTACTTGCCTAAACATGAATGGATCTGGTAATTATATCACTCCTACCACTACTTATGGATTAGCTGTCACATGCCATCGCAATCCTTATTTAATGCATTACATACACAATACAGTGAATTTGGAAAGTATTACGGCCCCTTGACTTTTTCCACATTTTGTTATGTTACAGCCTTATTCTAAAATTGATCAAATTTGATTAAAAGCATCTCTGCACAGCTATTTTCAGGTCTCTCCCAGAGATCATGTTCAAATCCGGGCTCTGGCTGGGCCACTCAAGGACATTCAGAGACTTGAACCGGAGCCATTCCTGCATTGTCTTGGCTGTGTGCTTAGGGTTGTTGTCTTGTTGGAAGGTGAACCTTTTCCCCAGTCTGAGGTTCTGAGGTTTTCATCAAGGATCTCTATGTACTTTGCTCCGTTCCTCTTTACCTTGATCTTGACTAGTCTCCCAGTCCCTTCCTCTGAAAAACATCCCCACAGCATGATGCTGCCGCCACCATGCTTCACTGTAGGGATGGTGCCATGTTTCCTCCAGAAGTGACGCTTGGCATTCAGGCCAAAAAGTTAAATCTTGGTTTCATCAGACCAGAGAATCTTGTTTCTTATGGTCTGAAAGTCGTTTATGTGCCTTTTGGCAAACTCCAAGCGGGCTGTCATGTACCTTTTACTGAGGAGTAGCTTTCGTCTGGCCACTCTACCATAAAGGCCTGATTGGTGGAGTGCTGCATAGATGATTGTCCTTCTGGAAGGTTCTCCCATCTCCACAGAGGATCTCTGGAGCTCTGGCAGAGTGACCATCGCGTTCTTGGTCACCTCCCTGACCAAGGCTCTTCTCCTCCGATTGCTCAGTTTAGTTGGGTGGCCAGCTTTAGGAAGAGTCTTGGTGGTTCTTCCATTTAAGAATCGTGGAGGCCACTGTGTTCTTGGGGACCTTCAATGCTGCAGAAATGTTTTGGTGCACTTCCCCAGATCTGTGCCCGACACAATCCTGTCTCGGAGCTCTACGGACAATTCCTTCGACCTCATGGCTTGGTTTTTGCTCTGACGTGCACTATCAACTGTTGGACCTTATATAGACAGGTGTGTGCCTTTCCACATGTCCAATCAATTTAATTTACCACAGGTGGTAAATTTACCATCAAGTTCTAGAAACATCTGGATGATCAATGGAAACAGGATGCAGCTGAGCTCAATTTCGAGTCTCATAGGAAAGAGTCTGAATACTTATGTCAGGTGTTTTTATTTTTTTATTTTTAGTAAATGTGCAAACGTTTCTTAAAAACCTGTTTTCTCTTTGTCATTATGGGGTATTGTGTGTAGATTGCTGGGGGAGAAAATCATTAATTTTAGAATAAGGCTGTAACGTAACAAAATGTGGAAAAAGTGAAGGGGTCTGAATACTTTCCGAAGGCACTGTATATGTGTGATGTAATACATTTATACAATGGGTGGCTCTAATCCTTGACACTGATTTGTTAAAACGCATTCCAGGCAGTGTCTATTCCACAAGTTACCACTGGCTAAAGCTATGACTTTGAAATGCCTGTTCCGTTTCACTGTGAAATCCACTGTCTCATCAGCCCAGTCAGACAATTTATAAAGTTGATATCCACTGTTAGAAGCATCTAGACATTATCCATCTAGACATTCCATTTCTTTTAGACTAACAATTGGTTTTCAATAGCAGAGATTTGTATAAACCTTACTGTCTGTCTCTCTGACATTTGCAACATTGTTTCAGTATTGAAATTCGATCTCCAGCTTTCCCATAGTAATGGGAAAATGTAAGGGTGGGAGTTGGGATGAGACAGACAGACAGGCAACTTTTCTCAGCCTGTCGAAATTATAAACTAGCATAATTTTTATGGATATATACAAAGAAATGTCAATAGAAAACAGGTAAAACAAAACAAAGTGCAGCTAGTTTGCAGTCTTTCCAGCTTCCGTTTTAAGTGATTCTGCTAGCTGTGTTGTTGGCTAGCTCCTCCGAACAAGTGTCCTGACAAGAGAACACATTTTCTATGCCAGGTGAAATCGCGTATCATTAGCTCATTGTTATGGATGTATCAAAATGCTGTAAATTGTCACTAGAAAACAGCTTAAACAAATGCAAATGCAGCTATTTTGTTGTTATTCTGACTGCACTGTTAGACGTGACCGTAAGTTAGCCGTACTTGGATAACTAGCACGCAAGGGATAACAACATTGCCAGTATGGTAATAGAACGACTGGGTCGAGTCCATAGATGCAGAACAAAGACTTAACGACTGGGTCATGACTCTGGCAACCGAACCGATAGAACGAACAACAAGCCGGCTTGGGTAGCAAACCTAGATTTGTGTCGGGACTATCAAATAGTATGAATAAATTCATCAAAATAACATTTTTAAGGCAGCGCACAATTGGCCCAGCGTTTGGCCGGCCTGGATTTCCTTGTCCCATCGCGCTCTAGCGACTCCTTGTGGTGGGTCACCTCTCCCGCCTGCAAGCTGACTTCGGTTGCCAGCTGGATGGTGTTTCCTCCGACACATTGGTTCGGCTGGCTTAAGCGAGCTGTGTATCATCAGTTCGGCTTGGCAGGGTCATGTTTCGAGGACCCATAGCTCTCAACCTTCACCTCTCCCGATTCCATAGGTGAGTTGCAGCAATGGGACAAGACTGTAACTACCAATTGGATATCACAAAAAAGGGGTAAAAAATTATGTATATGTAAATCATTATATGAATAATGTACTTTTTTATTGTACTTTTACCCACTCGTTGTATAAATGTATTACATCACACATATACAGCCTTCGGAAAGTATTCAGACCCCTTGACTTTTTCCACATTTTATTATGTTGTTGCCTTATTCTAAAAGGATTAAATATACATTTTTTTTCTCAGCAATCTACACACAATAGTCCATTATAACAAAGCGAAACGTTTTTTGAAAATGTTTGCACATTTATTAAAAATAAAAAACATAAATACCTCATGTGCAAGTGTTCAGACCCTTTGCTATGAGACTAGAAATTGAGATCAGTTGCATCCTGTTTCCATAACTTCATGGGAGTACAATATACTGTACTCTATTGTACTTTATTGTACTATTCTCTACTGTGCCAACTCACTGTATTGTACTATTCAAACTTGTGAAATATACATCTATGATAGGTTCAGACTTAGTCCAGTCCGGTTCATCTGTGGACATTAACATCAAGGCCAGGGTGGACTGACCAAATTTCAACTACTTTTCAATGTCCGTGGACGTCTGGTGTCGTTTGGTGCTCAGTGGTTGAGGATGTTGTATATAGTAACTGGAAAGAGGGGGGGGTTCATGGGTAGGTGTCAGTAAGAGCTGGGAGAGGTGACATTAACTTGAAAGTGAGTGAGAAAGACAGAAAGGGAGAGGTTGTCCAGAATCAGACGGTTTTAAAAGTTAATTTGTGGAATTTATTTTTTCCTTAATGCGTTTGAGCCAATCAGTTGTGTTGTGACAAGGTAGGGGTGGTATACAGAAGATAGCCCTATTTGACCAAGTCCATATTATGTCAAGAACAGCTCAAATAAGCAAAGAGAAATGACAGTCCATCATTATTTAAGACATGAAGGTCAGTCAATGCAGAACATTTCAAGAACTTTGAAAGTTTCTTAAAGTGCAGTCGCAAAAACCATCAATCGCTATGATGAAACTGGCTCTCATGAGGACCGCCACAGGAAAGGAAGACCCAGAGTTACCTCTGCTGCAGAGGATAACATCATTAGAGTTACCAGCCTCAGATTGCAGACCAAATAAATGTTTCACAGAGTTCAAGTAACAGACAAAGCTCAACATGAACTGTTCAGAGGAGACTCTGTGGTCGAATTGCTGCAAAGAAAACACTACTAGAGGACACCAATAATAAAAAGAGACGTGTTTGGGCCAAGAAACACGAGCAATGGACATTAGACCAGTGGAAATCTGTCCTTTGGTCTCACACGTCCTTTGGCCAAATTTGAGATTTTTGGTTCTAACCGTCGTCTTTGTGAGAGTAGGTGAGCGGATGATCTTTGCATGTGTAGATCCCAACATGAAGCATGGAGGAGGAGGTGTGATGGTGTGGGGGTGCTTTGTTGGTGATACTGTCTGTGATTTATTTAGAATTCAAGGCACACTAACCAGCATGGCTACCACAGCATACTACAGAGATATGCCATCCCATCTGGTTTGCACTTAGGGGGACTATCATTTGTTTTTCAACAGGGCAATGACCCAAAATATACCTCCAGGCTGTGTAAGGGCTATTTGACCAATAAGGGGAGTGACGGAGTGCTGCATCAGATGACCTGACCTCCACAATCACCCGACCTCAACCCAATTGAGATAGTTTGGGATGAGTTGGACCGCACAGTGAAGGAACAGCAGCCAACAAGTGCTAGGCATAGGTGGAAACTGCTTCAAGACTGTTGGAAAAGCATTCCTCATGAAGCTCGTTGATAGAGTGTGCAAAGCTGTCATCAATTCATAAGGTAGCTATTTTGAAGATTCCATATGTATTATTTCATGGTTTTGATGTCTTCACTATTATTCTACAATGTAGAAAATGGAAAAATAAAGAAAACCCCTTGAATGAGTCGGTGTGTCCAAACGTTTGACTGGTACTGTATGTAGTACGCTAGAATTTTTTTTTTTGACACAGCCATTATCATCCGTGGCGGAGGAGAGAAAGTGTCGAGTGACACACACAGCGTTTGATTTGATTTTAGCTGCAGGTGATGTGCAGGACTCGCAGGTGCTATGCTTGTAAATACATTTGATCGTGGCTATTGAATAAATACATCTAAAACGTTTTGTTGTTAATCTGTAATACTAGCCACCTAGCTATTTATGTAATTTATGTATCACTAGCCACTTTAACACTCTTGCTTTGACCATCAGACAACAGAAAGAGAAAGAAAACAGTTTTGAGCTGAAAAGTATGCCAGTGGAAGAGAGGACAGTAGCAGGTGACCCCACTGTGGTTTGTGACTATTATGATTTCGGTAACGGAATTACAAGGCAAAAGGTAATATTTCTTAAACTTAGAGAAGGCAATCAATGTCTCCAAAACTAAATGTTTTTATTAGTTGGCTGGTGTAACGTTTGTCATCGGAAGGAGACCAAGGTGCAGCGTGGTAAGTGTTCATGATTCTTTAATTACTCAGAACACCAAACAAAAACAACAGAAGAATAACGAACGTCACGTTCTGCAGGCTTCACAGAGCTAACAAAAAACAAGATCCCACAAACACCAAAAGGAGAATGACAACTTATATGTGATCCCCAATCAGAGACAATGATAAACAGCTGCCTCTGATTGGGAACCACACTCGGCAAAAAACAAAGAAATATAAAACACAGAAATAAAGAAAGTAGAATGCTCACCCTAGTCACACCCTAGCCTAACCAAAATAGCGAATAAAAGCCTCTCTATGGCCAGGGCATGACAGCTGGAATCTTTACATCAACATTGTGTTTCAATGTATTTCTAAGACCCCTTAACCATCTGTTTATCCAGAAATGTTTAAGATGGAAAATGGTTGAAAAATGTATATATGCCTTTGTAACGATGTGCGCTGAGAGTTAGGAAGCAAGTTCAGGGAGTGAGTGTTTTAATAAATAAACAACATAATACAAAATAAGAAGCACGACCAACTAACAGAACTGACACAGAAACATAAACAATAACGCCTGGGGAAGGAACCAAAGGGAGTGACATACAGTGGGGCAAAAAAGTATTTAGTCAGCCACCAATTGTGCAAGTTCTCCCCCTTAAAGATGAGAGAGGCCTGTAATTTTCATCATAGGTACACTTCAACTATGACAGAAATCCAGAAAATCACATTGTAGGATTTTTAATGAATTTATTTGCAAATTATGGTGGAAAATAAGTATTTGGTCACCTACAAACAAGCAAGATTTATTAAAAAGGGGTCACTCAAAAAGGGGTGTATCAAAAAGGGGTCACTCACCTCTTAACACCATATGCTGGAAAGGTGACAGAGTTTTTGATGAACAGTGTGTAGTTCTCTGCCGACATCAAAAGTGCGGGACTGCACGGAAAACAGTAGAACATAGAAAACGAAGACAAACAAAGCATTAACACATCAAACATACATAGACATACAGAGAGTTCATCTTAAAAAAATGGAGGGAGACCATTTTCCTTTCATAAAATAGCTTACAAATCACTTGGTTCAGTTCAAAGTAACATTCAGTACATATAACAAGTAATGCATTATTATAGCTACAGGCTTTATGTAAAGTGTTAACAGAATTTTCAGTGATCCTACATACTCTGGGATTGCGTGGTCATCTTCCACAGGGCACCAGGCTACAACCTCACACGTCTTGGTTGTGTTCCCCACACACTTCCCCGTCATATGTCCTTGGGGTGGGCGGTGGAGGGGGGCAGCGAGACATAGACATGGAGAAAAGACACATGAGGGATATAGCTTTTCAACATGAAGTATGTCCACTTTTTCTTTCTCCTCGCTACTTAAAATCTTATCTAAAATGTATCTCATTACAGAACACCAAAGGAAACTGTTAAGTGAGCAAAAAGAGTGCGGAGATATCTCTTTTATCTCTCTGATCTGAAGAGTTTAATTTCCTTCTGCATGAAAAACATTGAAGCTGATGTGATTCTGAGAGGTTGAAAGGGCTTAGATATAACCCATGGGCATATTGGGACAGTTACAAAATACATAGCCAACCCTTTCAACTTCCTACGTTATATCGGTTCATAATTCTACTGTATAGGCTTATTAGATTGGCTCCTACTACTCCCTATGTGTCTGCCAATCTGTCTGCCTATGTCTCTGACTGTGCTTATGACTTGTGTCGATTGCATTTGTCTGCGAGTTAATGGTTCAAATCAAATGTTATTAGTCACATGTGCCCGAATACAACAGGTTAAATGCTTACTTACAAGCCCCTAACCAACAATGCAGTTTAAAAAAGAATAATAAGAATAAATAAAAGGAACAAGTAATTAAAGAGCAGCAGTAAAATAACAATAGCGAGACTATGTGTAGGGGGTACCTGTACAGAGTCAATGTGCGGGGGGCACCGGTTAATCGAGGTAATTGAGGGAATATGTACAGTTGTAGTCAGAAGTTTACATACACTTAGGTTGGAGTCATTAAAACTCATTTCTCAACCCTTCCACAAATTTCTTGTTAACAAACTGTAGTTTTGGCAAGTCGGTTAGGACATCTACTTTGTGCATGACACAAGTAATTTTTCCAACAGTTGTTTACAGACAGATTATTTCACTTATAATTCACTGTATCACAATTCCAATGGGTCAGAAGTTTACATACACTAAGTTGACTGTGCTTTTAAACAGCTCGGAAAATTCCAGAAAATGATATCATGGCTTTAGAAGCTTCTGACAGGCTAATTGATATAATTTGAGTCAATTGGAGGTGTACCTGTGGATGTATTTCAAGGCCTACCTTCAAATTCAGTGCCTCTTTGCTTGACATCACGGGAAAATCAAAATAAATCAGCCAATACCTCAGAAATAAATTGTAGACCTCCACAAGTATGGTTCATCCTTGGGAGCAATTTCAAAACAACTGAAGACCAAGCAGCTGTCATACCGCTCAGGAAGTTGACGTGTTCTGTCTCCTAGAGATGAACGTACTTTGGTGCGAAAAGTGCAAATCAATCCCAGAACAACTGCAAAGGACCTTGTGAAGATGCTGGAGGAAACAGGAACAAAAGTATCTATATCCACAGTAAAACGAGTCCGATATCGAGATAACCTGAAAGATCACTCAGCAAGGAAGAAGCCACTGCTCCAAAACCACCATAGAAAAGCCAGACTACGGTTTGCAGCTGCACATGGGGACAAAGATCGTACTCTTTGGAGAAATGTCCTCTGGTCTGATGAAACAAAAATAGAACTGTTTGGCCATAATGACCATCGTTATGTTTGGAGGAAAAAGGGGGAGGCTTGCAAGCCGAAGAACACCAATCCCAACCGTGAAGCACAGGGGTGGCAACATCATGTTGTGGGGGTGCTTTGCGGCAGGAGGGACTGGTGCACTTCACAAAATAGATGACATCATGAGATAGGGAAATGTTGTAGGATATATTGAAGCAACATCTCAAGACATCAGTCAGGAAGTAAAAGCTTGGTCACAAATGGGTCTTCCAAATGGACAATGACCCCAAGCATACTTCCAAAGTTGTGGCAAAATTGCTTAAGGACAACAAGGTCAAGGTATTGGAGTGGCCATCACAAAGCTCTGACCTCAATCATATAGAACATTTGTGGGCAGAACTGAAAAAGCGTGTGCGAGCAAGGAGGCCTACAAACCAGACTTAGTTACACCAGCTCTGTCAGGAGGGGTGGGCCAAAATTCACCCAACTTATTGTGGGAAGCTTGTGGAAGGCTACCCGAAACATTTGACCCAAGTTAAACAATTTAAAGGCAATGCTACCAAATAAAGTGGTGAACCTAACTAACCTAAGACACGGAATTGTTACTAGGATTAAATGTCAGAAATTGTGAAAAACTGAGTTTAAATGTATTGGGCTAAGGTGTATGTAAACTTCGGACTTCAACTGTACATGTAGGTAGAGTTATTAGAGTGACTGTGAATAGATAATAACAGAGAGTAGCAGCAGCGTAAAAGAGGGGGTGGCCAATGCAAATAGTCCGGGTAGCCATTTGATTAGATGTTCAGAAGTCTTATGGCTTGGGGGTAGAAGCTATTTAGAATCCTCTTAGACCTAGACTTGGCACTCCGGTACCGCTTGCCATGCAGTAGCAGAGAGAACAGTCTATGACTAGGGTGGCTGGATTCTTTGACCATTTTTAAGGCCTTCCTCTGACACCGCCTGGTATAGAGGTCCTGGATGGCAGGCAGCTTGGCCCCAATGATGTACTGGGCCGTACACTCTACCCTCTGTAGTGCCTTGCAGTTGGAGTTGGCCATACCAGGAGGTGATGCAACCCATCAGGATGCTCTTGATGGTGCAGTTGTAGAACCTTTTGAGGATCTGAGAACCCATGCCAAATCTTTTCAGTCTCGTGAGGGGGAATAGGTCTCTTCACGACTGTATTTGTGTGCTTGGACCATGTTAGTTTGTTGGTGATATGGACACCAAGGAACTTGAAGCTCTCAACCTGCTGCACTACAGCCCCATCGATGAGAATGGGGGTGTGCTCAGACCTCTTTTTCCTGTAGTCCACAATCATCTCCTTTGTCTTGATCACATTGAGGGAGAGGTCGATTTCCTGGCACCACACGGCCAGGTCTTTGACGTCCTCCTTAAAGGCTGTCTCGTCATTGTCGGTTAACAGGCCTACCACTGTTGTGTCATCGGCAAACTTAATGATGGTGTTGGAGTCGTGCCTGGCTGTGCAGTCATGAGTGAACAGGGATTACAGGAGTGGACTGAGCACTCACCCCTGAGGGGCCCCTGTGTTGAGGATCAGCGTGGTGGATGTGTTGTTACCTACCCTTACCACCTGGGGGGTGGCCCGTCAGGAAGTCCAGGATCCAGTTCCAGAGGGAGGTGTTTAGTCCCAGGGTCCTTAGCTTATTGATGAGCTTTGAGGGCACTATGGTTTTGAACGCTGAGCTGTAGTCAATGAATAGCACTGACTCAGTATTAGGTGTTCCCTTTGCCCAGGTGGGAAAGGGCAGTGTGGAGTGCAATAGAGATTGCATCATCTGTGGATCTGTTAGGGCGGTATGCAAATTGGAGTGGGTCTAGGGATAATGGTGTCGATCTGAGCCATTACCAGCCTTTCAAAGCACTTCATGGCTAGAGATGTGAGTGCTACGGGTCAGCAGTCATTTAGGTAGGTTACCTTAGTGTTCTTGGGCACAGGGACTATGGTGGTCTGCTTAAAATATTTTGGTATTACAGACTTGGACAGGGAGAGGATGAAAATGTCAGTGAAGACACTTTGCCAGTTGGTCAGCGCATGCACGTTTTAGTGTTATTTGCCTCGAAGCGAGCATAGAAGTAGTTTAGCTCATCTGATAGGCTTGTGTCACTGGGCAGTTCTCGGTTGTGCTTCCCTTTGTAGTCTGTAATGGTTTGCAAAGCCTGCCACATCCGACGAGCGTCGGAGCCAGGGTAGTACGATTCGATCTTAGTCCTGTATTGATGCTTTGCCTGTTTGATGGTTCATTGGAGGGCATAGCGCGATTTCTTATAAGCTTCCGGGTTAGTGTCCCGCTCCTTGAAAGCAGCAGTTCTAGCCTTTAACTCAGTGCGGATTTTGCCTGTAATCCATGGCTTCTGGTTGGGGTATGTACGTACAGTCACTGTGGGGATGACTTTGTCGATGCACTTATTGATGAAGCTAATGACTGATATATTGTACTCCTCAATGCCATCGGAAGAATCCCGGAACATGTTCCAGTCTGTGCTAGCAAAACAGTCCTGTAAGCTTAGCATCTGCTTCGTCTCATCACTTTTTTATTTACAGAGTCACTGTTTTCATTTTTGTTTGTAATCAGGAATCAGGAGGATAGAATTATGGTCAGATTCGCCAAATGGAGGGCGAGGGAGAGCTTTGTACGAATCTCTGTGTTTTTTTTCCCTCTAGTTGCACATTTAACATGCTGATAGAAATTTGGTAAAACGGATTTAAGTTTGCCTGCATTAAAGTCCCCGGCGTTGCCTCTGAATGAGGGTTTTCCTGTTTGCTTATGGCGGAATACAGCTCATTGAGTGCGGTCTTAGTGCCAGCATTGTTCTGTGGTGGTATGTAGACAGCTATGAAAAATACAGGTGAAAACTCTCTAGGTAGGCGAACAATACCTCGAGACTTCCTTAGATATCGTGCACCGGCTGTTATTTCCAAATATACATAGTCCACCACCCCTTGTTGAACCAGATGCCTCTGTTCTATCCTGCCGATAGAGCGTATAACCAGCCAGCTGTATGTTGATAATGTCTTCGTTCAGCCATGACTCCATGAAGCGTAAGATATTACAGTTTTTAATGTCCCGTTGGTAGTTTAATCTTCCTCGTAGGTCGTCGATTTTACTTAGCTTGTAGAACGGAAGGCAGTGGTTGTGTGCATGTATGCATAATATGTGTGTGTGGGACTCTGTTTGCATGCTTTAATATAATGGTGAGCCAAGGCGCTCAACCACCCTGCGTCATGTTGCTAAGAACATGGAAAGTTGTTGATCTGAAATCAAGCCTACTTTTTCTTCTTGCATGCATGACTTTGGGCAGGGAAACAATGATGATACAACCTGAACACTTATCTCCCTGACAAGGTTTTTAGCTCTCTGACAAGTGAAATCGTGTGCCATGTTAAACAACACCTGATTCTGATTACAAGTAATTAGAATCCAATACATACAGTAGTAATAATTGAACAAGGTAAAGGATAGACTACGAAGGACTGAATTATTTGCACTGAACTCACATCCCTTTGTTGTTTATCCCTTATTGTAGTTATAGATGGCCAGTGTGAGTAGTCAGGTGGGGAGGGTTGTGGTAGTGGCAGTGAAGAATGGTTAGTTTGGCTAGGTAGGTAGTGAAGAGGGTTAGTTAGTGCAGTGTTTCTCAACCTTTTTATACCAGGGACCGACAAGCTATGGCCGTCTTGTGTCAGGGACCGGCAAACTATACCTCTTCCTCATTTGGAGGACAACCTGCTAGCACTGTAGAACTGACTATATGTTCAGTTCAGTTAACCATCTCAGGAACTGGCCAGGACCGGCCAGCAATGT
Source organism: Oncorhynchus mykiss (assembly GCF_057628025.1). Classification (NCBI taxonomy): domain Eukaryota; kingdom Metazoa; phylum Chordata; class Actinopteri; order Salmoniformes; family Salmonidae; genus Oncorhynchus; species Oncorhynchus mykiss. The sequence continues at coordinate 57,868,157 of NC_143033.1, forward strand.
GCCATGAACCAACGCTGGTCCACCGACCAGAAGTTGACAAACACTAAGTAAGTGAGTGGGACTGTGTCACACTGCCATGCCGTCAGGACTTTACCATGTCCCGTACGTTCTATTATCCCTCTTTCACAGTCTGAGTCGGAGTTGCAGAGATACCTGGGTTCTGTGAGCTGAAACACAGGAAGGAGTTAGAGTCAATGTTTTTTTTTTTTGTGTGTGTGTGTGTGTGTGTGTGTGTGTGTGTGTGTGTGTGTGTGTGTGTGTGTGTACGAAACATGATACAATAGGTCAATAAAAGACTGTTTAGACCACATTTTCCTGATTGATGATCTCTGTGCAAATGAATTATAATTTTTCTTCTCTACATGTGTCATTGACAGCATCTCACAATGAAAGCAGATGAGCTGATATGATGTACTTTCCATTTAGCTTTAGTATTTATGAAAATACATTCATGTCAGAAAGATATACAAAGAGATACAGAAAATCCAATAAACACTTTTGAGATGAGTTGACATACCTCAGGACATTTTCCCATCTTCTGACCTTTGGTTATAATGTAGTTGGTCATCACCACAAAAGATGAGTCTCCCTGAGGTACGAGAGAGAAAAGCCCCATTTACACCTGGTTCTAACTTGCGTCTTTTGTTCTTATCTTGTCTACATTCTGATTGTGCCCACATTTTTAGACAGTTGTAGACAATCAAAATACACATTGTGATCCGATTGTGATCAGATCATCCTGCCCACATCCAGAGGTAGTCAGATACGCATTGTGTCTGGATATCTTACAAGTGTAGACAGATCTGAACAGAAAAACTATTTAAATCTTCATTATTTAGCCCTCTAAAATCATTGACAGGTGGTAGCATTGACTGATTACATCAATATGTCTTACAATAAATAAATACATATTATTTTGAAGAAATACCTGTGAAATAATTTGCATAAAGGAAGTAATCAGGCAATGCAGACACAGTGCAGAGATAACAGAAACATTTCTGGAAATGTGGGCACAATCATGTAGACAAGATCAGGACAAAGGACCCATGTTAGCACCATGTAAAAACAGGGCTAGAGAGACAGAGACACGGAGAGATTATAATAGTATCTTTAAATGTGACAATCACACAGTTTGAAGCCATTTGTTTTTCTTTAGTATTATAGCCACTATTGTTATTGTTGTCACTGTTGTTTTCATAATTATTATTGTATCACTTCGCTTTGGCAACATTGACCTTGTTATGAAAGCATATCGAATGATTTGAATTTGACCTGCATATATAACGATCCTCCATCCATTCCCTATGGGAACAACAAGGTCTGCTACCGGATATATTTTTACCTGTAAATGTCATCACATCAGAAGGTCATGAGGTGAAATCAGTTGTCATTTAAAAAGTTATTACCTTTCACAGACCTGCAGGTCATCTCTCCATGTTATGTGACAAACCTTTTGTCGCTGTTGTTTTTGTAACAGATCAAAATCCCCCGCCATGCAACAGAAATACTGAATTACATGAAGGTGCAGTCGAATAGCGCTGGTCTGAGGGACTTTTTCTTGTACTAGTAATTGCATTTCTATGACCCTCGCTCTCCTGTTTCATTCTATTGGCCTTCTCTCGAGTGTCGACCAGGATGTCGTACATGTTAATGTAAACTAACTCATATGTAGAGGCCATATAAAGCACAGGACATGTGGCCCTGAATTAATAAGGACTGGTACTGGAGTCTTCCTGCCTGGGTAACAGCATTAGATGGCATCTGACCTAGGTTCAAATACTATTTGACGCCATTTAGCTCTGCTTGATTTACACTTTATCTGTGCTTGATTGAGCTTCCCTGTTGTAATGGAATCAACAGCAAAGTCTAACATCTCCAAAGTACAAACCCCAGCCACCTGACACTCCAGGCAGGCTAAAGTAAACACTCAAAGTATTTGAAAGATCTTAAATAGTATTTCAACACAGGTCTGGATGGCATGCTTGTGTAATTCGGTCACATGATGCCAAGTCACCGACTTATGACCACTTCGGGAAGTGGTTATTATCATGCAAAGACAGATGTTATTACATCGATTCCTGTCAATTACATTGATTCCTGTTAAGGCAGTACCACAATGGCATCTACAGTGGGGCAAAAAGTATTTAGTCAGCCACCAATTGTGCAAGTTCTCCCACTTAAAAAGATGAGAGGTCTGTAATTTTCATCATAGGTACACTTCAACTATGACAGACAAAATGAGAAAAAAATCCAGAAAATCACATTGTAGGATTTTTTATTAATTTATTTGCAAATTATGGTGGAAAATAAGTATTTGGTCACCTACAAACAAGGAAGAAGTTACCTGTATTAATGGCACCTGTTTGAACTTGTTATTGGTATAAAAGACACCTGTCCACAACCTCAAACAGTCACACTCCAATCTCCACTATGGCCAAGACCAAAGAGCTGTCAAAGGACACCAGAATCAAAATTGTAGACCTGCACCAGGCTGGGAAGACTGAATCTGCAATAGGTAAGCAGCTTGGTTTGAAGAAATCAACTGTGGGAGCAATTATTAGGAAATGGAAGACATACAAGACCACAGATAATCTCCCTCGATCTGGGGCTCCACGCAAGATCTCACAACGTGGGGTCAAAATGATCACAAGAACGGTGAGCAAAAATCCCAGAACCACACGGGGGGACCTAGTGAATGACCTGCAGAGAGCTGGGACCAAAGTAACAAAGCCTACCATCAGCAACGGCATTGAAGATGAAACATGGCTGGGTCATTCAGCATGACAATGATCCCAAACACACCGCCCGGGCAACGAAGGAGTGGCTTCGTAAGAAGCATTTCAAGGTCCTGGAGTGGCCTAGCCAGTCTCCAGATCTCAACCTCATAGACAATCTTTGGAGGTAGTTGAAAGTCCGTGTTGCCCAGCAACAGCCGCAAAACATCACCGCTCTAGAGGAGATCTGCATGGAGGAATGGGCCAAAATACCAGCAAAAGTGTGTGAAAACCTTGTGAAGACATACAGAAAACGTTTGACCTCTGGCATTGCCAACAAAGGGTATATAACAAAATATTGAGATAAACTTTTGTTATTGACCAAATACTTATTTTCCACCATAATTTGCAAATAAATTCATACAAAATCCTACAATGTGATTTTCTGGATTTTTTTCTCATTTTGTCTGTCATAGTTGAAGTGTACCTATGATGAAAATTACAGGCCTCATCTTTTTAAGTGGGAGAACTTGCACAATTGGTGGCTGACTAAATACTTTTTTGCCCCACTGTAATTGATAGTGCAGTTAGAGTCAATATAATTTCTTTGTAGATGAATGTTATATTAAGACATGTCTGTGTAGTTACAGTAGTACAAGACAGCTTTTACTACTACTATTAATACTACTACTACTATAAAACTGCTCAATATACTGCCTATTTCAATATCTAGAAAATAAATACCTTTGGGTGTAATACAATGTTGAATCACTCAATCAGTACTGTATAACCAGTGTCAATTACATTGTTTTGGAAATGACCATGAGACTCATGTAAATACCTTGAATAAGTGAACATATACCATATATTATGATAACAGACAAGGTAATCTTCAGGTAAACACCTTGAATAAGTTAACAGATACCATATACCACTACTTGCCTAGAGAGTTTTCAGATATACTTTCGTGGCTGTTAATTTACCACCATGCTGGCACTAAGACCGCACTCAGTCAGCTGTATAAGGAAATAAGCAAACAGGAAACCACTCACCCAGAGGTGGCGCTCCTAGTGGCCGGAACCTTTAATACAGGGAAACAAATCAGTTCTACCAAATTTCTATCAACATGTTAAATGTGCAAAATAATTCTAGATCACCTGTACTCCACACACAGAGACGCGTACAAAGCTCTCCCTCGCCCTCCATTTGGTAAATCCGACCACAACTCTATCCTCCTGATTCCTGCTTACAAGCAAAAATTAAAGCAGGAATCACCAGTGACTCGGACTATAAAAAAGTGGTCAGATGAAGCAGATGCTGAACTACAGGGCTGTTTTGCTATCACAGACTGGAACATGTTCCGGGATTCTTCCGATGGCATTAAGAAGTCACCACATCAGTCACTGGTTTTATCAATAAGTGCATCGAGGACGTCGTCCCCACAGTGACTGTACGTACATACCCCAACCAGAAGCCATGGATTACAGGCAACAATCGCACTGAGCTAAAAGGTAGAGCTGCCGCTTTCAAGGTGCGGGTCTCTAACCCGGAAGCTTACAAGAAATCCTGCTATGCCCTGCGACGAACCATCAAACAGGCAAAGCGTCAATACAGGGCTAAGATTGAATCATACTACACCGGCTCCGACGCTCGTCTTATGTGGCAGGGCTTGCAAACTATTACAGACTACAAAGGGAAGCACAGCCGCGGGCTGCCCAGTGACACAAGCCTACCAGACGAGTTAAATCCCTTCTATGCTCGCTTCGAGGCAAGCAACACTGATGCATGCATTAGAGCATCAGCTGTTCCGGACGACTGTGTGATCATGCTCTCCGTAGCCGACTTGAGTAAGACCTTTAAACAGGTCAATATACACAAGGCTGCGGGGCCAGACGGATTACCAGGATGTGTGCTCCGGGCATGTGCTGACCAACTGGCAGGTGTCTTCACTGACATTTTCAACATGTCCCTGATTGAGTCTAATACCAACATATTTCAAGCAGACCGCCATAGTGCCTGTGCCCAAGAACACAAAGGCAACCTGCCTAAATGACTACAGATCCGTAGCACTCGCGTCCGAAGCCATGAAGTGCTTTGAAAGGTTGGTAATGGCTCACATCAATACCATTATCCCAGAAACCCTAGACCCACTCCAATTTGCATACCGCCCAAACAGATTCACAGATGATGCAATCTCTCTTTCACTCCACACTGCCTGCCATTTCCCACCAGGACAAAAGGAACACTTATGTGAGAATGCTGTTCCTTGGTGTCCACATCAACAAACTAGAATGGTCCAAACTAGAATGGTCCAAACACACAGACAGTCGTGAAGAGGGCACGACAAAGCCTATTCCCACTTAAGAAACTAAAAAGATTTGGCATGGGTCCTGAGATCCTCAAAGGGTTCTACAGCTGCAATATCGAGAGCACCATGACTGGTTGCATCACTGCCTGGTATGGCAATTGCTCGGCCTCTGACCGCAAGGCACTACAGTGGGTACTGCGTACAGCCCAGTACTGCACTGGGGCTAAGCTGCCTGCCATCCAGGACCTCTACACCAGGTGCTGTCAGAGGAAGGCCCTAAAAATTGTCAAAGACCCCAGCCACCCCAGTCATAGACTGTTCTCTCTACTACCGCATGGCAAGCGGTACCGGAGTGCCAAGTCAAGGACAAAAAGGCTTCTTAACAGTTTTTACCCCCAAGCCATAAGACTCCTGAACAGGTAATCAAATGGCTTCCCGGACTATTTGCATTGTGTGCCCCCCCAACACCTATTTTACGCTGCTGCTACTCTCCGTTTATCATATATGTATAGTCACTTTAACTACACATGTACAGTACATACTACCTCAATTGGGCCGACCAACCAGTGCTCCCGCACATTAGCTAACCGGTCTATCTGCATTGTGTCCTGCCACCCACCACCCGCCAACCCCTCTTTTACGCTACTTCTACTCTCTGTTCATCATATATGCATTGTCACCTTAACCATATCTGCATGTACATACTACCTCAAATCAGCCTGACTAACCGGTGTCTGTATGTAGCCTCGCTACTCTTATAGCCTCTCTACTGTATGTAGCCTGTCTTTTTACTGTTGTTTTATGTCTTTACTTACCTATTGTTCACCTAATACATTTTTTTCACTATTGGTTAGAGCCTGTAAGTAAGCATTTCACTGTAATTCGGCGCTGTTGTATTCGGCGCACATGACAAATCAACTTTGATTTGATATATTTTGATAACAGACAAGGTCATCTCAGGTAGATACCTTGAATAAGTTAACAGATACCATATATTATGACAATTTGTTCTTAACTGACTTAGTTAAATAAAGGTTACATAAATAAATAACAGACAAGGTAATCTTCAGGTAAAGACCTTGAATAAGTTAACATATACCATATATTATGAAAGCAGACAATGTCATCTTCCGGTAAATACCTTGCAAATAGATACTCATATAAGATCACAGGCTGTATAATCTTGTGTGTTTGACCTTCTTGCTGTTTTTGGTCATTGATCTCCTTACTCCTAACCATCAGTCGAACTGGTTGGTTCTGAATTAAATAGACCCATGATGGCCACACCCCTCAGAGTAAACAGTAGTGTCTTCTTTGTATCTCTTTATTGCTTAGTCACGGTCAACATGAGCTGACTACACTTAGGCAAACAATGTCACTGTGTTTACAGAGACTCTTCTGCTTGTCTCTGTATTTGCCTAATGTGTGTGCAGGATCAGGATGCGTGCAAAGGAACCACTGATGAAAGTTAGGTACAGTTTCACTCTCACACCTGTGTGTTGACAATGATATCACACGATACCACAGTTCATGTTCTTCACCTTCTTCATTTCCTCCTTCTTCTTCAATCTGTCAGACACCATCTGTCTGACTTCCCTGCATGAACCTCGCTGTAGTACTTCATTACGCATTGCTATTGCACTAGTATTACAGCACACTGGTAGATGTACTGTGAGGCTCAGTTCCTAGAGGGTGTAATGATATGTGACCTTTCAGGTCATTCATTCAGTTTCTCATTCATTACAGTACTAGTGTTGTTCGTCAACACACACAGCCACCTGTTCAAGGAAGATATTAGCCAATGACCCACCTGTTCAGGGAAGACGTAGTCGACCATGTCCCAGACCCTCTCCTCTCCATCCACGTTGGTGTAGCCCACCCCTTTCATCTTCGTAAAGACAGAACTCACGGCCGTGTCTGTCGACTGGTAGCCTTTCTCATAGATAAACACCCAACTGGATGGAGCAGAGGACACAGAGGATACCATAAATCAGTCAATAGATCAATCAAATGTATTTATAACGCCCAAACAGTTGTCTCAAAGTGCTTTACAGTAACCCGGCCTAGACCCTAAAAAAGCAAGCAGAAGCACATTGGTGAGGGAAAAGTCTCTAGCAGTCAGAAACCTTGAGAGGAACCAGGCTCATACAGTACTAGTGATTTCAGCATCTGAGATATGAAACCACAGGCAAGGGCAAAGATCCATGAGTATTGTCAGCATTTCTAGACAACCATTTTCAAATGATGCCAACAGCTACAGTATAGGTCAAGGTTACAGTACAGTACTGTATGTGTCATACATGTATGATGTGTTGTATGACTAATCTAGTTAATGTAAGTTCAATCAGTAAGGCTGGTCTTAATGCATCTTCTCACGTTAAACTTGGTTTGAGTAGTATAACGTATTCACATTGAAGCTTTCATCATGGGAACTTTATATTTGTCATTATTAATAATGGTCTCATCATCATCAGATTGAGCAGATGTGACGTGGTAGGTGGCAGTGACGTGCTGAGCTTCAAACCTGTGTCCTTATTGATTGTTTGAAATTGTAATTTAGCCATCAATTAAAAGAAGGAAGCAAACTTAAAGAGATACCAGACTTAGCATATCATAAGATTTAGCAATGCAATTCTCTAAGTCAACAGACAAAGCAGGAAAGAGCAGTACTGAGGAGGAGAGGAGTTGTGGCCGACCAAACGTTCTATCACAATGGACGGTTAGACTGAAGAAGGTTACCCAACAACATTCGCCAAAGACGACAGCTGCTTTGAAAAACATGAACGAGCAATTGAAAAAGCTGGATTTGATCCCTGGAGCAATAGCAGAAAAAGTATCGGTGGAGTCTAATAACAGCTTAATACAGTAAATAATGGCAGAAAATGAACCACTCCATGCCACAAAACTACAGGATGATAACAAATAAATGAGGGCTGCAATTCTAGATATAAAATGCAGATGCATGAGGCACAATATTGTTATGATAGGGGTGGAGGAAGAGCAAAACAAAGACTACTTGAAAGAACAACTCAGGATGACGGAGGAACACGGTAAAATGTGGATTACCAAAGGGCCCACCGTTTTGGCAGGGAACAGACCCGACAGACCTGTTGTTGCAAGGTTAACCCGGTTAACCCGTTACAAAATTAAGTGACAGTGCTGGGAAGAGGAAGGGACCTGAAGGATATAGCAGCGGGAAGTAGTTTGGGGGTGGGAGTGCTGCGCTCGTTTGGGGGTAGGGGTGCAGGACAAAAAAAAACATTTTGCCCATGCTGTAGACGGCTGTATCGGTCCGCTAATACAGGACTATTAAAAGGTCCAGTGCACTACTTTTGTGAGAAAACAACATTTTTTTCTCCAAAAAATATTTTTTATAAAAATAAATAAACATTCTGATTTTTCAGGGGGTGCTGCAGCAGGCTCAGCACCTCGACTTCCCGCGGCTATGCGGAAACAATTTATCTATCAATTAACAATATTCTTCAGAGATCGTGGACAGTAGACGGGTTCTTTACACTATTCTTAAACACCACAGGGCCAGAAAGTGCACCTGGCGTTGGACAAGCTCTACATTAACAACCATCTCTTCAGGGCCTCCAAGATAACAACCTGGTTGTGAGTAAACCCTGCAATGCTGAGCCAGTCATTCCAAATTAGGCCTACAACACAACATCCCTATTTTGTTTATCTCTCTCCCTCATGACGAGCAACCCCATGATGGTAACAGGGACAATTTGAGTATCATGCAGTAGCCTAAACCTATCGATGTTACATTGAGCCGAGTGAATGGAATATGAATGCCAGTCATCCAATATGCTGTAATAGAAATAAGGCCATGCTCAGAAGGAAAAAAAAGTGTCCTCCCTCATAACCGCCACTGACATTTATAGATTAAGTTATGTGGAAAAAGGCACTTCTGTCATGGGCAAAGAAATTCAAAAGGGGTGATGATATTAATTAATAATAATTTTAAGCCAAATGTGCAAACTGTCCAAACAGATTCGCAAGGAAGGTGGATCCTTTTGAATATGCTATTGAACGATAAACATATTTGGATAATTAATCAATGTGCTCCAAATAATGTTGATCCACACTTTAAAAAAAGATTTATAACAATCTATTGAGCTCACAAGCAACAAACGATCCTATTATTATGGTGGGAGATTACAACACGGTTTTAAGTACTTCAATGGACCATAAAGGAAATCACACTACAAACTATCACCCTTATGGACTTAAGGAGATAACAAATATTATGGGCACATTAGACCTGGTGGATACATGGAGGCTAACAAACCCGGACCTAGTGAGATATGGAGGAGGCTTAATCAATATTATTATATTATATTATTATTATTATTATTAATCAAGCTAGTTTCATTCTCACTGGCACCAAAAGTTTTTTCAAAAGTGTTGATAGGAGACAGAATGCGATCGAACCATCATCTAATTGGCCTCCACATAACTCTTACAGAATTTCCACTTGGTAGGGATATTGGAAATGAAATCAAAGCCTACTGGAGGACAATTGGCTCTTAACTAATACAAAATATTTTAGAACTGACATTTTCCTGCATGACATAGGCACATCCGATCCCCTTATTGTATGGGACACTTTGAAATGTACCTTTAGAGCTCAATTAATTCAATATTCATCTTTAAAACAAAAGCAGCTTCGGTTAAAAGAGATCAGACTAACAAAGGAAATAGAGGAACTAACAGGACAGGTAGATAGCAATAAAAAAAAACTGTACTATACAGGCACAGAATAAGTTGATGGACACCAGCTTGTGAGCAAGAGAATTAACAGGTAAGTAGATGATGTCATAGGGCTATACGTACGTACGCTGGTATAATATAAAAGGACATATAAAACAAGTACAGATGTTATATAAATGACATATAAAGTAATAACCCCCTGGCATCAAGCCCCAGAGACAGGATGTTACACACATCTACAACTCCCTGCCACTGCCTTACAGCTAAAGTCACAAGTGTCACACACACACACACACACACACATGTGCACACACACAGCGTTGTTTGGCTGTAATTAAACTTTAAAGAATTAAAGAACCTGGTACGTTTCAACTGGATGTTTCCGTCAAGCTAAGACTACAAATCCTATCGCTGTTGTTGTTTCTGAATGATAATTAAAGTCCACATAGAGAGAAACGTAAAAACAGCCACATTAGAAGAAACCAAAGCGTGAAATGAGGGAAAGCATTTTCCACTAGAACAATCTAAGAAAGATCTGTATCTGTTCTGTGTCCCAAGGCCTGGCAGAGAGAGAGAGACCGACAAAGTCAGACAGACCATGCGACAGATCTTTTTGATGTGTGATTGGCTTTGTGGCTCTTGCTGAGCACACTGTTTTTCAGACAGATTTATTTTGAGTCGCCCTACTTCTATTAAGGCCCATAGCCGTCTGATCCTGTGTGGTTCAGTTCGTAGAGCATCGCACTTGCAACGCCAGGGTTGCGGGTTTGATTCCCACCTGAGACCAGTACGAAAATGTATGCATTCACTACTGTAAGTCGCTCTGGATAGAAGCCAATTTATGCTTGATCCGAAAATATTGCCGGGGGCACCGTATGGATGGTGCGACACAATTGCAGAGTCTCCAGAGGCATGCAGAGGTCAAATTGAGCTCCATGCCGTGCAACACCCAAATCTTGTAACATTGCTGAGAGCTCCGTATAGCTCCGCATTGACATGATTGGTTGACGGTCGGTGGGGGTGGGAGGTCCTATATAAACACAAATCCACTTTCTTGACAACTTCCTTCACAACAGCTCAAATCCAGTAGGGCTCTGATTAAGAGAGTCCTGGACATGTTCCTAATCACCCCCCAACCCCAGACAGCACACATAACACATACAGTTTGGAGAAGCACAGGGTCAAGGTTGCAGTGCAGCGTCCCTGGATGGAGAGCATGTTCTGGGGTTAAGGGCCTTGCTCAAGGGCCCAACGGTAGGGGAATGTCTTTAGGATGTAAAGAAAGAACAAATTTATGAGGTGTGATAATTCTGGTATGACTGAATCTGCCAAGCTGAGCGCATTTAAGTTTCTCTAATGTGTTTTCAACAGAGAATGAACTTTTGAAATGTCACATGCCTTTCTGGCATTATCTCAAGGAGGAATATCTCTGAGAAATAGCAGTGTAGCTGTGAGTTTACCCATGTTTGATTGTTATCTGTGTGAGCACATGCCTCAGCCTGTTCATGTCCTGTAGCTCCTAAAGTCCAGATGCCTGAAGATGTATACAGACACACAAAACACACACACACACGCAGGCACGCACACACACACGTATATACACACACACATACACACACAAAGTGTAAACAAATCATTTGTTTTGTTGAGACATAACACAGTCTGTCTTCTGGTGCATCTCCAGTAAGAAAGTACAAAGTACAACATGAAAGTCCAAAGAATTCATCCTCCTTCCACAACACTGACTCATCCCACTATTTGCAAACCTACATGTGGTAGCAAGTCTGCAAGCTAAGGAGAGGATTGGTCCAATGTGAGTATCTATGTGAACAAGTTTCCCAATATGTAGTAATGTTGCATTACCCAAGACTGGTGATAAGAGGGATGTCTTCAGCTACAGCTAATTCTAGCTCCTTGTTCCTTATATGCTCACATTATACAATATAACATGACAGCTGCTGTTCCATCATTCTTCACTATTCCTCCAGATAATTAATTCAGCTGCCACAACAGCCAGTCACAAGAAAGTTCCTCTTTACATCTATTCATCCTGTATGCAAAAAGTGAATAGTATGTATAAGCTGGAAGTAGAAACCTGTAGTTGAGGTCAGAAGTTTACATACACTTAGGTTGGAGTCATTAAAACTATTTTTTCAACCACTCCACAAATTTCTTGATAACAAACTATAGTTTTGGCAAGTCGGTTAGGACATCTACTTTGTGCATGACACAAGTCATTTTTCCAACAATTGTTTACAGACAGATCATTTCACTTATAATTCACTGTATCACAATTCCTGTGGGTCAGAGGTTTACATACACTAAGTTGACTGTGCCTTTGAACAGCTTGGAAAATTCCAGAAAATGATGTCATGGCTTTAGAAGCTTCTGACAGGCTAATTTACATCATTCAAGTAAATTGGAGGTGTACCTGTGGATGTATTTCAAGGCCTACCTTCACACTCAGTGCCTCTTTGCTTGACATCATGGGAAAATCAAAAGAAATCAGCTAAGAGCTCAGAAAAAACATTGTAGATCTCCACAAGTCTGGTTTAGCCTTGGGAGCAATTTCCAAACGCCTAGAGGCACCATGTTCATTTGTACAAACAATAGTACACAAGTATAAACACCATTTGACCACACAGCCATCATACCGCTCAGGAAGGAGACATGTTCGGTCTCCTAGAGATGAACGTCCTTTGGTGTGAAAAGTGCAAATCAATCCCAGAACAACAGCAAAGGACCTTGTGAAGATGCTGGAGGAAACGGGTACAAAAGTATCTATATCCACATTAAAACGAGACCTATATCGACATAACGTGAAAGGCCGCTCAGCAAGGAAGATGCCACTGCTCCAAAACCGCCATACAAAAGCCAGACTACGGTCTACAACTTTACATGGGGACAAAGATCGTACTTTTTGGAGAAATGTCCTTCTTGTCTGATGAAACAAAAATAGAACTATTTGGCCATAATGAACATCGTTATGTTTGGAGGAAAAGGGGGGATGCTTGCAAGCTGAAGAACACCATCCCAACCGTGAAGCACGGGGGTGGCAGCATCATGTTGTGGGGGTGCTTTGCTGCAGGAGGGAATGGTGCACTTCACAAAATAGATGGCATCATGAGGTAAGAAAATTATGTGGATATATTGAAGCAACATCTCAAGACATCAGTCAGGAAGTTAAAGCTTGGTCGCAAATGGGTCTTCCAAATGGACAATGACCCCAAACATGCTTCCAAAGTTGTGGCAAAATGGCTTAAGGACAACAAAGTCAAGGTATTGGAATGGCCATCACAAAGCCCTGACCTCAATCCCATAGAAAATTTGTGGGCAGAACTGAAAAAGCGTGTGAAAGCAAGGAGGCCTACAAACCTGACTCAGTTACACCAGCTCTGTCAGGAGTAGTGGGCCAGAATTCACCCAACTTATTGTGGGAAGCTTGTGGAAGGCTACCCGAAATGTTCGACCCAAGTTAAACTACTTAAAGGCAACGCTACCTAATACTAATTGAGTGTATGTAAACTTCTGACCCACTGAGAATATGATGAAAGAAAGAAAAGCTGAATAATTAATTCTCTCTACTTATATTCTGACATTTCACATTCTTAAAATCAAGTGGTGATCCTAACTGACCTAAAACAGGGAATCTTTTACTTGAATTAAACGCCAGGAATTGTGAAAAACTGAGTTTAAATGTATTAGGCTAAGGTGTATGTAAACTTCTGACTTCAATTGTTAGTGTTATTGTTTATTAGTTTACTCCAATTAGGAGAAGGATGGTAGGGTTTGCGGGGAATAATAAAGGAAGGTATATTCAAATAGAAGTGTATGTGCATATATGTATGTGTGTATATATATGTGTATATGTATGAATGTTTATATGTGTACAGAGTGGGCTCCAAAATTACTGGCACTTCTGACTGGCAATGCACGAACATTACTTAAAAAAATATAAACAATATAATTATAGACGGAAACTCAATATACCAACATGTGAGAAATACTGTTATTTATTAATGTTTCAATGGAACCCACCAAAATAATTTATTGATTTAATAAAAAATGAACGTCCTCCAAATCAAGGTTTCACAATTAATGGCACCCTTAAATATTATTGTAAATAATATCTACCAAGATTAAACCAGGAATTAAATTCAATTTATTTAAGTTGATCTAAGTATTAAGGAACTATATTGAGCCATTACATCACTTCCTGTTTCACTAGGGTATAAAAATGAGGTAACACGCATGCAATATCCCTTTGTCATCCAACATCATGAAGAAAACAAAAGAACTGGCAGTTCAAAAGGACAGATGGTCATAGACCTTTATACATCTGGTAATGGCTACAAGAAGATCCACAAACGATTGAATATACCATTGAACACTGTCAGAGTAATTATAAAAAAAGTCAAAAGATATGGAACAGTTGAAAACCCCAGGATAGGGAGGAGGATGGTGAGAGAAGAAACAAAATCCCCAATAAACACTGTGAAAGAATTGCAGTCCTTGGTGGGTCAGTGATGTTTTGGGGCTGTTTTAATTCCAGAGGTCCAGGGGCACTGGTTAAGATTGATGACATAATGAATTCCACCAAGTATCAGGCAATTTTGGCTGACAATCTGGTTCACTCTGCCAGAAGGCTGGGACTTGGCCGTAGGTGGACTTTCCAACATGACAATGACCCAAAACATACCTCAAGATCCACACAGAAATGGTTCTGTGACAACAAAATCAATGTTCTGTCATGGCTATCTCTGTCGCCGGACATCAATCCAATCGAAAACTTGTGAGCAGTTGATAAGCGCAAACCTAAGAATGTGAAGGATCTTGAAAGGATCTGCTTAGAGGAATGGTCCAAAATCCCTCCAAATGTGTTCCTTGTCAAACATTACAGGAAAGGACTCCAGAGGTGGTTTCACTATGAGTGCCAATAATTATGAAACCTTGATTTTGGTCAAATGTATTTTGCATTAAATAATTGTACGATTTTGGTGGCTTCCATTGAAGCATTAATAAAGTACAGTAATTTCTCACGTGTTGGTATTTTGAGTTTCTCTGTAATTATATTGTTTATATTTTTTTTATGTATTATTTGTGCATTGCCAGTCAGGGGTGCCAGTAATTTTGGAGCCCACTGTAGATATGTGGATGTATGTATATATATAGATATATTTACCCCAAAAATAAATAAATGGTTTGTAAATGATGCAGACAATTACATTGATGGAAGCAACAATCTATCCTCAATATTAAAGCTGATCCACCTCCTAAAAAAAAAGCAAGTCATTAGGTTGGGTACACTAGATTACTTTCTAAATGTAATCCATTACAGTTACTAGTTACCTGTCCAAAATGTTAATCAGTAACGTAACTTTTGGATTATTACCCAAACTCAGTAACGCAATCTGATTACTTGATTACTTTCAGTTACTTTTAGAATACTTTTCCCTTAAGAGGCGCAGGTTAGTAGTTGGAACAGCCACAAAGTCATAAAATCTGATTTTAAACCTAACCTTAACCCTAACCGTACCACATAGCTAGCCCTTATGCCTAATCCTAACCTTAAATAGCCCTAACCTTAACCACACTGCTAACCCTAATGCCTAACCCTAACCTTAAATTAAGACCAAAAAGCAACCCAATAAATAGTTTTTTACAATTCAGCAAATTTGGGATTTGCAGCTGAAAATCACTCAGTTCTGCCTAAAGAACAAGACTCGTCCCAATAAACGTCAACCTAGTTAAGAGGCATTAGCAGAAGACAAACATTTGTATTACCATTTGAACATCTATTGCAGGATAAATTAATGTTAGAGTTTACATAGCTGGCTATAAATGGATGTTGCATTTTACTTTATGGGTTGGTTAAGTAGACTATTTCTAACCTATTGCATTCTACTGCAGATTCTAATATGATTAGGCTAAAAACTCTACCAGATTTTAAGTCATTCCAATTTAATACCCTTAATCTTCAAAAACAGGACTTTGAAATTTGGAAAAACAGATTAGCCAAATGGCTATACCTAAGCATAACCCCAAAACTAAGGACTAATTAGCCTACTCTATTGTTTATGATTTTGCTGTCATAGAGGACTGATTGGTCTCATTGCTTTGAGTTAAAAAATAAATAGGCTTTTATGCTTGATCCGAAAATATGGTTGGAGGCACCATATGGACGGTATGACGTAGTTGCAGAGCCTCCGAGGCATGCAGAGGCCAAATTGAGCTCCATACCACATTGCCGTGCTCCTCCAAAAAAAAATAACAATGTGGAGAGTTCTGTATAGCTCCACACTGACATGATTGGTTGACGGTAGGTATTTGTAATTGTCTTTATTATGGATCCCCATTAGCTGCTTCCTGAGGTCCTGCAAAATTAAGGCAGTTACACAATTTTAAAAAATTACAATACATTCATATCTGATTTCACAACACACTAAGTGTGTGCCCTCAGGCCGTTACTCCATTACCACATATCTACAAAACAATAATCTTGGAATCTTGGAACTACCAATCCCGGATTCAGGAGAATTGTCATCAACTACACTAATTAGCATAGCGCAACGGTCAAAAAATATTACTAGAAAATATTCATATTCATGAAATCACAAGTGAAATATAGTGAAACACAGCTTAGCCTTTTGTTAACCACCCTGTCATCTCAGATTTTGAAATTATGCTTTACAGCCAAAGCAAGACAAGCGTTTGTATAAATTTATCGATAGCCTAGCATAGCATTATGTCCAGCTAGCAGCAGGAAGCTTGGTCATGAAAATCAGAAAAGCAATCAAATTAACTGTTTACCTTTGATGATCTTTGGATGTTTTCACTGACAAGACTCCCAGTTAGACAGCAAATGTTCCTTTTCTTCCATAAAGATGATTTTTATACCCAAAATTCCTCCGTTTGTTTGTCACGTTATGTTGAGAAATCCACCGGAAATAGCTGTCACGACAACGCCGAAAATAAAATCTACTTATATCCATAATATCGACAGAAACATGGCAAACATTTTTATAATCAATCCTCAAGGTGTTTTTCAAATATCTATTCGATAATATATCAACTGGGAGAATTGGCTTTTCAGTAGGAGCAAGAGGAAAAATGACTACCTCTGTCTTTTACGCAAGAATCACTCTGAGAGCCCTCAGCTGGCCACTTATGCAATGTAGTCGTTTACGCTCATTCTTCAACATAAAGGCGTGAAACTACGTCACAATGCTGTAGACACTTTAGGGAATATGTAGAAAAAGGAATCTGGTTGATATCCCTTTCAGTGGCCAATAGGGGTGCATAGGAACACAACGATTTCAAAACATGAGTCACTTCCTGATTGGATTTTTCTTAGGCTTTTGCCTGCAATATCAGTTCTGTTATACTCACAGACAATATTTTGACAATTTTGGAAACTTTAGAGTGTTTTCTATCCTAAGCTGTCAATTATATGCATATTCTAGCATCTGGTCCTGAGAAATAGGCGGTTTACTTTGGGAACGTTATTTTTCCAAAAATAAAAATAGTGCCCCCTAGTTTCAAGAGGATATAAATAAAGGTGAAATAAAAAAATGTAAATTAAAAATAGTGCGTATGTTATGATGTGTGTATATGCATGTGTCTGTGCCTATGTTTGTGTTGCTTCACAGTCCCCTCTGTTCAATAAGGTGTATTTTTATCAGTTTTTTAAATCTGATTCTACTGCTTGCATCAGTTACCTGATGTGGAATAGAGTTCCATGAAGTCATGGCTCTATGTAGTACTGTGCGCCTCCCATAGTCTGTTCTGGACTTGGGAACTGTGAAGATACCTCTGGTGGCATGTATTGTGGGGTATACATGGGTGTCTGAGCTGTGTGCTAGTTGTTTAAACAGACAGCTCGGTGCTTTCAACATGTCAATATCTCTTACAAGTAGTGATGAAGTCAATCTCTCCTCCACTTTGAGCCAGGAGAGTTTGACATGCATATTATTCATGTTTGCTCTCTGTGTACATCCAAGGGCCAGCCGTGCTGCCCTGTTCTGAGCCAATTTTCCTAAGTCCCTCTTCGTGCCACCTGACCACACGACTGAAAAGTAGTCCAGGTGCGACAAAACTGGAGCCTGTAGGACCTGCCTTGTTGATAGTGTTGTTAAGAAGATGGAGCAGCACTTTATTATGGACAGACTTCTCCCCATCTTATCTACTGTAGCAATATGTTTAGACCACAACAGTTTACAATCCAGGGTGACTCCAAGCAGTTTAGTCACCTCAAATTGCTCAGTCTCCACATCATTTTTTAGAAGATTTAGTTCAGGTTTAGGGTTTATTGAATGATTTGTCCCAAATACAATGATTTTAGTTTTTTTAAATATTTAGGAATAACTTATTCCTTGCCACCCGTTCTGAAACTAACTGCAGCTCTTTGTTAAGTGTTGCAGTCAATACAGTCGCTGTAGTAGCTGACTTGTATAGTGTTAAGTCATTTGCATAAATAGACACAATGGCTTTACTCAAAGCGTGGCATGTCATTAGTAAAGATTTTAAAAAGTAAGAGGCCTAGACAGCTGCCATGGGGAATTCCTGATTCTACCTGGATTTGTTATGCACGTGAGTGAGGACCCAAAAGCGGTTTAACAAAAACAGAGTCCTTTAATGTCAAAACACAGGTAAGACATAGATCCTCTTCAAATGTATATGATGGCAAAATAAACAACCCGCAGAGAGGGCGACAAATGAAACATAAAGTCCTTCTGAATATCACAGAAGAGTTCCCCTTCTAGCAGCAGAGGAGAATAGCTGGGTTAGAGTCCCCTTCTAGCAGCAGAGGAGAATAGCTGGGTTGTAGAGGACAGAGGTACCTGATCACACGTAGCCTCAGATGAACAGGCAGATTCCGACAGGACAGGACAAGGTTGAAGCAAACGAGACGATAGTTTGGTTCTGGCATGAGAAACTCAAACAAGAATCTGACAAAGACAGAAGCAGGAACAGAGAGAGAAATAGAGACCTAATCAGAGGGAAAAAAGGGAACAGGTGGGAAAAGGGTGAACGAGGTAGTTAGAGAAGATGAGGAGCAGCTGGGGGAAGGAGAGGAAGAGGTAACCTAATACGACCAGCAGAGGGAGACGGAGTGAAGAGAAAGAACAGGAACAAGACATAATATGACAATACATGACAGTACCCCCCCACTCACCGAGCGCCTCCTGGCGCACTCGAGGAGGAAACCTGGTGGCAACGGAGGAAATCATCGATCAGCGAACGGTCCAGCACGTCCCGAGAGGGAACCCAACTCCTTTCCTCAGGACCGTACCCCTCCCAATCCACTAGGTACTGATAACCACGGCCCCGAGGACGCATGTCCAAAATCTTACGGACCCTGTAGATAGGTGCGCCCTCGACAAGGATGGGGGGGGGGGGGAGACGAGCGGGGGCGCGAAGAACGGGCTTAACACAGGAGACATGGAAGACCGGGTGGACGCGACGAAGATATCGCGGAAGAAGAAGTCGCACTGCGACAGGATTAATGATCTGAGAAATACGGAACGGACCAATGAACCGCGGGGTCAACTTGCGAGAAGCTATCTTAAGGGGAAGGTTCTGAGTGGAGAGCCAAACTCTCTGACCGCGACAATATCTAGGACTTTTAGTTCTACGCTTATTAGCGGCTCTCACAGTCTGCGCCCTATAACGGCAAAGTGCAGACCTGACCCTCTTCCAGATGCGCTCGCAACGTTGGACAAAAGCCTGAGCGGAGGGGACGCTGGACTCGGCGAACTGAGACGAGAACAGCGGAGGCTGGTACCCGAGGCTACTCTGAAAAGGAGATAGCCCGGTCGCAGACGAAGGAAGCGAGTTGTGGGCGTATTCTGCCCAGGGGAGCTGTTCTGACCAAGACGCAGGGTTCCGAAAAGACTGTGTAAGATGCGACCAATAGCCTGATTGGCCCGTTCTGCTTGACAGTTAGACTGAGGGTGAAAGCCGGAAGAGAGACTGACGGAAGCCCCAATCAAACGGCAAAACTCCCTCCAAAATTGAGACGTGAATTGCGGACCCCTGTCCGAAACGACGTCTGACGGAAGGCCTTGAATTCTGAAAACATTCTCGATGATGATTTGTGCCGTTTCTTTAGCAGAAGGGAGCTTAGCGAGGGGAATAAAATGAGCCACCTTAGAGAACCTATCGACAACCGTAAGAATAACAGTCTTCCCCGCTGACGAAGGCAGTCCGGTGATAAAATCTAAGGCGATGTGAGACCACGGTCGAGAGGGAATGGGAAGCGGTCTGAGACGGCCGGCAGGAGGGGAGTTACCGGACTTAGTCTGCGCGCAGACCGAACAAGCAGCCACGAAACGACGCGTGTCATGCTCCCGGGTGGGCCACCAAAAACGCTGCCGAATGGAAGCAAGCGTACCCCGAACGCCGGGGTGGCCGGCTAACTTGGCAGAGTGAGCCCACTGAAGAACGGCCAGACGAGTAGGAACGGGAACGAAAAGAAGGTTCCTAGGACAAGCGCGCGGCGACGGAGTGTGAGTGAGTGCTTGCTTTACCTGCCTCTCAATTCCCCAGACAGTCAACCCGACAACACGCCCCTCAGGGAGAATCCCCTCGGGGTCAGTGGAGGCTACTGAAGAGACGAGATAAAGCATCAGGCTTGGTGTTCTTAGAGCCCGGACGATAAGAAATCACGAACTCGAAACGAGCGAAAAACAGCGCCCAACGAGCCTGACGCGCATTAAGTCGTTTGGCAGAACGGATGTACTCAAGGTTCCTATGGTCAGTCCAAATGACAAAAGGAACGGTCGCCCCCTCCAACCACTGTCGCCATTCGCCTAGGGCTAAGCGGATGGCGAGCAGTTCGCGGTTTCCCACATCATAGTTACGTTCCGACGGCGACAGGCGATGAGAAAAATACGCGCAAGGGTGGACCTTGTCGTCAGAGAGGGAGCGCTGAGAAAGAATGGCTCCCACGCCCACCTCTGACGCGTCAACCTCGACAACGAACTGTCTAGAGACGTCAGGTGTAACAAGGATAGGTGCGGATGTAAAACGATTCTTGAGGAGATCAAAAGCTCCCTGGGCGGAAACGGACCACTTAAAGCCCGTCTTGACAGAAGTAAGGGCTGTGAGAGGAGCTGCCACCTGACCGAAATTACGGATGAAACGACGATAGAAATTCGCGAAGCCGAGAAAGCGCTGCAGCTCGACGCGTGACTTAGGGACGGGCCAATCAATGACAGCTTGGACCTTAGCGGGATCCATCTTAATGCCTTCAGCGGAAATAACAGAACCGAGAAATGTGACGGAGGAGGCATGAAAAGTGCACTTCTCAGCCTTCACAAAAAGAAAATTCTCTAAAAGGCGCTGGAGGACACGTCGAACGTGCTGAACATGAATCTGGAGTGACGGTGAAAAAAATCAGGATATCGTCAAGGTAAACGAAAACAAAGATGTTCAGTATGTCTCTCAGGACGTCATTGACTAATGCCTGAAAGACAGCTGGAGCGTTAGCGAGGCCGAAAGGAAGAACCCGGTATTCAAAGTGCCCTAACGGAGTGTTAAACGCTGTCTTCCACTCGTCCCCCTCCCTGATGCGCACGAGATGGTAAGCGTTACGAAGATCCAACTTAGTGAAAAACCTGGCTCCCTGCAGGATCTCGAAGGCTGAAGACATAAGAGGAAGCGGATAACGATTCTTCACTGTTATGTCATTCAGCCCTCGATAATCTATGCAGGGGCGCAGGGACCCGTCCTTCTTCTTAACAAAAAAAACCCCCGCTCCGGCGGGAGAGGAGGAGGGGACTATGGTACCGGCGTCAAGAGCTACAGACAAATAATCTTCGAGAGCCTTACGTTCGGGAGCCGACAGAGAGTATAGTCTACCCCGGGGGGGAGTGGTTCCCGGAAGGAGATCAATACTACAATCATACGACCGGTGTGGAGGAAGAGAGGTGGCCCTGGACCGACTGAACACCGTGCGCAGATCGTGATATTCCTCCGGCACCCCTGTCAAATCACCAGGCTCCTCCTGTGAAGAAGAGACAGAGGAAACAGGAGGGATAGCAGACATTAAACATTTCACATGACAAGAGACGTTCCAAGAGAGGATAGAATTACTAGACCAATTAATAGAAGGATTATGACAAACTAGCCAGGGATGGCCCAAAACAACAGGTGTAAAAGGTGAACGAAAAATTAAAAAAGAAAGGGTTTCGCTATGATTACCAGAGACAGTGAGGGTTAAAGGTAGCGTCTCACGCTGAATCCTGGGAGAGGACTACCATCCAAAGCGAACAAGGCCGTGGGCTCCCTTAACTGTCTGAGAGGAATGTCATAAAACAGTCATGCCATAAAACAGCCCTCCGCCCCAGAGTCTATCAAGGCACTGCAGGAAGCTGACGAACCGGTCCAGCGTAGATGGACCGACAAGGTAGTGCAGGATCTTGAAGGAGAGACAGGAGTAGTAGCGCTCACCAGTAGCCCTCCGCTTACTGATGAGCTCTGGCTTTTACTGGACATGAAGTGACAAAATGACCAGCGGAACCGCAATAGAGACAGAGGCGGTTGGTGATTCTCCGTTCCCTCTCCTTAGTCGAGATGTGGATACCCCCCAGCTGCATAGGCTCAGCACCCGAGCCAGCGGAGGAAGATGGTAGTGATGCGGAGAGGGGGGCAACGGAGAACGCGAGCTCCTTTCCACGAGCTCGGTGACGAAGATCAACCCGTCGCTCTATGCGAATAGCGAGTTCAATCAAGGAATCCACGCTGGAAGGAACCTCCCGGGAGAGAATCTCATCCTTTACCTCCGCGCAGAGACCCTCCAGAAAGCGAGCGAGCAAAGCCGGCTCGTTCCAGTCACTGGAGGCAGCAAGAGTGCGAAACTCAATAGAGTAATCTGTTATGGATCGATTACCTTGACATAGGGAAGACAGGACCCTGGAAGCTTCCTCCCCAAAAACAGAACGATCAAAAACCCGTATCATCTCCTCCCCTTAAATTCCTGATACTGGTTAGTACACTCAGCCCTCGCCTCCCAGATTGCCGTGCCCCACTCACGAGCCCGTCCAGTAAGGAGAGATATGACGTAGGCGATACGAGCTGTGCTCCTGGAGTAAGTGTTGGGCTGGAGAGAAAACACAATATCACACTGGGTGAGGAACGAGCGGCATTCAGTGGGCTCCCCAGAGTAACACGGCGGGTTATTGATTCTGGGCTCCGGAGATTCGAAAGCCCTGGAAGTGGCCGGTGGATCGAGGCGGAGATGGTGAATCTGTTCTGTGAGGTTGGAGACTTGGGCGGCCAGGGTCTCAACGGCATGTCGAGCAGCAGACAATTCCTGCTCGTGTCTGCCTAGCATCGCTCCCTGGATCTCGACGGCTGAGTGGAGAGGATCCGAAGTCGCTGGGTCCATTCTTGGTCAGATTCTTCTGTTATGCACGTGAGTGAGGACCCAAAAGCGGTTTAACAAAAACAGAGTCCTTTAATGTCAAAACACAGGTAAGACATAGATCCTCTTCAAATGTATATGATGGCAAAATAAACAACCCGCAGAGAGGGCGACAAATGAAACATAAAGTCCTTCTGAATATCACAGAAGAGTTCCCCTTCTAGCAGCAGAGGAGAATAGCTGGGTTAGAGTCCCCTTCTAGCAGCAGAGGAGAATAGCTGGGTTGTAGAGGACAGAGGTACCTGATCACACGTAGCCTCAGATGAACAGGCAGATTCCGACAGGACAGGACAAGGTTGAAGCAAACGAGACGATAGTTTGGTTCTGGCATGAGAAACTCAAACAAGAATCTGACAAAGACAGAAGCAGGAACAGAGAGAGAAATAGAGACCTAATCAGAGGGAAAAAAGGGAACAGGTGGGAAAGGGTGAACGAGGTAGTTAGAGAAGATGAGGAGCAGCTGGGGGAAGGAGAGGAAGAGGTAACCTAATACGACCAGCAGAGGGAGACGGAGTGAAGAGAAAGAACAGGAACAAGACATAATATGACAATACATGACAGGATTATGTTGGAGAGGCTTCCATTAAAGAACACCCTCTGTTCTGTTAGTCAGGTAACTCTTTATCCACAATCATAGATAGCGCCGGAGGAGATGGCCTCTGTTTTACAGTCTCCTAACCAATTGTGCTATTATGTGTTTTTTTTAACAATATTTGTAAATTATTTTGTACATAATGTTTCTGCAACCGTATCTTACGGCAGAAAAGAGCTTCTGGATATCAGGACAGCGATCACTCACCTTGGATTAGACAAAGATTTCTTCAACAACAACAACAGCAGCAAGCAGGACTCACACGATATTCTCCAAACAACCCACAGGGCAGACATCCCAATTATTCGCAAAAGGAAGCGACGCAGAGGACGAAGAGCAGGATGCCTCGTCCGGACCCGCAGAAGACAACTAGGAAAGCTGCCATTACCATCAATATTACTCGCCAACGTGCAATCATTGGACAATAAACTAGACGAGGTAAGATCACGAATATCCTACCAACGGGACATAAAAAAACTGTAATATCCTATGCTTCATGGAATCGTGGCTGAATGACGACATGGTTATTCAGCTAGCGGGATACACGCTGCACTGGCAGGATAGAACAGCACACAGACGAGGGAGGGGCGGTCTGTGCATATTTGTAAACAGCTGGTGCACGAAATCTAAGGAAGTCTCTAGATTTTGCTCGCCTGAAGTTGAGTATATTGTGACAAACTGCAGGCCACACTACTTGCCTAGAGAGTTCTCAGCTATACTTTTCGTGGCTGTTTATTTACCACCACAGACAGATGCTGGCACTAAGACCGCACTCAGTCAGCTGTATAAGGAAATAAGCAAACAGGAAACCACTCACCCAGAGGCGGCGCTCCTAGTGGCCGGTGACTTTAATGCAGGGAAACTTAAATCAGTTCTACCAAATCTCTATCAACATTTAGTGCAACCAGAGGGAGAAAAAATTATAGATCACCTGTACTCCACACACAGAGACATGTACAAAGCTCTCCTTCGCCCTCCGGGATTCTTCCGATGACATTGAGGAATACACCACATCAGTCACTGGCTTTATCAATAAGTGCATTGAGGACATCGTCCCCAAAGTGACTGTACGTACATACCCCAACCAGAAGCCATGGATTACAGGCAACATTTGCACTGAGCTAAAGGGTAGAGCTGCCACTTTCAAGGTGCTTACAAGAAATCCCGCTATGCCCTGCGACGAACCATCAAACAGGCAATGCGTGAATACAGGGCTAAGATTGAATCATACTACACCGGCTCAGACGCTTGTCGGATGTGGCAGGGCTTGCAAACTATTACAGACTACAAAGAGAAGCACAGCTGCCCAGTGACACGAGCCTACCAGACGAGCTAAATCACTTCTATGCTCGCTTCGAGGCAAGCAACACTGAGGCATGCATGAGAGCATCAGCTGTTCCGGACGACTGTGTGATCATGCTCTCCGTAGCCGACGTGAGTAAGACCTTTAAACAGGTCAACATACACAAGGCTGTGGGGCCAGGCAGATTACCAGGACGTGTGCTCCGGGCATGTGCTGACCAACTGGCAGGAGTCTTCACTGACATTTTCAACATGTCCCTGATTGAGTATGTAATACCAACAAACTTCAAGCAGACCCCCATAGTCCCTGTGCCCAAGAACACAAAGGCAACCTGCCTAAATGACTAAAGACCCGTAGCACTCACGTCCGTAGCAATGAAGTGCTTAGAAAGGCTGGTAATGGCTCACATCAACACCATTATCCCAGAAACCCTAGACCCACTCCAATTTGCATACCACCCAAACAGATCCACAGATGATGCAATCTCTATTGCACTCCACACTGCCCTTTCCCACCTGGACAAAGGGGACACCTGTGTGAGAATGCTGTTCATTGACTACAGCTCAGCGTTCAACACCATAATACCCTCAAAGCTCATCACCAAGCTAAGGATCCTGGGACTAAGCACCTCCCTCTGCAACTGGATCCTGGACTTCCTGACAGGCCGCCCCCAGTTGGTGAGGGTAGGTAGCAACACATCTGCCACGCTGATCCTCAACACTGGAGCTCCCCAGGGGTGCGTGCTCAGTCCCCTCCTGTACTCCCTGTTCACTCACGACTGCATGGCCAGGCACGACTCCAAAACCATCATTAACGAAGAGACAACCTATAGGGAGGAGGCCAGGTGGTGCCAGAATAACAACCTATCCCTCAATGTAACCAAGACTAAGGAGATGATTGTGGACTACAGGAAAAGGAGCACCGAGCACGTCCCCATTCTCGCCGACGGGGCTGTAGTGGAGCAGGTTGAGAGCTTCAAATTCCTTGGTATCCACATCAACAACAAACTAGATTGGTCCAAACACACCAAGACAGTCGTGAAGAGGGCACGACAAAGCCTATTCCCCCTCAATAAACTAAAAAGATTTGGCATGGGTCCTGAGATCCTCAAAAGGTTCTACAGCTGCAACATCGAGAGCATCCTGACCGGTTGCATCAGTGCCTGGTAAGGCAATTGCTTGGCCTCCGACCGCAAAGCACTTCAGAGGGTAGTGCGTACGGCCAAGTATATCACTGTGGCAAAGCTGCCTGCCATCCAGGACCTCTACACAGAGGCCTGCCATCCAGGACCTCTACTGTGTTAACAACCCTCCAGGCAAGCTTCAATGCCATACAACTCTCCTTCCGTGGCCTCCAATTGCTCTTAAATACAAGTAAAACTAAATGCATGCTCTTCAACCGATTGCTGCCTGCACCTGCCCGCCTGTCCAACATCACTACTCTGGACGGCTCTGACTTAGAATACGTGGACAACTACAAATACCTAGTAAACTCTCCTTCCAGACCCACATCAAACATCTCCAATCCAAAGTTAAATCTAGAATTGGCTTCCTATTTCACAACAAAGCTCACAAAGCCTATTTCACAACATTCACTCATGCTGCCAAACATACCCTTGTAAAACTGACCATCCTACCAATCCTCGACTTCGGCGATGTAATTTACAAATTAGCCTCCAATACCCTACTCAACAAATTGGATGCAGTCTATCACAGTGCAATCCGTTTTGTCACCAAAGCCCCATATACTACCCACCATTGCGACCTGTACGCTCTCGTTGGCTGGCCCTCGCTTCATACACGTCGCCAAACCCACTGGCTCCATGTCATCTACCATGACCCTGCTAGGTAAAGTCCCCCCTTATCTCAGCTCGCTGGTCACCATAGCATCACCCACCTGTAGCACGCGCTCCAGCAGGTATATCTCTCTGGTCACCCCCAAAACCAATTATTTCTTTGGCCGCCTCTCCTTCCAGTTCTCTGCTGCCAATGACTGGACCGAACTACAAAAATCTCTGAAACTGGAAACACTTATCTCCCTCACTAGCTTTAAACCTGTTAAGGATATGGCAGACATACGCCCCCTTTGGAGAGATTGGGTACCCCTAGTAAACTGGAAAAAAAATCTGTCAAAAATTGCTAATATATGCAAATAGAATAGAAAACACTCTAAAGATTCTAAAACCGTTGGAATTATGTCTGTAAGTATAGCAGAACTCACAGGGCAGGCATTCTTCCAAACTAGTTTTTGTGGCCATGAAAGTTGGAGCAACTTTGACGTCATGGCCCCCACCCTTCCCAACCAGTTATGATTCTGGGGACACTTTCTATCTCTTCCGCTAGATGTCCTCTTTCAGTAGAGCTTTGAATCGTTCAAATCCGACACACCCCTGAACCTATAGTGCCACCGCCAGAGCTTATATTTACGATTGTGTTAGGTTTGTTAATCGATTACAAATTACATGACCTTCCCTGGACTAAATCAAAAAATACTAAACCCTCCCCCAGACTGAAATTGAAAAAAACATGACCCTTCCCCATTTTCCTCCGGGTAACAATTGTGTCAATTTCGGCCACTCCCTTACCTCCAAACGTTTATCCAAGTTGGATCATCTTTGGAGGCTGATAGCAGTCGCAACATTGGAAGACATAGCTTGGATTGTAGCCTACAAAAACCTATTCCTGCTCTTTTTCTGTAATCCATCAAACTCATTTGGTGTGTCATCGTAGAGGTCTCTGACTTGTGGTCAGACTTGCTCAGGTGGAACAAACTTAAACGTGCCTTTTTTCAATGCTGATTTGAATGAGAAAACAGAAAGGTGTCAATAAAAAAAATTCGCAAACATGGTTTCTGAAATTTAAAGTAATGCTAGAAGTAATCTGATGAAATTTTTTTTGCTAGTAATGTAACAGATTAGATTTTTTTTGTTTTTGTAATGGACATGTAATGGACATGTATTCCGTTACTCCACCAACCCTGGTCATTAAACTCATTAGACTCCTCACCCTAAATATCAAACCTGAATTAGCCCAGATGTCACTAGATCCATCCACAAGAAGGTTCCATACATACATCCCTCCTGTATGCCAAAAAATAGTTATATTTGCATTATGAAGTCATCACCCTTAAATATAGTGGTGCTCTAAAGGTTTTGTATAATTTCAGACAGTAGTTTTCAAAGTAGCGCTCACAAGCAAAAACTGTCCCCGAAAATTGTGCAGAATTGTGTGCTAAATCATCCATTTTGTATATGTTATGTATACATTTTTGCTTTGCGATTTGTACTATATGTTACGAATTTGTCAGTGCTCAAGATTCCAGACAGCATCTTTAAATATCACTTTCTAATTTGGTCAGATATCTCGTGATATCTGTAGAATTTTACTTTGTAGTGTTTTACATTGTAAAGATCTCCACTACACACATTTTGACATTTCAACAAACAAGCAATTGAATGTAAATAATGAAAGCTGGGTCATGCATTTTGCAGTGGAGAAATGACTCAGTCTTGCTGAAACTTGCAACAGACAAGCTCACACACTAACTCACATGCTCACCACGCTCCACTCTAAGTTTGCATGCCTGTAGAGTCCCGGTAAATAACAGAATCCTTTAAAAGAGTCTTACCCGATGATGTAAGCCAGGACCCCCAGCTGAATCAATCGGCACACGACCCCCACTCTCCTGTTCCGCACCAGCACTTGGCGGGGGGTCTCATACTTGAAGAAGAAGTCAGAGAGGGCGTTGGTGATGTAGCTGTTCATCTTGCTGCTCCGTGAGAGACAGGAGGGTCTCTCCATCCCGCTGGCATGCATACACCCTGACCCTGCCTCTCTCTCTCTCTCTCTGTCTCTCACACCTTTTCTCTATTACCTATTTTTCTTCTTCAGTCTCACTTACCCAACAGCTGACATGTTTCAGTTTCACTTAGACTTCCTCCTCTCTCTCTCACTCACTCTTTCTTTCTCCCTCTCTGACTCTCCTCACAGTCAAGTTTCTTTCTGTCACCCTTACCTCTCAAACACGCCCTCTCATTCCCTCTCTTTCGCTCTCTACTCTACTCCCTCTTTCTCTCTCCTTCCCACTCTCCAAAACAAACAAATACTATATCATCTTCCTGTAAACCAAGGTGTTAGTTACTGTTCTACAGTCAAAAAACGACTTCTTCACTTAGCTACTTATCAGATCATTCAACATCTGTCACAGACATAATAAACATTACATCCTTCTCACACCATGCAATCATTTCCCCCTGACACTGTCTTCCTGTGTGGTGCACAGAGATAGCACGGACATATGCTTGACCTAAACTTAGGCTACAAAAACAGTATAATGCATGTGAGTGTTTTGTTTAAAATATTTTGTTTTATTCACGCAATTCAGAGTTCTATTGTATTCTGCCATGTGAATGAAGTAGATGAACTTGGACTTCATGTTGCCTGCTTCTTTCGCTTTCCAATACAGATGTTTCATATAGTATTGTGTTGATTTTTGGTAGGGGTAGCCTACACAAGGTATGAGGAAGAGACAAAAATTACTTAATAAATAACAGATTGAATAAAATGCAATTAGGTTGTATTAATAAATACTACATTCTGTTAATCTGTTTGATTAACACATAACCATTAAAGTAATATAATTCAGTTACTTGTATGTCGCTTAGGGATGAGTTCAACACAACAACGCACCACAAGGGTGTTACTAATTTGAATTTTAAAAAGGGGGCCTCCCGGGTGCCGCAGTGGTCTAGGGCACTATCGCAGCGCTAGCTGTGCCACCAGAGACTCTGGGTTCGCGCCCAGGCTCTGTCGCAGCCGGCCGCGACCAGGAGGTCCGTGGGGCGACGCACAATTGGCCTAGCGTCTTCAAGGTTAGGGAGGGTTTGGCCGGTAGGGATATCCTTGTCTCATCGCGCACTAGCGACTCCTGTGGCAGGCCGGGCACAGTGCACGCCAACCAAGGTCGCCAGGCGCACGGTGTTTCCTCCGACACGTTGGTGCGGCTGGCTTCCGGGTTGGATGGCGCTGTGTTAAGAAGCAGTGCGGCTTGGTTTATTTGTGTTTCGGAGGACGCATTGCTTTTGACCTTCGTCTCTCCAGAGCCCGTACGGGAGTTGTAGCGATGAGACAAGATAGTAATTACTAACAACTGGATACCACGAAATGGAAAACATCTCTGCACACTCCCAGTCAAAATTGCAGTTTGTATTTTTGCATTTTGCCTCCAGCACCTTCACAAATCGGTTTTGCGTGTGCGGTAGATTCTGCCTATTATCATGCTATTTTGAATTAAACTAGAATTTCAGAACTCATATCTCTGTCCAGCAATGGAAAGTATATTTTACAGTACATTAGTTATCTATCCCAAATGTTTGAATAGCAAATAAGCGGGCATTTAAAACTTCAAAACCACACATTTGCATAGTCACTTTAATAACTCTACCTACATGTACATAATTACCTCGACACCGGTGCCCCCCGTGCATTGACACCTTGTCTCTGTACCGGTACCCCCTGTACATAGCTCCGCTATTGTTGTTTACTACTGCTCTTTCATTATTTGTTATTCTTATCTCTTACTTTTTGGGGGATTTTCTTAAAACTGCATTGTTGATTAAGGGCTTGTAAGTAAACATTTCACTGTAAAGTCTACACCTGTTGTATTCGACACGTGACAAATACAATTTGCTTTGATTTGACATTTAGCCCTATTTTTCTGTGGTTGGTTTAGGTACCACATTTAGCTCATATTGAGCTAGTGCTCTGATCTCCCTATTGTCTTCCATCAGATCGTGTCACTCCTACGCGACACTCGTCGTGCTATCTGACGTGAGACAATGCTAATCTCCCATGATTTTCAAATGTGGAAGGTTATTTCCAGTCTAGGGCTGGGTCAAATACATATTAGACGCTTTCAAATACTTCAGGTGTATTGATTTAGTTTGCAAAACAATGGAACCAATAGTGCCGATAATGCAATCTCAAATACCTGCCCCTAGGCCTATATCAAGCAGGTCTACTCACTTCCAGATAATTTATTAAACCCCAGTGTTTGCATGACATACTGTACATTGATTTGTGTAGTTCCTATAAAGATACTGATGTTATGAGTCATATCCTGGACTACAGTGTCTGTGTACTGACTACTGAGCTGTAAGCTACTGGGGAAAATAGTTCAATATATCAATGTGTTAGTTTATGACTGTGAGAGACTAGAAGTAGGCTAGGCTGGAATCATTCACATAACATTTTCAAACCATGTACAGTGTCTGCCTTTAATCTGGAAAAACATGGCTTGTAATTGGGTGAACGCTGCCTGATCCTGCTTCCACTGAATATTTAGAAAATACTGGAGAAATACTGGAGCGGGTATTCTAATACCGTGTAACAGTTTCTTTAATGTTTGTTAATAAATGTCTATTTCTATTTTTCAAATAAATGCCTGCAATCAATATGTCCACTGGTTGAAGGATACATTTAATCATTCTTCTTTAGTTTTCTGTTACACAACTTTTTATGCTGATTAAGCATCCCCTAACACAGCTAGTGAGTGAGTGACATCTCATGTCACTATTTACAAACCTTGGTATTGATATAGATATTTCCAACTACCCATTGTAATGGCACTACTCTAAAATGACATGACGATCAATGGGTTGTCTATGTCTAGGCCAGTGCTAGTGGAGATAGTCCTCAGTGTCTGGTCCTTCCATGTTTATCTTAATGTGGGCATGGCTCTACTGGACTTTAAGGTCTGGACTAAGGAAGGAGAGGTTAGATATAAGTGGACTGAATTTAATTCATTTCACGTCAATCAGTCTGACAAACATGCTCACACTCTGAACTGAAACTCTGGCTTATCTCTAGCTGGTAAAGCTACAAGAGTATGGGCCACCACTTAGAGCCGGGTTCCCCTCTAGGTTTCTCCCTTCTAGAAACTTTTTCCTGACCACTCTGCTCTTGCTTGCTTTTCTGGATCTAAGCCAGGCTACTGTAAAAAGACTATAAAAAAGGGCTTTGCAAATAAAAAAAATATTGATGAACAATGCACAGTTTGATTCATTTATAAAACTATGACAAAAAAAACTGGTGCTACCAATCTTGTTCAGAGATTATTCTTTTTTTATTACTGGCAGGATGGACCCCCTCTCGGGCCGGATTCAGCACCAGTCCTTGTGTTTGACGCTCCTGCTCTAGACATACCGGTTGCCTAGCAATGTAGCAATGTTCCTAGTGCTG
Source organism: Oncorhynchus mykiss (assembly GCF_057628025.1). Classification (NCBI taxonomy): domain Eukaryota; kingdom Metazoa; phylum Chordata; class Actinopteri; order Salmoniformes; family Salmonidae; genus Oncorhynchus; species Oncorhynchus mykiss. The sequence continues at coordinate 57,900,457 of NC_143033.1, forward strand.
TTGCCCTAGCTCTGGGAATTCTGAGACCATTATGTGACTGTCAGGGCTATACGGGATTCTTGGGACGTCCCTACTCTAAACCCTAACCCCTACCCTTACTCTAACCTTAACTATTACCTAACCCTTACATTAACCATTTTGATTTTGAATTTCAACTTCAATGGGGTAGGGATGTCCCAAGGATCCCTGATCGCACAGACCTTCCACTAACTGTTTGTGATATTTATCTCAGCAGCTTGCTCCTACATGATATTTCTTTGTGTTAACTTTTTTTGTATGTTAGGCTTTGCCTAAAATCAGCCTTTAAAGTCCATTGCGCGCAGGATGGCTCTGTCGAGCAAGAATAAACATCACTGAGCAAGCAAACACTGAATAGAGAGTGCAGAGGATATGTCCCATGAGCAAAGGATAAGTGAAACAAGCGCACAGACCAGTGGAGAGCACAATGTGTTCACGCGGGCTGAGGATGGGTCCTGCGAGCACACAGGCATCGGGGGCACGCAAATTAAACTTCAATTGCAAGTGTGAGTTTGAGCGAACAGAACATCATTGCTGCAGCAAAATATTAATTTGAGACAGAGATACTTATTTTTGCAGAGATACTTATTACATGTCAAGACTCAGAAATACACCTCTCACAACAACAAATGTTGCTCTCACAACTGCAATCTTATACTATAATTTTATTACAGGTAAAAATTTGAGCCAATGAACATGGTCGTCACTAGTTAACACAGCCACAAAGTCATAATTATTATGGGGCCCTAAACCTTGCCTATTGATCAAATGACTTGTGACTCCTGCATGAGTATGACCAACATACGGGAGAGAGACTGACATCTTTGCATGAGACCAATCATTGAGTACGGCCATTTGTAACCCCACCCACCAGCCTACTGCACCGGATAAGGCCATGGGCAAGTGGAAATGAAATAGGAACTATGATATTCACTGCACGGAACAGCCTGTAGTGGAAAATCGCCATTGTCACCACCAGCCTTCTAGTTAGCTACCGTTTGTCTGGTTAAGAAACACAAGCTGCTGCTTTACACAATTAAAAACAACGGTAGCATTGAGTTTAATAGTAAACCAACAGTCTAGCTATGTTTTTCTCTCCCCTGAGTAGGCTATAGAAAAATAGGCTGTCTTTGAATTTGTCTCACTCAACCCTCCCACTTTTCCCACTGCATTTCATATACAGGTTCTGTATCCAGCATAGCCAAGTCTCCTTCTTTACCTTAGAGAAAACATATTGATTCTAGTTTAAAAGACATTAACCTATTGTGCAATGGCGGGCTGCATTTTACATTCATAAGGCATACCGCGGGGCGTTCTAAAACTAGGCTACTTGCAGACCAGACCGTTGACCATTTGTTTAGCTACACCTTGTTCAGTCATGTTACTTCAGTAGCTACACTATATATACAAAGGCATGTGTACACCCCTTCAAATTACTGGATTCGGCTATTTCAGCCACACCCGTTTTTGACAGGTGTATAAAATGGAGCACACAGCCATGCAATCTCCATAGATTAGCAGTAGAGTGGCCTTACTGAAGAGCTCAGTGACTTTCAAAGTGGCGCTGTCATAGGATTCTGCACTGCTAGAGCTGCCCCGGTCAAATGTAAGTGCTGTTATTGTGAAGTAGAACATCTAGGAGCAACAACGGCTCAGATGCTAAGTGGTAGGCCACACAGGCTCACAGAACGGGACAGCCGAGTGCTGAAGCGCTGTTGGTTGGTCGTTTGCATGGGGTGATGTAAGTTTCCTTTAACAATCAGTCTTTCAGATAGATGACACAGACACAGGAACCTTGGTATACAACTCTTTCATAATAAAATGCAATTGCAGACAGAGATTCACATACAGAATACCTCAGTAGTTTATAGTAAAGATCTGTGAGGCGAGACAGGAGACAAAGCTCCATATACTAGTGGGCGTTGTCAACCTACCGTCAATCATACCTTAACGTTGTTGCATTGGATTAGATACAAAGTAACTAAGATGAGAAAAACATGTCTAGACTGTGGTTTCTCACTCTGCTATCTCGGCCTTTAGCCTGTGTGACTATCAGCAGGTGAAGACAATTCTCAGCCTGAAAACTAAAGCAGTATATCTCCATTTACCCAGTACTTTTCCATCATTGCGCATTGCAAGCATACAAAGGTTATCACATATATATACAGTAATCATGGCATTGGTGTAGCCCCTCACCCAACCCACAGGGTAAACCCCAACATTCCCCCCTTTGAGACTACCTAGTCTCATATAACCATGTACAGAAATCGACGTTAGACATCTGGAACTTTTAACCATTGACATATAGGTAGTATAGTAATCATCCTCTGGGTCAGTTGGGCAAGCAAGAGGGTCATAGTTGGGGTCAACACCAATGGCATCATATTAATCACTCATTTAACCAAACAACTCTCTCATGGATTTGGGTTTAGACAAAATTAACACCGCAGTCCCGTTTGGGGACACATTTCTACCTAAGTCTCAAACAAACTTTACCCACGTGTTGACAGGGCCGGCTTCACCCCCACAAACAAGTAGTGTGGATAGAGCCAAAACAGTCAACTACCAATGACCACATGCGGTCATCTTCCCTCTCTTATTCCCCCTAAGGGTTTGGTTATTTACAACATTTAAAACAGTTGGTTCTTCAGGGCTTTGGTCTTGCCCTTCATCTTTTTCCAGTATTTGGTCTCGACTCACATTTGCTTCTGCCTCTTGTTTCAGGCTGTGTCTGGCTCCATCATCATCATGTGGGCTGAACACCTTCTGGCAGTGGGACAGGTGGTGCCAGCCGGACCTTTCCTGAACTCTGACCGCCGTTTGTGTTGCCATGGTTACCTTGAATGGCCCCATTCATCTTGGCTGGTTATATTTTCTCTTGTGGACCCGGATTTTTACAGTCTCCAACCTCCACAGGCAGGTAGTTGGGGTCCTCACCTGGTACCTCCTCCTGAGCTTTCCTAGTGTGAGAGTGGAGAGATTTAACAATAGTGATTAGCTCTTTCATGGACTCCAAGTGTTCTACTTCAGCTAGAGTCAGGTCTATTTGTCTGTCAGTCATGGGTCTGTGTGCGGGAACATTCATGGGTCTTCCTGTCAACATTTCATGTGGTGTACACCACAGGCCTTTATTAACACTACTGCGCATTTTCATTAACACCAGTGGTAAACAATCCACCCAATATTTCTTGGTGGAGTGGCATGCCTTAGCTAACCCTTGTTTAATGGATTGGTTAGCTCTCTCGGTAACCCCATTACTCGGAGGGTGGTAGATGGACACAAAATTCTGGTCCACTCCCATCATTATGGCTACCTGCTTCACTACATCACCAGTGAAGTGAGTACCATTGTCTGCAGATAAAACCTCAGGAACACCAAATCTAGGTATCTCCCTCACTAGTAGCTTTGCTACTGTCTTAGCATCACAGTGTGTGGTGGGAAATGCCTCCACCCAACTGGTGAACCTGTCAATAAGAACTAAACAGTACCTTTTCCTTTCTTTTCTTTCTGCAAGATCTATAAAATCCATGGCAAGATGGACAAATGGTCCTCTTGGCGTAGGGAAATGACCTGGTTTCACAGGTGTTCCTTTGGCAATGTTAAATTGCATGCACTTTGCACATCGAAACAGAAACTGTTTCACATGCTGGGTCAAATTTGGACAAAACCAATCCAAAGAAATTGCCTCTATCATATACCCCCTTGACAAATGGGCCATACCATGGGCCACTTGGCAAACAGAGGTGATAAGACAAGAGTCTGTCTCCAAGTTTACAACCCTGCTGTTGCCATACCAAATGAGAACCAACATCCAAAACCTGTTTAGATGCCAAATAATCTGTGTCTTTCCCAACAGCAGCAGAGAAGAACATGGAGTGGCTATGACACTTTGAGGCAGCCAATTCAGCAGCCTCATCTGCCATGGCGTTACCCATACTCACAAAATCCAAAGCAGAGGGCAGCATCATAGCCTCCAAGAGATCTAAAACCATAGTTCTATTATGAATAAGACTTCCACAAGCATTGTGAAAACCCCTTCTCCTCCAGACACCACACCAGGAGAGAAAACCCCTTATTGCATTAGCAGAATCAGAGAAAATTGTAACCCTTTTCCCTTCTCCCATTTTACAGGCAGTGGTTAGTGCCAAAAGCTCAGCCTGTTGAGCTGAGAAAGTATCTGGTAATGGTTGTTGTGTGTGAGTGGTTCTATCAATTGTCACAATACCAAACCCTGCATGTTTCTTCCCTGTAGTTTGATCTATACATGCAGAACCGCCAAGTCAGCATCAGTCAGGGCAGTGTCAGAGAGGTCAGGCCCAGCCGTCATTGGTGTGGGACCAACTGTCTCTGCACTGCCTTTGTTTGAATCTGGCATGGTGCCCCATGATTTTGTTTTAATCAGGTTCTATGTCATGTGGACTGAGTGACTTATCTGTATGGAACTGTAGAAAAACCCAGTTCAGTCTCCGTGTACGGGTAGTAGGACCTAACATAGAATGATATACCCAATGCAGTTCTATTTTCTCTAGAGATAATTATTTATTCAGCTTTTATTTCTTTCATCACATTCCCAGTGGGTCAGAAGTTTACATACACTCAATTAGTATTTGGTAGCATTGCCTTTAAATTGCTTAACTTTGGTCAAACTTCCCACAATAAGTTGGGTGAATTTTGGCCCACTCCTCCTGACAGAGCTGGTGTAAATGAGTCAGGTTTGTAGGCCTCCTTGCTCGCACAAGCTTTTTCAGTTCTGCCCACATCCTTTCTCTAGGATTGACGTCAGGGCTTTATGATGGCCACTCCAATACCTTGACTTTGTTGTCCTTAAGCCATTTTGCCACAACTTTGGAAGTAAGCTTGGGGTCTTTGTCCATTTGGAAGACCCATTTGCAACCAAGCTTTAACTTCCTGACTGATGTCTTGATGTTGCTACAATATATTCACGTAATTTTCCAACCTCATGATGCCATTTATTTTGTGAAGTGCACCAGTCCCTCCTGCAGCAAAGCACCCCCACAACATGATGCTGCCACCCCCGTGCTTCACGGTTGGGATGGTTTTCTTCGGTTTGCAAGCCGCCCCCTTTTTCCTCCAAACATAACGATGGTCATAATGGCCAAACAGTTCTATTTTTGTTTCATCAGACAAGAGGACATTTCTCCAAAAGTACGATCTTTGTCCCCATGTGCAGTTGCAAACCGTAGTCTGCCTTTTTTTATGGCGGTTTTGGAGCAGTGGCTTCTTCCTTGCTGAACGGCCTTTCAGGTTATGTCGATATAGGACTCGTTTTACTGTGGATATAGATACTTTTGTACCTGTTTCCTCCAGCATCTTCATAAGGTCCTTTGCTGTTGCTCTGGGATTGATTTGCACTTTTCACACCAAAATTTGTTCAGCTCTAGGAGACAGAATGCGTCTCCTTCCTGAGCGGTATGACGGCTGCATGGTCCCATAGTGTTTATACTTGCGTACTATTGTTTGTGCAGATGAACGTGGTACCTTCAGGCATTTGGAAATTGCTCCCAAGGATGAACCAGACTTGTGGGGGTCTACAATTTTTTTCTTCTGAGGTCTTGGCTGATTTCTTTTGATTTTCCCATGATGTCAAGCAAAGAGGCACTGAGTTTGAAGATGGGCCTTGAAATAAATCCACAGGTACACCTCCAATTGAATCAAATCAGAAGCTTCTAAAGCCATGGCATAATTTTCTTGAATTTTCCAAGCTGTTTAAAGGCACAGTCAACTTAGTGTATGTAAACTTCTAACCCACTGGAATTGTGATACAATTATAAGTGAAATAATCTGTCTGTAAACAATTGTTGGAAAAATTACTTGTGTCATGCACAAAGTAGATGTCCTCACCGACTTGCCAAAACTATAGTTTGTTATCAACTTTGTGGCAACAGTTTGGGGAAGGTCAGGGCTCTATGGTTCATTATGGCAATGCCCTGTGCACAAAGCGAGGTCCATACAGAAATGGTTTGTCGAGATCAGTGTGGAAGAACATGACTGGCCTGCCAAGAGCCCTGACCTCAACCCCAACAAACACCTTTGGTATGAATTGGTCAATGAGAGAGTTGAGTTGAATTTGCTACATAAGGTTTATTTGATCAAATAGAAGTTTCGTAATGCTTAAGTTGTTACGTGACATCCCAGCAACTTTGAGAAAAACACTTTATATCGGAGTTGTCTCGAGATGGCTATGCATATTCATGTCATGTGGCTAGTAGCATAGCATCTCTGTCCATTGAATAGTGGTCGTTGACATCAACAACCCTCATCAAATATTGAAAAAAGACAGCCCGTTTGTGGACAATGACTTTCATTGTTAGGGCGGAGAGACGTGTATCTTGTCAGTATATCCATAATCTTTTCTATAGCTAACAACCTGGGGGCGCGTTCAGCAGTACGCAATGTTTTGGAACGTTCAGATATAAATATGCTATGTAGAACAAATATGCCTCTCTGACATGTTGAATAAGGGATAACGTTGGCTCTATTCATGGAATTTCCATCTGCAACGTTTTAGAAAAATGTTCAACTGAACGTGGTCCTGGTAACATTACCAGTAGCCTATATGAAAACATTTGGTGACACAGAAAGAAAGGAAAAGGGATAGCAAACTATTTATTGACTACATTCCTCTTGCCACTAGGCTATATCTGACTGGGTAAATAACTTTATTTTCAGTTCATGTGGACCCAGTGACTCAGACTTAAGCAATTGGACCAGGACTCGAGCGCTGGGACTCAGACTTCAGCCATAGAGATGTGTAACTCAACCATTGGTGAATCGGACTTGGACTCGAGGTTTAGTGACTCAACTACATCACTGGGCGAACAGTCAATAGGTCCCATTCAAAGTTATTAGCTCCGTTCTACTTTTGGACATTAATAGGTGCATTCAAGCTGCACCTTAGCCCAAGGCTTGGAGCCTCCTTAGCCCTGTGCTAAGAGAGATTTTAGTGCCAAAATAGGTAGTGTGAAACAGGGTCAAGAACAACTCCTATAATGCTCATTGTCCAATCACAAAAGCTGCACTGACACTTAATTTACAGTGCACTTAAATCGTTTTCACTTTGTCATTATGGAGTATTGTGTATAGATTGCTAAGGATTATTATACTTTTTTAAATCAATTTTAGAATAAGGCTGTAAAGTAACAAAATGTGGAAAAAGTCAAAGGGTCTGAATACTTTCTGAATGCACTGTATGCTTGTGATGCCTGCAATGCGTTCTGCATATCATTTTGATAAGTACAAAAAACAAAATCCTTTAAATCTGCGCAAAAATATTGGCTGCTATGCCTAACAATTATTTTGCTATGCAGGCTGGCTAGCGTCTTCTCAATTAGCCAAGTAATGCTACAAACTCTATAGCTGGAAGGGCAGCAAACTCAAAATGTTGACATAGCTTTTCTATTGACATTTAATTGTACATATCCATGATAATAATATTGTTGCATGATTTTGCCTGGATCAGAAAAGTTGATGTCTCGTGCACAGCATTCTCTGTTCAGGGACGAAATTGTTTCTGAGGTCAGACAGGCAGACGGAAAGGTTTATACAAACGATCACTGTTGAGATTCCCAAAGATTGGAAATCTGCCGCGATCATCCCCCTCTTCAAAGGGGGAGACACTCCCGACCCAAACTGCTACAGACCTATATCTATCCTACCCTGCCTTTCTAAGGTCTTTGAAAGCCAAATTAACAAACAGATTATCCCACCATACCTTCCCCGCTATGCAATCTGGTTTCTGGTTCACCAACTACTTCTCTGATAGAGTTCAGTGTGTCAAATCGGAGGGTCTGTTGTCCAGACCGTTGGCAGTCTCTATGGGGGTGCCACAGGGTTCAATTCTCAGGCCGACTCTCTTCTCTGTATACATCAATGATGTTGCTCTTGCTGCTGGTGATTCTCTGATCCACCTCTACGCAGACGACACCATTCTGTATACTTCTGGCCCTTTTTTGGACACTGTGTTAACTAACATCCAGACGAGCTTCAATGCCATACAACTCTCCTTCCGTGGCCTCCAACTGCTCTTAAATGCAAGTAAAACTAAATGCATGCATGTCAACCGATCAATGCCCGCACCTGCCCGCCCGTCCAGCATCACTACTCTGGACAGTTCTGACTTAGAATATGTGGACAACTACAAATGCCTAGGTGTCTGGCTAGACTGTAAACTCTCCTTCCAGACTCACATTAAGCATCTCAAATTCAAAATTAAATCTAGAATCAGCTTCCTATTTCGTAACAAAGCATCCTTCACTCATGCTGCCAAACATACCCTTGTAAAACTGACCATCCTACTGATCCTCGACTTCGGCGAGCCTCCCAACATGCTACTCAACAAATTGGATGCAATCTATCACAGTGCCATCCGTTTTGTCACCAAAGCCCCATATACTACTCACCACTGCGACCTGTGTGCTCTCGTCGCCAAACCAACTGACTCCAGGTCATATACAAGTCTTTGCTAGGTAAAGCCCCGCCTTATCTCAGCTCACTGTTCACCATAGCAGCACCCACCCGTAGCACACGCTCCAGCAGGTATATCTCACTGGTCACCCCTAAAGCCAATTCCCCCTTTGGCCGCCTTTCCTTCCAGTTCTCTGCTGCCAAAGACTGGAACGAACTGCAAAAATCACTGAAGCTGGAGACTCATATCTCCCTCACTAGCTTGAAACACCAGCTGTCAGAGCAGCTCACAGATCACTGCACCTATACATAGCCCATCTGTAAATAGCCCATCCAACTACCTCATCCCAATACTGTATTTATTTTATCTTGCTCCTTTGCACCCCAGTACCTCTACTTGCACATTCATCTTTTATCACTCCAGTGTTTAATTGGTATATTGTAATTACTTCGGCACCATGGCCTATTTATTGCCTTACCTCCCTTATCTTACCTCATTTGCACACACTGTATATATATATTTTCTTATACTGTATGTTTGTTTATTCCATGTGTAACTGTGTTGTATGTGTCTTGCATTGCTTTCTTGGCCAGGTCACAGTTGTAAATTAGAACTTGTTCTCAACTAGACTACCTGGTTAAATAAAGGTGAAATAAAACAAAAATAACATTGGTCGCGTCTCTGTGTTTGTTTGTTAGCCCAGGGCTTTGGAATGCAAGTGTGAATCCTTAGACCAAGGCTCAAGTTTAGCCCTGGGTTAAATGTGTGTAAACACAGACTAAGCTATCCCAGGGCTAGTCTAGCATGGGGCTAAGATAACCTGGGGCTAAGAACAATAGTGTGAAAAGGCCTAATGTGGTTGTGGAACGTTGATAACAATGGTAATGATGCAACTGAGTGATGGAGGTTCAACCCAAACTACTTTGCCAATTCTTTCTGAAACCATCTGGTGATTGTGCCTCTCTTTCTCTCTCCTATGTAATATGCCATATCTATGTAGGTTGAATTAGGAATTTACATGGCAGATAATTTTTATATAATGTTATTTTTATATACAGTGGGGAGAACAAGGACTTGATAACCTGCAAAATCGTCAGTGTTTCCCACTTACAAAGCATGTAGAGGTCTGTAATTTTTATCATAGGTACACTTCAACTGTGAGAGACAAAAATCCAGAAAATCACATTGTATGACTTAAGTAATTAATTTACATTTTATTGCATGACATAAGTATTTGATACATCAGAAAACCAGAACTTAATATTTGGTATAGAAACCTTTGTTTGCAATTACAGAGATCATAAGTTTCCTGTAGTTCTTGACCAGGTTTACACACACTGCAGCAGGGATTTTGGCCCACTCCTTCATACAGACCTTCTCCAGATCCTTCAGGTTTCGGGGCTGTCGCTGGGCAGTACGGACTTTCAGCTCCCTCCAAAGATGTTCTATTGGGTTCAGGTCTGGAGACTGGCTAGGCCACTCCAGGACCTTGAGATGCTTCTTACGGAGCCACTCCTTAGTTGCCCTGGCTGTGTGTTTCGGGTCATTGTTATGCTGGAAGACCCAGCCACGACCCATCTTCAATGCTCTTACTGAGGGAAGGAGGTTGTTGGCCAAGATATCGCGATACATGGCCCCATCGATCCTACCCTCAATACGGTGCAGTCGTCCTGTCCCCTTTGTAGAAAAGCATCCCCAAAGAATGATGTTTCCACCTCCATGCTTCACGGTTGGGATGGTGTTCTCATCCTTCTTCTTCCTCCATACACAGCGAGTGGAGTTTAGACCAAAAAGCTCTATTTTTGTCTCATCAGACCACATGACCTTCTACCATTCCTCCTCTGGATCATCCAGATTGTCATTGGCAAACTTCAGCGGGCCTGGATAGACGCTGGCTTGAGCAGGGGGACCTTGCGTGCGCTGCAGGATTTTAATCCATGACGGCGTAGTGTGTTACTAATGGTTTTCTTTGAGACTGTGGTCCCAGCTCTCTTCAGGTCATTGACCAGGTCCTGCCATGTAGTTATGGGCTGATCCCCCACCTTCCTCATGATCATTGATGCCCCACGAGGTGAGATCTTGCATGGAGCCCCAGACCGAGGGTGATTGACCGTCATCTTGAACTTCTTCCATTTTCTAATAATTGCACCAACAGTTGTTGCCTTCTCACCAAGCTGCTTGCCTATTGTCCTGTAGCCCATCCCAGCCTTGTGCAGGTCTCCAATTTATCCCTGATGTCCTTACACAGCTCTCTGGTCTTGGCCATTGTGGAGAGGTTGGAGTCTGTTTGAGTGTGTGGACAGGTGTCTTTTATACAGGTAACGAGTTCAAACAGGTGCAGTTAATACAGGTAATGAGTGGAGAACAGGAGGGCTTCTTAAAGAAAAACTAACAGGTCTGTGAGAGATGGAATTCTTACTGGTTGGTAGGTGATCAAATACTTATGTCATGCAATAAAATGCTAATTAATTACTTAAAAATCATACAATGTGATTTTCTGGATTTTTGTTTTAGATTCCGTATCTCACAGTTGAAGTGTACCTATGATAAAAAATGACATACCTCTACATGCTTTGTAAGTAGGAAACACTGCCGATTTTGCAGGTTATCTAATACTTGTTCTCCCCACTGTATGTTTGTCATATTGTTGCTGTTGGGAAGATAATAGGATGTTATGCAGAAAAATGTTGGTAGGACAAGTCTATGTATGTTTGTGCACCTGGAAGTCAGTGATTTATGTTTACTATATGTTAATGAGGCAATACAAATGTGATGTGACTAAAATGAAAGGGCATTTAGTTGACTAAAATGGCCCACTGTTTGTCATGACAATAACTAGACTAAATCATTATTCAAATGACAAAAACATTTATCATTTTATTTAGACAAAAATATAGTGCCAAAATAAACACTGCATTTAATCACATATAAAAGTTACCAGTATCTTTGGTTTAACCAAGAGCATTCCAACTGGGCACAGACGTCAATTCAACGTCTATTCCATGTTGGTTCAACGTAATTTCATTGAAATTAAGTGGCTACAACGTTGATTCAACCAGTGTTTGCCCAGTGGGTTAGCTAGCTAAGTTAACGAGGGATTAGTATGGAAGGAGGACTTGAAAGACCAGCATGACTGGGGGGTGAGTGGCGGAGGAGGGAGAGACTGGGTGAGAACAGACAGGAATGGCCCTCACTGGAGAAGAAACCCTTGATTGAGATGGGGTGAGGGGGAGCCAAGAGAGATAAAACTCCAAACTAAATAGCTAATATTGTATCCTTCTAACTGTTCACTTAACCTAGAAGCCAGCTGCACCAATGTGTCAGAGGAAACACCGTTCAGTTGATGACAGAAGTCAGCCTGCAGGCGCTCGGCCCACCACAAGGAGATGCTAGAGCGCGATGAGCCAAGTAAAGCTCCCCCGGCCAAACCCTCCCCTAACACGGACGACGCTCAGGCAATTGTGCGCCGCCCTATGGGTCTCCCGGTTACGGACGGTTATAATACAACCTGGGATCAAACCGCAGGCTATAGTGACGCCGAAACACTGTGATGCAGTGCCTTACACCGCTGCGCCACTCGGGATGCCAACATGTTATTGACTTTGACCAACTGTTGTCTATTTGGTTAGAAAGATAGTTCTATAAAGATGATTCTATACTGAATGTGTACAAGTTGGTTAGGTTAAGGGATGAAGTGAAAACCTATAGGAGGAAAGCTCTCCACGACGAGTGTTTGGCATGAATTGACAGCAGGCTGTTGAATACTGAGCCATACTGACTGACAAGTGGCGTAGATTGATTGGTACAGTTCGCCTAATAACTTATTTGGCTACATGGTTTTCCATAGTTGCCTCTTTTGATACAGCAGCAGTGTTTAAAGGGACTGTTACCTTGAATGAAACATTAACATGTTAAAACTTTTCAACTCCAGTTGAACTCTGTCTGACATTTCCTATTTTTACTTTATCTCTCACTGCAGTTGTTCTCAGGAGACGTGTCAGTATGTGTGCAAAGAACATATATGGGCCACTACATCTACGAGGCAGAGGACGCCAAGGTTGGACCTGTGAGTCACCTTTGACCTCAACGTAACTTTCTTTTGGGGTCATGGGTGTTCCCTAACTCATCTTGTGCCTTGCACAACTCAGCACCAGTCAAAAGTTTGGACACAGCTACTCATTCAAATGTTTTTCTTTATTCTTACTATTTTCTACATTGTAGAATAATAGTGAAGACATAAAAACTATGGAATAACACATGTAGTGACCAAAAAAGTGTTAAACAAATCAAAATATATTTTATATTTGAGATTCTTCAAAGTAGCCACCCTTTGCCTTGATGACAGCTTTGCACACTCTTGGCATTCTCTCAACAAGCTTTAAGAGGAATGCTATTCTAACAGTCTTGGAGGAGTTTCCACAAATGCTGAGCACTTGTTGGCTACTTTTCCTTCACTCTGCGGTCGAACTCATCCCAAACCATCTCAATTGGGTTGAGGTTGGGTGATTGTGGAGGCCAGGACATCTGATGCAGCACTCCATCACTCTCCTTCTTGGTCAAATAGCCCTTACACAGCCTGGAGGTGTGTTTTGGATCATCTCACATAGTGACTTCTGCCATTCCATACTGAGGGAAACATGCAATGGCTCTGTGCCATTTTATCTTTCCTAGCATCCTTTTTCCGTGCCTCCTTAAAACACCATCGGAGGAGAGGACCCAAAGTTCCTCGCCTCAAATGTCCAATGGATTTTGAGGAAGATGCGAGTAGAGAGGAAGTGAGGAGTTGAGCTGAAATTAATTTGGACAGAGCTCATGTCATTGTTTTAGGTGGAATCTAATGTTGAATGATACATTTGTTATCTGTTTGAACATACATCTTTGTTCTACTTGTACTCTATCCACAGATGGCTCTGGCTTGCTGATAACATTTGATCTGACGAGACTCCCGATACGATTTGACTCCTGTATTACTGCCTGTACTCCGTTAAACTTCCAATGCCAAACTGAAATCATTTGACACAGTAATTTTATAGGCAATAGTGGTTCCCAATCAGACAATTACTATAAAACAAATCTGTTTTCCTCAGTTAAATGTTTGGTGAATGCACGCCGTTACGATGTCCTCCTTTGAATACTGTGTGTACCATGACATGTTTAACTGGTTTATCACATTAATTTCAGTTGATATAATTTGGCACTGGTTATGTACTGTTAGTGTGGCAGGTTCTCCCCTTCGTGTCTCCATATAGTTCAAAATCCCCATATGCTGTGTATTTGTATGCCCTTCGGCTTAATACAGTCCATTCCTAAAGTATTCAGACCCCTTGACTTTCCCCACATTTTGTTACATTACAGCCTTATTCTGAAATGTATTACATTTTAGTTTTTTTCTCATCAATCTACACACAGTACCCCATAATAACAAAGCAAAAACAGGTTTTTAGATTTTTTTTTGCACATTTATTACAAATAAAAAAAAAGAAATTACATTTAAATAAGTATTCAAACCCTTCACCCAGTACTTTGTTGAAGCACCTTTGCCAGCAATTACAGCATTCTTGGGTATGTCGCTACAAGCTTGGCACACCTGTAATTGAGGAGTTTCTCCCATTCTTCTTTGCTGATCCTCTCAAGCTCTGTCAGGTTGGATGGGGAGTATCGCTGCACAGCTATTTTTAGGTCCCTGTAGAGATATTCGATCTCCATAAAGGCCTTATTGGTGGAGTTTTCTAGTGATGGTTGTCCTTCTGGAAGGCTCTCCCATCTCCGCCGAGGAACTATAGAGCTCTGTCAGAGTGATCATCGGTTTCTTGGTCACCTCCCTGACCAAGGCCACTCTCCACCAAATTGCTCAGTTTGGCCAGGTTTCCAGCTCTAAGAAGAGTCTTGGTGGTTCCAAACGTCTTTCATTCCAGAATGATGGAGGCCACTGTGTTCTTGTGGACCTTCAATGCTGCAGACAATTTGTGGTACACTTCTGCAGATCTGTGCCTCGACACAATCCTGTCTCGGAGCTCTACGGCCAATTCTTTCGACCTAATGGCTTGGTTTTTGCTTTTGCTTTGACATGCAATGTCAACTGTGGGACCTTATATAGACAGGTGTGTGCCTTTCCAAATCATGTCTAATCAATTGTATTTACCACAGTTTGACTCCAATCAGAAAGAAACATCTCAAGGATGATCAATGGAAACAGGATGCACCTGAGCTCAATTTCGAGTCTCATAGCAAAGAGTCTGAATACTTATGTAAAAAATGTTTTTATTTTTAATACATTTGCTAAAATTTCTAAACCTGTTTTTGCTTTGTCATGGGGTGTGTAGATTGATAAGGATTTGTATTTATTTAATCCATTTTAGAATGAGGCTGTAATGTAACAAAATGTGGGAAAAAATAAAGGGATCTGAATACATTCCGAATGCACTGTACCAGACACTTTGTGGAAAGGTGAAGAAAAACAATTAGCTAGTGGTGGACTATGGTGTTACTTAGTTAGAGCCGACTGCCTGCTTTTTGTCTTACATATTAGCGTTGCTGGCTCACAAGTAATTAGCTAGCTAGCTAACTTTAGTAAGTAGATTCCACTCAACTCAAGGTATAGTATAGCTATTTAATTTATTTCCCAATTACTTCACTTATGTATCAAGTCCCAAATCGTTTGGCGCTTACTGTTCAAGTCAGCCATTAAGCTAATCAGAAGCGCATCTGTTTGACGTCATGCATCCAAGAATACTCAACCAATAACACGCCAACAAGGGCAATCATTTGTTAGTTAGTCCCTCAGGCCCTCCAAGGTAAGGCCAGATTTCCCTTAATCATATCACAATCAACATTTACCAGTAGAATGTGGACACAAATATAATATTTTTTGGTATTAAAATAGTTTGAAATATGTTTTAGAAACATATTGATCATTCATTAAATATGCGCACATTTGAACATCACGCAAATACATGTTTCTAGACACTGGATGAAGTCAGCCTAAATATTTTGGCTTCATTTTGTTAAAACACTCTGGGACCGGACCTGTCCTGAGCAGATTGAGGATTAACACTTTTTTATCTTTCTATCTGTAAAATACTAACATTTTTCCCCAACATTTTTTATCTAGAAAAACATATATACAACATATCAACATTTTCCCTCTGGGCAAGTCTTGAGAATATATCTAAGGATAACCACACACAATTTTGTGAATGTAGATGCTTTTGAAGCTGAAAAAATATGTTGGCATGTGGGAAGAGTCTGACTTTCAGAAAATTAAGTTAAAGACAAGTAGACAGAATTTTTATTACCAAATGCCTATTTAAAGCCAATCGCTATCTCTTTAAACTAAGTTACTAAATATAGTCCAGTTTGTAACACTCTCTATGAAATGAGTGAGCTTTATGTCCATTTAAATGTGGTTAAAATATCCTGTGTACAAAGTAAAACACCAAATAACACATGCAGAGCAGAATTAGGCCGATACCCGCTAATTCTGAAAATCCAGAAAAGAGCTGTTAAATTCTACAACCACTTGAAATTAAGCGATTCCCAAAACTTCCATAACAAAGCCATCACCTACAGAGAGAGTCCCCTAAGCAAGCTGGTCCTGGGGCTCTATTCATAAACACAAACAGATCCCACAGAGACAGCAAAAAGTTTAGACCCAACCAAATCACAAGAAAACAAAGAGATGACACAATTGGAAAGAATTTACAAAAAAAGAGCTAACTAGAATGCTATTTGGCCCTAAACAGTGAGTACACAGTGGCAGAATACCTGACCACAGTGACTGACCCAAAAGTAAGGAAAGCTTTGATTATCTACAGTCTCAGGCCGCCGTAGGCAGACCTGGCTCTCAAGAAAAGTCAGGCTATGTGCACACTGCCCACAAATTTCACTTCCTTTGGCAATGAAAAAATGTTTCCCATGCCAATAAATCCTTTTGAATTGAATTATGTTATGCTACTAGCCTCATGCCAGACATGAATATGCATAGCCATCTCGAGACAGCTACGATATAAAGTGTTTTCATCCATACAAAAACGTATTGGTTGGTGGGCGAAACAACGAAAAAACGCCACCTGCTGGAGGAGAAAGATTTTCCGCCGAGTTGGACTCTTCCCTTTCCTCTCTGTCATAAGTGACCAATCTAAAGTTTCTAGACACGCCTCTAAGCCCGCCCACCTGAAAAACAAATCGAGAAAAAAAGAGACATTTAAACCCAAAGGTGCTAAGATATTGAAGGGCCGCGCCATCTCGCGCGCATTGAGGCTAGATGTTGGCCCCCATTATCATTGCACATAGTCACCGCTAGAGGGTTCAATGACGTCAAACTAAAGCGACGGAATTTACCAACTGTGTCGAAAAGGTAAACAGCTGTTCAGCTCGGAAGTATGCATCCATAAAAACGTATCTTCTGTTTAATTTCCCGTTGGACACGCGTTGAGAATAAGCTTGAAGGTTTATTTTGTATAGCGTGTTTCTATAGACCATGCCCCACGACCCCGATATTTAAGCCGGGATCTCAATTTTTACGTTTTGACAAGGCTGGGATGCTGCTACCTAGAAAGTGAAATGCATCGGTACCAATAGAAGTGCAAAGGAAACATATTCCTATATACCAGGCGAAGTCTCAATGTATTAACCAACGTAGACAGCTTCATAATCATGTATTTATATGTAAATTGGCTAAACCATGTTCATTATAATGACTTTGAGGAAAAGTGTACTTACTATGCCTTTGATATGTGGTTGTCCCACCTAGCTATTGTAAGATGAATGGACTAACTTTAAGTCGCTCTGGATAAGAGCGTCGGCTAAATGACTAAAACGTAAAAATGTAGCACAGCACAGATGAGATTGCAAGTGTGCAACTGCATCACGCAATTTATGGCATTCCTGCACTTGCAGGAATACGTGATTTAGGGCAATGCTGCATTTGCAAGAACGCCTCCCCCTGAGCATCTTCATGCTTGTGACACTTTTTGTTGTGGGGCAAAAGGGAAATAATAATTTAGTTATCCGTTTTCACACCTGCCTCCTTGCTAGGTAGTGGGAGTAACACCGGTAGACAACGTCCTTCGCTCTCACCTGCTGAACACCCTACCCTCACTGTAGTTAACAGAACTGCGGGAAAACAGTGCCCGGCAAGCGGGGCCGAAGGACACTGTCTATTAGTCGCCCCCTCTTCCCTTTAGCACAGCAGCCGGGACGTTTGGATGACACCATGTGCTAGCTTGCAAGTTAAATAAAAAAATATAGGACATGATGTCGTTCCCTCCTTCCAAATGCTGTGTACCGGAGAAAACTGGGGCCGACAGGCGGGGGCGAGGGACACTGTCTACCAGTGATACTGGGTTAACTAGCTAGCTTGCTAGTTAGTGCTAGCTAGCACACTGTGTCGCTTGCACCTGCTGTGTACCGAACTAGCTGGCTAAGCTAGCACAGTGTCCTTCGCACCCTCTTGCCGAACACCTGCCGTCGTTAACAGAACAGTAAAAAAAAACAGTGCCCGTCAGGCAGGGACAAATGACACTGTCTACCGAGGTATAGCTAGCTAGCTAGCTACAGTTGTCGGCCCGGCCCCATCTTCTTTGGGGTTTCTCAGCGGCTGGCACCCAACGTTATTGTGCATTAACGCCACCAGCTATACTAGAGCGCTCCCGCCTGTCCTAGCTGCAAATTGCCCAATAGAAGTATAAAGAGGTGTTCCTGCAGATGCAGGAATGCGCACATACAGGAACTCCCCGAATTGAAGACTGCAATTGCACCCTTCTCAATGTTCATAGCTAAACGTGTGCAAAGCATAAATAAAATCGCTTTCCAGACGCAGGTCTTTGATTGGATATTTTGCCTATTTATTAACAGTAAAGATCAAATCATAGCAAGGATGTAATTACCGTAGACTCACATAATAGTTCCAAATTGTATGCTCTCCATACTTTTTCCTAATAAATCAGACTGTGATACCAATTATTGGTATACAGTTTGAAACAAAGCACTGCAAAAACTTGTAAAGTTCCCTTACAAGGCAGAAAGTTTAATACAATTTGAACTTAGTCTACCGGTTGTCTGCAGTTGGTCATTCAGTGGGTTACAATTTGAGACAAAATATCCACAGGGAAATATTATTTACCTGCTAGCTAGGACACTGGCACACACTTTTTAAAAAAAAGTTACAGCGAGGGTAATCACTGCCCGGTAGTGCCACATGAGAGTTGGGTTGGCTACACTAGCTACACTGCATGACCAAAAGTATGTGGACACCTGCTTGCTGAACATCTCATTCCAAAATGGAGTTGGTCCCCCTTTTGCTACTGTAAGCCTGCATTCTTCAGGGAATGCTTTCCACTAGATGTTGGAACATTGTTGCTTCCATTCAGCAATGAACATTAGTGAGGTTGAGCACTGATGTTGGGCGATTAGGCCTGGCTCGGAGTCTGAGTTCCAATTCATCCCAAAGGTGTTCGATGAGGTTCAGATCAGGGCTCTGTGCAGGCCAGTCAAGTTCTTCCACACCGATCTCGACAAACCATTTCTGTATGGACCTCACTTTGTGCACAGGGGCATTGTCATGGTGAAACAGAAGGGCCTTCCCCAAACTGTTTCCACAAAGTTGGAAGCACAGAATTGTATGTTGAAGAGTTAAGATTTCCCTTCACTGGAACTAATGCGCTTATTTATTTACATGTTTTATTTAGCCTTTATTTAACTAGGCAAGTCAGTTAAGAACAAATTATTATTTACAATGACGGCCTAGGAACAGTGGGTTAACTACCTTGTTCAGGGGCAGAACGACAGGTTTTTACCTTGTCAGCTCGGGGATTTGATATAGCAACCTTTCGGTTACTGTGCCAGCACTCTAACCATTAGGCTACCTGCCACTTAACCCTAACCATGAAAAACAGCCATAGACCATTATTCCTCTTCACTCAACTTTACAGTTGGCACTATGCATTGGGGCAGATAGCATTCTCCTGGCATCCGCCAATTGGACTGCCAGATGGTGAAGTGTGATTCATCACTCCAGATAATGCGTTTCCACCCAGATCCCTCAGTACTTGTATGGCATCGGATGACAGGGCATCGTCACAGTCACACAGCCCCGCCGACTGGCAGCTATCTCCCAGGCATCGAGGGTGGCAGAGGAGAAGAGAGCTCAACTGGGGAAGCTGGTAAATAAAAACAACCTTTTACATTACAATCAGTGATCAAACTGTATGGTGAAGAAGACAGACACATTTTGAACACGCATCAAAGAGCAAGGATGTGGTGCTCATACTTTCCCTCGCAGCCTAGATCATCATCAATGGTCGAGTGGCAGCAGCATGGCTGATACCATTACCAAACACTCAAGATGGGCCTAACAGGAAATCCAATCATGCCCTTCAGGTTGGCTACACGGTGCGATTTGAGGATGTCACCTCCTCAGAGACAAAGCTAAAGTTCATGACAGATGGTAGGCTCCTGCGGGAGGTCATATTTTATTTTTATTTTACCTTTATTTAACTAGGCAAGTCAGTTAAGAACAAATTCTTATTCTCAATGACGGCCTAGGAACAGTGGGTTAACTGCCTGTTCAGGGGCAGAACGACAGATTTGTACCTTGTCAGCTCAGGGATTTGAACTTGCATATGAGACCCCTTAACGCTGCGCTACACTGTGGTGTTGCTGGATGAGGCTCACGAGCACACGGTCCACACTGACGTGCTGTTTGGAGTGGTGAAGGTAGCCCAATGCAAACGCAGAGAACAGAACAAGATTCCCTTCACCTTGGGTCACTACTAGACTCAGTAACCTGGAATCCAAACTGATATGATCTGAAACAATGGTGTAACAGAACATTTCAGTTTGAATTTCAGGCTAGGTCACTAACGTTAGGCTCCATAGATAAAAATTGTCATAGGCTGGTTGTGTTTTTTAACATAAGTGTGTGTGTGTGTGTGTGTGTGTGTGTGCGCGCGCACGTGCCCCCCCTGGGTCTGATGTTCCATTCTTCAAAGTACAGATGTACAATGTCAACATTACTCTGCACAGACCACCTTAAGACTGGTGGCTTGTAGTCTTGTTCTTAATGTAAAAACACTTTATGACAACTGCTGATTAAAAAAAAAGGGGTTTAAAAATAAATCTGATGTATTGTCTCTTCCAATGTACCATTCTGGGTGATCTTGATGTCAGCCACCATGGTTGTGGTCCTCTTCTCTTAGTACTTCAAGAAATCTCCTGTGCTGTACCTGGAGGAGGGCAGGCTGCACCCCATCCAAATCTACTTCACCAAGCATCCCCAGTCAGACTATTTGCAGGCTACACTGGTCTCAGTCTTCCAGATCCATCTGGTACATACAGTGGGGCAAAAAAGTATTTAGTCAGCCACCAATTGTGCAAGTTCTCCCACTTAAAAAGATGAGAGAGGCCTGTAATTTTCATCATATGTACACTTCAACTATGACAGACAAAATTAGGAAAAAATCCAGAAAATCATATTGTAGGATTTTTAATGAATTTATTTGCAAATTATGGTGGAAAATAAGTATTTGGTCAATAACAAAAGTTTATCTTAATACTTTGTTATATACCCTTTGTTGGCAATGACAGAGGTCAAACGTTTTCTGTAAGTCTTCACAAGGTTTTCACACACTGTTGCTGGTATTTTGGCCCATTCCTCCATGCAGATCTCCTCTAGAGCAGTGATTTGGGGCTGTTGCTGGGCAACACAGACTTTCAACTCTCTCCAAAGATTTTCTATGCGGTTGAGATCTGGAGACTGGCTAGGCCACTCCAGGACCTTGAAATGCTTCTTACGAAGCCACTCCTCTGTTGCCCGGGCGGTGTGTTTGGGATCATTGTCATGCTGAATGACCCAGCCATGTTTCATCTTCAATGTCCTTGCTGATGGAAGGAGGTTTTCACTCAAAATCTCACGATACATGGCCCCATCCATTCTTTCCTTTACACGGATCAGTCGTCCTGGTCCCTTTGCAGAAAAACAGCCCCAAAGCATGATGTTTCCACCCCCATGCTTCACGGTAGGTATGGTGTTCTTTGGATGCAACTCAGCATTCTTTGTCCTCCAAACACGACGAGTTGAGTTTTTACCAAAAAGTTATATTTTGGTTTCATCTGACCATATGACATTCTCCCAATCTTCTTCTGGATCATCCAAATGCTCTCTAGCAAACTTCAGACGGGCCTGGCCATGTACTGGCTTAAGCAGGGGGACACGTCTGGCACTGCAGGATTTGAGTCCCTGGCTGCGTAGTGTGTTACTGATGGTAGGCTTTGTTACTTTGGTCCCAGCTCTCTGCAGGTCATTCACTAGGTCCCCCCGTGTGGTTCTGGGATTTTTGTTCACCGTTCTTGTGATCATTTTGACCCCACGGGGTGAGATCTTGCGAGTGATCTTGCGAGTGAGATTATCAGTGGTCTTGTATGTCTTCCATTTCCTAATAATTGCTCCCACAGTTGATTTCTTCAAACCAAGCTGCTTACCTATTGCAGATTCAGTCTTCCCAGCCTGGTGCAGGTCTACAATTTTGTTTCTGGTGTCCTTTGACAGCTCTTTGGTCTTGGCCATAGTGGAGTTTGGAGTGTGACTGTTTGAGGTTGTGGACAGGTGTCTTTTATACTGATAACAAGTTCAAACAGGTGCCATTAATACAGGTAAGGATAGAGGAGCCTCTTAAAGAAGAAGTTACAGGTCTGTGAGAGCCAGAAATCTTGCTTGTGATTTTCTGGAATTTTTTTCTCATCATCAAATTACAGGCCTCTCTCATCTTTTTAGGTGGGATAACTTGCACAATTGGTGGCTGACTAAATACTTTTTTTGCCCCACTGTAAGTGTGCTCTGGCTGGCCTGGCTGCTGGGGTGCTTTAGCTGAAGAGAAATGTCTCATGTAGAAAAGTTGATTCAGTTTAAGATGGCCCAGACACCTGGCCTGGTTAAACCAGACTGAACGCTGCACTCACTAGTTTAGTCAGGCTACTAACCAGGCAACTACTATCACTACTCAACCTTATAACTTACATTAATCATACCTTTCTGGAAACACAAGTTGGAGACATGATTCCAAATCACCATATGATGCCAGACAGGGTATGGTTGTGATGTGTCCATTCTAAACAGGAAGCCCCTACATCATATGACATCCTGGTGGTCATGACGGGTCAGGAGGAGATAGAGGCGCTGGCACGTACCTGCCGTGACATCGCCAAGAACCTTCCTGACGGCTGTGGTCCCATGACAGCCATCACGTACAGGGGGATGGCTGTCATGGGACCACCTCTCTGTCCCCTGCTCAGTAGCTCAGGCTCTTCCAGCCCGCACCTAAGGTAGGATACACCTACACCCCCCTCAATGTCTTGCAGTCATCTACAGTGCCTTCAGAAAGTATTCACACACCTTGACTTTTTCCACATTTTGTTGTGTTACTGCCTGAATTTAAAATTGATTAAATTGCAATGTGTCACTGGCCTACACACAATACCCCATAATGTCAAAGTGGAATTATGTTTTTAGAGAATTTGACAAATTCATTAAAAATGAAAAGCTGAAATGTCAATAAGTATTCAACCGCTTTGTCATGGCAAACCTAAATAAGTTCAGGAGTACATTTTTTATTAACCATTCACATAATAATTGCATGGACTCACTCTATGTGCAATACTAGTGTTTAACATGATTTTTTTAATGACTACCTCGTCTCTGTACCCCACACATACATACATCTGTAAAGTCACTGAGTCGAGCAGTGAATTTCAAACACAGATTCAACCACAAATATCACAGAGGATTTTCAATGCTTCGCAAAGGGGAAAATGTTACATTGATTTAATACATTTTGAATTCAGGCTGTGACAAAATGTGGAATAAGTCAAGGGGTATGAATACTTTCTGAAGGCACTGTATAATGTGATACATGGTCTCTGCAAGCAACTATATTGTTTTGCCAGGGTTGTAGGAAGGTCATTCTCTCAACCAACATCGCTGAGATGTCGATCACAATCTCAGGGATCAAATACATAATTGATACAGGCATGGTGAAAGCAAAACACTTCAACCCAGGTGAGATTCCTCACTGACTGTACACAATGCCTTTTAAACTCTGTTTCTCTACTTGCGAGTCACTCAGGTCTGTGGCCTAGTGTGAATAAATAAATGAATGAACTCGAATTATGAAATGAAATTGTATATTTTCTAAATAAATATGATAAAACAAAAATAGGCTTGAAAAATCAAAGATTAACATATATAATAAAGTCTACAGACTTATTTTCATTGTGTTCCTCATTATTTGTAATGTGTTTCTGTCTGCCCCCCAGAGAGTGGTCTGGAGGTGTTAGCAGTACAGTGGGTATCTAAAGCCCAGGCGTGGTAGAGGACGGGCAGGGCTGGCAGAGAGGACACAAGGTCTGTCTACCGCCTCTACACCGAGGATGAGTTTGACAACCTCATCCCCATGACCGTGCCTGAGATAGAGGTGGGTAGGACCATGATGGCTTAGATTAGGAGCCGAAGCAAATCTAGTTGCTGTCACTGTTCACCTGTTAAAAGAGAACAGGGTAATTTTCAGTAGGCATGAAATGGTGAGGTACCTTAAAATGTCCAATAAGAAACGCTCGTTTTCATTCGCCACTGTAAAAGTTTTTGCTACGGTGTGCCCTAATGAACACGACCCAGTTCTTGCTGCAGCATAAATTGATGCATCTCTAGGTCATTACGAGTGAGTGTTCTGCTCCTCTGTTCTCTCCTCTGCAGGTGTAACTGTTCCTGTCCCGTGTTCTCCCCTGTAGGTGTAACCTGGCCAGTGTCATGCTGCAGCTTCTGGCTCTGGGGATTCCTGACGTGATGAACTTTGACTTCATGTCTAAGCCTTCTCCTGGTAAGCAGTCTGTCATCCAGTCCCAGGTCTGCTGTGTGTTCACTGTGATGCTAACGTCTTCAGAAGTGTTATTATGTCAATCCACTGATATGTAGACTCAGATAGGAGTTAGTTGTACTACTGTAATTCCGTTTACATTTTAGTCATTTAGCAGACTCTCTTATCCAGAGCAACTTACATTTAGTTATTGCATTCATGTTGTCAACGTGTTTGGTCAGAGTTGGTTGTAATCACGTAATGTTAATATGACTGTTCAGAGGCGGTGGAGCAGCTGGACTAGGGGCTGTAGAGAAGAAAGATGAGCAGGTCACCCTCACTCTCCAGCTTCCCCCTGGAGCCACGCTATGCCAAGGTAAGACACAGACACACAGGAAAGGGGCTTTTTATTGGAGGTTGTTTGTATTGATCCCTATGACCAACAATAAATACTGTATTAACACATTATCCCTCGCTGTATCTCTCTCTTGTGTGTCTACATCTACAGACCATCCTGCTGTCGCCAGACTTCCAGTGTTCTGAGGAGGTGCTGACCATCGTTTCTCTGCTGTCGGTGGACACGGTGCTCTACAACCCCCCTGTACGCCGAGAGGAGTGTCTTGCCGCACGCAAGAAGTTCACCACCAGCGAGGGAGATCACTTGACCCCACTCTACATCTACAGAACCTTCAAGAAAGTGAACGCCAACAAGGTCAGTGGATAACTCGAGGAAGAAGAAGCCTGTGGGGGAGACTATACAAAATGCACTTCAGCTGTATACAGTACCTCTGGACATACAGTGCATTCGGAAAGTATTCAGACCCCTTGACTTTTTCCAAATTTTGTTACATTACAGCCTTATTCTGATATTGATTAAAATAGTTGTTTTACTCATCAATCTACACACAATACCCCATAATGACAAAGAAAAAACGAGTTTAGACATTGTTGCAAATGTATAAAATAAAATAAACTATCACATTTACATAAGTATTCAGACTCAGTACTTTGTTGAAGCACCTTTGGCAGCGATTATAGCCTCGAGTCTTCTTGGGTATGACGCTACAAGCTTGGCACACCTGTATTTGAGGAGTTTCTCCCATTCTTCTCTGCAGATTCTCTCAAGCTCTGTCAGGTTGGATGGGGAGTGTCGCTGCACAGCTATTTTTAGGTCTCTCCAGAGCTGTTCGGTCAGGTTTAAGTCAGGGCTGTGGCTGGGCCACTCAAGGACATTCAGAGACTTGTCCCAAAGCCACTACTACATTGTCTTGGCTGTGTGCTTAGGGTCATTGTCCTGTTGGAAGGTGAACCTTCGGCCCAGTCCGAGGTCCTAAGCGCTCTGAAGCAGGTTTTCATCAAGGATCTCTCTATACTCCATTCATCTTTGCCTCGATCCCGACTAGTCTCCCAGTTCCTGCCACTGAAAAACATTCCCACAGCATGATGCTACCACCACCATCCTTCACCGTAGGGATTGTGCCAGGTTTCATCCAGACATGACACTTGGCATTCAGGCCAAATAGTTAAGTCTTGGTTTCATCAGACCAGAGAATCTTGTTTCTAATGGTCTGAGAGTCTTTTGGTGCCTTTTACAAACTCCAAGCTGGCTGTCATGTGCCTTTTACTGAGGAGTGGCTTCCGTCTGGCCACTCTACCATAAAGGCCTTATTGGTGGAATGCTAGAGAGATGGTTGTCCTTCTGGAATGTTCTCCCATCTCCACAGAAGAACTCTGGAGCTCTGTCAGAGTGACCATTGAGTTCTTGGCCACCTACCGGACCAAGGCCCTTCTCACCCGATTGCTCAGTTTGGCCCGGGGCGGCCAGCTCTAGGAAGAGTCTTGGTTGTTCCAAACTTCTTTCATTTAATCTTGCAATGCTGCAGACATTTTTTTGGTACCCTTCCCCAGATCTGTGCCTCAACCCAATCCTGTCTCGGAGCTCTACAGACAATTCCTTCAACATCATGACATGGTTTGACATGCACTGTCAATTGTGGGACCTTATATAGACAGGTGTGTGCCTTTCCAAATCATGTCCAATCATTTGAATTTTCCACAGGTGACTCCAATCAAGTTGTAGAAACGTCTCAAGGATGTTCAATGGAAACCGGATGCACCTGAGCTTCATTTTGAGTCTCATAGCAAAGGGTCTGAATACTTATGTAAATAAGGTATTTCAGTTTTTTTTTTTTTATATATTGGTAAAAATCTGGTTTCACTTTGTCATTATGGGGTATTGTGTGTAGATTGATGAGGAATATTGCACACTGAAATGTATGCTTCCAAATCTGTTTGCGGCATTGTTTAAACTTTTATGGTCTTCTTATTTGCTTGATGAACTAATACATGGATATCTTTCACCTGAACAAATCCATTGCATATACACAAATGATCTAGCTCTTTTCACACATAATGTCCATCTCCTTCTCCCCTCTGTTCCAGCTGAGCATGAAGCTGGAGTCGTGTGGGTCGGACACGGGGAGCGTGCATCGCTGCCTGGCCCACGGTCTGTTTGTAAACGCTGCAGAGTTGCAGCCAGACAGCAGCTACATGGCCCTGGACACCCCCCAGCCTGTAGCCATCCACACCTCCTCTGTCCTCTTCCAGGCCAAGCCCGCCTACGTGGTCTTCAATGAGCCCCTGCACACCTCTAAGAGCTACATGAGGGACCTGTGTCTGGTGGATGCTGATTGGCTGGTGGAGGTCGCACCCAAGTACTTCTACCGGAAGCTCCGCCCCACCAAGAGCTAGCCTCTGATTAGACAGAACTCTGGAGTGACAAGAGACACAGCAGATCCTAACCTTCTTGACCAGTGACACACCTAACCCCCGCTCACCCCCAACCCAGTGACAATACTGGATGGAAGCATGATAGAAAGAAGATTGACATTCTACTCTTTCCTGTTTGCTGAATTGCTAGTTTTTGTTTACACAAAGATTCACAGCATAGAAAGACTCTTCAACACTCCTTGTGTGCCAGTCCAAGGCAGAACATGTAACATTTGGACAGGTCTGAAAGAGAGAGGGGTCTGGGTTATTCTTAGTGATTTCTTCTACCTCTTCATGGACAAGCAGAATGTTTTATGTTTTATGTTTTCATGGACAAGCAGAATGTTTTTGTCTATGACTGAAGTTACAAACTAAAGTTCCTGCTACTGTAGTTACAAGCTGATATTTTTCTTCAATTGTTTTCTCTCTTCCAGCTATTGCCTAATCATTGCCTGTTGCCACATATTTGCTACACAACCAGAAATTAGGTCTCATCATGATTGAGTTCAAACACTCATTCTAAATATTTGCCTGTTTTTTAGCAGCATAGATTAACTCACAGAAGTAGGTGGTTATTCCTGGTTATTCCTTCAAACATACATTTTTAACATCTTACTTATATTAAATGTTCATATTTAAATATTGGCGCCTGGTCTAACTTATTGGCTGTTTGTCACTTGCTTAAAAAACGGGACATACAGGTAACTGACAAAATAAAGGAAACACTTGAGTAAATGAGGGATAGTAAGTATATTGAAAGAAGGTGCTTCCACACAGAAGTAGTTCCTGAGTTAATTAAGAGACCTTGCTATCTGGAATCCTTGGGACGTCCTTATCCCATTGAAATTGAAAATGGTTTAGGGTACGGGCATCCCAAGGATTTTGGATATCACTAACTCTTAATTAAGCAATTGTATAGAAATGCCCAGTTGCCCATTATTTTGGTACCATGGCTAAAAGAAGGGATTTCAGTGACTTTGAAAGAGGGGTCTCAAAGGAGCATAGGGGGTTTAAAGGGTGGGTTGGTAGGTGCGCGTGTGTCTCATTCACCAGATCTCAACCCAATTGAACACTTATGGGAGATTCTGGAGCGGCGCCTGAGACAGCCACCATCAACAAAACACCAAATTATGGAATTCCTCATGGAAGAATGGTGTCGTATCCCTCCAGCCAAGTTCCAGAGACTTGTAGAATCTATGCCAAGGCACATTGGAGCTGTTCTGGCAGCTCGTGGCAACAACCTATTAAGACACTGTTGGTGTTTCCTTTATTTTGGCAGTTACCTGTATATACCATAAATGCCATACCATGTAACATGTACATATTTTCTTTTGACATATTGAAATAGTTAGATATTATATCACAGTATTTAATTAAACATATGGTAAGCAGCTGTTGCTTTTGCATAGAGGAGCCACTTTGGCATAGGTTGACTTTTTTGTCTTCATTGAGTTTTGTCACAATTACATCAACTGTCATAGAAATCTGTGTTATTACTGACAAAGAAAATGGCTCTGTCAATAGTCCTAAAAAGAATACCAAGACATCTGTCCACATCAGTGGGGGTGGGTGGTCATAGTGTGTTTGTGTGTGTGGCTGGGTTAATATGGTATGGCATCTGTCAGTTGAGGTGGTGTAGAAGGAGTGAATTGAATGTCTTTCATTCGCATATGCCTGCTGTTTCAACTTCAGTCACTTTTTCTTACCTGATGCATGCTTTGCTGCTGCAGTAATGTACATTAACTGGTAGCTCCAAAGGAAGCTGCACTGATCTCTGGTTAAATGGACTTCAAAGCTTGTTGTGAGGTTGGTCACTTCATTTAGCCAATTAATGTGCATCTAAGATATGTGATTGCTGAAGATTTCATATGGAGAATTTGATAATCTGCTGATAAATAATTTCCCCAATCAAGAATGGTTGTTCAATGAGCGTGATAGGTTTATTGGATAACCAATGGCAATATATATTATTGAAAAGTCATTGTTTGCAGAATATTTGCATTTAGAGGCAGTGTTTTTCATTGGATGATGAACAACCTGACCTGTGTTGAAAGTCAGAATATTATTATAAAAGATGACAGGGTGACTTTATACGACATACGCTGGTTATATCCACTAGTATTTCTAATAAAAACCTTTTCCTCAATTATTTTTGTTTTATTTGCAATAATGTTTGTCTTTTCAACTGCATGATTAAGTGAAGACACAGTATGACGGTACAGTATCTTCTAATGTTCTGTCTTATGTTTTCCACCTGAGGTGGCAGGCATCCTAGTGGTTAAGAGGTTTGGGCCAATAACCAAAAGGTTCAAATACCTGAGCCAACTAGGTGAACAATCGGTGCCCTTTGAGCAAGGCACTTATTAACACTAATTGATCCAGGGTTGCTGATCCCTGACTGCATTTAGTTGTGTTACAGCCTGTATTCAAAATTGATCAATACCATGATGACAAAGTAATATGTTTTTAGACATTTTTGTCTAAATGTATTCAAAATGAAATGCAGAAATATCTAATTTACATAAGTATTCACATCCCTGAATCAATACATTATAGAAGCACTTTTGGCGCCTATTACAGCTTTGAGTAATCGCTATGTCATGTCTGTATATCTACAGTGCCTTGCGAAAGTATTCGGCCCCCTTGAACTTTGCGACCTTTTGCCACATTTCAGGCTTCAAACATAAAGATATAAAACTGTATTTTTTTGTGAAGAATCAACAACAAGTGGGACACAATCATGAAGTGGAACGACATTTATTGGATATTTCAAACTTTTTTAACAAATCAAAAACTGAAAAATTGGGCGTGCAAAATTATTCAGCCCCCTTAAGTTAATACTTTGTAGCGCCACCTTTTGCTGCGATTACAGCTGTAAGTCGCTTGGGGTATGTCTCTATCAGTTTTGATGGCTTTGAGATAGAAGCTGTTTTTGTCTCTCGGTCCCAGCTTTGATGCACCTGTACTGACCTCGCCTTCTGGATGATAGCGGGGTGAACAGGCAGTGGCTCGTTTGGATATTGTCCTTGATGATCTTTATGGCCTTCCTGTGACATCGGGTGGTGTAGGTGTCCTGGAGGGCAGGTAGTTTGCCCCCGGTGATGCGTTGTGCAGACCTCACTACCCTCTGGAGAGCCTTACGGTTGTGGGCGGAGCTGCCGTACCAGGCGGTGATACAGCCCGACAGGATGCTCTCGATTGTGCATCTGTAGAAGTTTGTGAGTGCTTTTGGTGACAAGCCAAATTTCTTCAGCCTCCTGAGGTTGAAGAGGCGCTGCTGCGCCTTCTTCACGATGCTGTCTGTGTGGGTGGACCAATTCAGTTTGTCTGTGATGTGTACGCCGAGGAACTTAAAACTTACTACCCTCTCCACTACTGTTCCATCGATGTGGATAGGGGGGTGTTCCCTCTGCTGTTTCCTGAAGTCCACAATCATCTCCTTAGTTTTGTTGACGTTGAGTGTGAGGTTATTTTCCTGACACCACACTCCGAGGGCCCTCACCTCCTCACTGTAGGCCGTCTCGTCGTTGTTGGTAATCAAGCCTACCACTGTTGTGTCGTCCGCAAACTTGATGATTGAGTTGGAGGCGTGCGTGGCCACGCAGTCGTGGGTGAACAGGGAGTACAGGAGAGGGCTCAGAACGCACCCTTGTGGGGCCCCAGTGTTGAGGATCAGCGGGGTGGAGATGTTGTTACCTACCCTCACCACCTGGGGGCGGCCCGTCAGGAAGTCCAGTACCCAGTTGCACAGAGTGGGGTCGAGACCCAGGGTCTCGAGCTTGATGATGAGTTTGGAGGGTACTATGGTGTTAAATGCTGAGCTGTAGTCGATGAACAGCATTCTCACATAGGTATTCCTCTTGTCCAGATGGGTTAGGGCAGTGTGCAGTGTGGTTGAGATTGCATCGTCTGTGGACATATTTGGGCAGTAAGCAAATTGGAGTGGGTCTAGGGTGTCAGGTAGGGTGGAGGTGATATGGTCCTTGACTAGTCTCTCAAAGCACTTCATGATGACGGAAGTGAGTGCTACGGGGCGATAGTCGTTTAGCTCAGTTACCTTAGCTTTCTTGGGAACAGGAACAATGGTGGCCCTCTTGAAGCATGTGGGAACAGCAGACTGGAATAGGGATTGATTGAATATGTCCGTAAACACACCAGCCAGCTGGTCTGCGCATGCTCTGAGGACGCGGCTGGGGATGCCGTCTGGGCCTGCAGCCTTGCGAGGGTTAACACGTTTAAATGTTTTACTCACCTCGGCTGCAGTGAAGGAGAGGCCGCATGTTTTGGTTGCAGGCCT
This sequence comes from Oncorhynchus mykiss, assembly GCF_057628025.1. Lineage (NCBI taxonomy): Eukaryota > Metazoa > Chordata > Actinopteri > Salmoniformes > Salmonidae > Oncorhynchus > Oncorhynchus mykiss. The sequence continues at coordinate 57,931,811 of NC_143033.1, forward strand.
TGTCAGTGGCACTGTATTGTCCTCAAAGCGGGCAAAAAAGTTATTTAGTCTGCCTGGGAGCAAGACATCCTGGTCCGTGACGGGGCTGGTTTTCTTTTTGTAATCCGTGATTGACTGTAGACCCTGCCACATACCTCTTGTGTCTGAGCCATTGAATTGAGATTCTACTTTGTCTCTATACTGACCCTTAGCTTGTTTGATTGCCTTGCGGAGGGAATAACTACACTGTTTGTATTCGGTCATGTTTCCGGTCACCTTGCCCTGATTAAAAGCAGTGGTTCGTGCTTTCAGTTTCACGCGAATGCTGCCATCAATCCACGGTTTCTGGTTTGGGAATGTTTTAATCGTTGCTATGGGAACGACATCTTCAACGCTGCCCTCAACGTTCTAATGAACTCGCTCACCGAATCAGTCAATGTTGTTGTCTGACGCAATACGAAACATATCCCAGTCCATGTGATGGAAGCAGTCTTGGAGTGTGGAATCAGATTGGTCGGACCAGCATTGAACAGACCACCAAGGGTGCGTTCTGAGACCTCTCCTGTACTCCCTGTTCACCCACGACTGCGTGGCCATGCACACCTCAACTCAATCATCAAGTTTGCAGACAGTGTTAGGCTTGATTACCAACAACAACGAGACGGCCTACAGGGAGGAGGTGAGGGCCCTCGGAGTGGGGTGCAGGAAGATAACCTCACACTCAACGTCAACAAAACAAAGGAGATGATCGTGGACTTCAGGAAACAGCAGAGGGAGCACCCCCCTATCCACATCGACGGGACAGTAGTGGAGAGGGTAGTACGTTTTAAGTTCCTCAGCGTACACATCACGGACAAACATCCAGAAGGCGAGGTCAGTACAGGTGCATCAAAGCTGGGACCGAGAGACTGAAAAACAGCTTCTATCTCAAAGCCATCAGACTGTTAAACAGCCACCACTAACATTGAGTGGCTGCTGCCAACATACTGACTCAACTCCAGTCACTTTAATAATGGAAAAATTGATGTAAAAATGTATCACAAGCCACTTTAAACAATGCCACTTAATATAATGTTTACATACCCTACATTACTCATCTCATATGTATATACTGTACCCTATACCATCTACTGCATCTTGTCATCTTTATGTAATACATGTTTCACTAGCCACTTTAAACAATGCCACTTTTATGTTTACATACCCTACATTACTCATCTCATATGTATATACTGTACTCAATACCATCTACTGCATCTTGCCTATGCCGTTCTGTACCATCACTCATTCATATATTTTTATGTACATATTCTTCATCCCTTTACACTTGTGTGTATAAGGTAGTTGTTGTGAAATTGTTAGGTTAGATTACTCGTTGGTTATTACTGCATTGGCTCGCATTAACATCTGCTAACCATGTGTATGTGACAAATACAATTTGATTTGATTTATTTGGATCAGTCTAAAACTTTACGCATACACTGCTTTCATCTAGTGGCCCAAATCTAAATTGCGCCTACACTCCTAAGTGATATAACGGCCTTTCTCTCATTTCAAAGATGACGAAGGAAAAAAAATAGAAAACGCATGTTTTTTGTTTGTATTATATTTTACCAGATCTAATGTGTTATATTCTCATTCATTATTTTCACATTTCCACAAACTTCTGTGTTTCCATTCAAATGGTATCAAGAATATACATATCCTTGCTTCAGGTCCTGAGCTACAAGCAGTTAGATTTGGGCATGTCATTTTCGGCGAAAATTGAAAAAAAGGGTCCAATATTTCAGATATTTTAATACCTATTATTTTCCCCCAAAAGATTACAAAAAACGTTGCAAAACCTCAGTGGGTTGGACCTTGGGACCACTTCCGGTTCAAAGTTTGAGGAGGTCAGGGTGTCCTTCCCACGTGTTTTCTCAGGCAGTAATCTGTCTGTAACGTCAGTAGTGGGTAACTGATACTCTGGGTTTATTTTACTATTATATTTTCTTATTTAGTCAAATTTACCAATCTATAACCATGCTGAAGTCTCTTTCCCGAACGGTGAGTACTGCAGTTCGAATTTCTACAACCACAATGTTTTCGGCCCGAAGTCTCCAGCCTCTTACGAGATCGACATTATGTTCTCCAAACTCCGGAACCATACGGCCTTTCAGCCGGTCTCTCTGGATGATGAGCCATAACGGGGCAGCATCGGTATACAGACCAAAACTCTTCAGTTCAAAAGGATTTACTCCTGTGTCGTGTGGATGTGGATCACTACACACAGAAGGTAATAACTAGCTGGATTAACTATCTACTGTTGTGTGAGTACGCTAGCTAACGTTAGCTACCTAGCTGCTAGCTAAATATGACATTCCTTAAAAACACGCCACTTCTATACGGCTATATTTACGCAGCAGGTCAGGATAATTAGGTTAAGGTTGGAAATTAAGGTTAGGGTTTGTGGAAAGGCTCTCCTAACCTGCTAAATAGGGTTCAACTTGGACTTGTTGAATATAATTACTAGTTACCTGTATGTAAAGCAATGGAGGAATAGCTGCGACCAGGATGCAAAACATGGACATAATTTATTTAACCGTTGTCATGTAGCTGACAGGTTGGACGAAATTGGCAACAGAAATGTCACCAATGCGTTTCACCCACGGTTTGGAACATTCGTCTGTGTACGTCTATCCGTAGCTAGTCATATTCATAGCTAGTTTGTTTATCAGTTAAGACCGCTTGTTCTAGAGCAGTGCGGAAGGCTAAGCTGATAATGAAAAGATCAGTAACTATTGAAAGTGATGTTAACTGGCTGGTTATCCTTGATGTCATCTACATCTGGACCCGTGTGTAATTCAATGCACATGTGACCATGGGAATGGAACATTGGTGGGTGCAAATGTATAGGGGTTGGTCATAATCTTTGGGACATTGTGTATATACAGTTTTAACCTGTATTTAACTAGGCAAGTCTTTTAAGAACAAATTCTTATTTGCAATGACTGCCTATCCCAGCCAAATCCTCCCCATACCTGGACGACAGTGGGCAAATTGTGCGCCGCCCTATGGGACTTCCGATCACGGCCGGTTGTGATACAGCCTGTGATTGAACCAGGGTCTGTAGTCACGCCTCTAGCACTGCGATGCTATATATATAGCAGTTTCACATCCGTTACACTAGCATGTAGCTAATACTGACTTATCTTCTGTTCTAAGATCCTATATAATTGCTCGGTTTCAGGAGACAAAGCCTTTGGAAATTTCCTTTCGGATGAAATCAAAGAAGAGAAGAAGATCCAGAAAAGCAGTACTCTTCCCAAGATGTCTGGAGGGTGGGAGCTACAGCAGAACGGCACAGAAGCCAAACTCATTAGGACAATTTCTGGAGAAAAGTAAGGCCATCTCGATATTAGTTTATCCCTGCCTGCTACACCAAGTAGATTAGTAAATGACCAGTACTGATACAATCCCTGCAGACATTTTATTTGACTAATAATTAACCTAGATGTTGTATTAATAAATCCATAACTGCACAAAATGAACCCAGTTAACATTATTTTAAAGTAATTTGAACTACATTTTCTATAAGCGACTCTACCCCTCGTCCTTTTACTTAGAGTGACCGTCACATTCAACGTCAACAACAGTATTCCCCCTAAGTTTGAAGAGGAGGCTGAACAAGCACAGGGACAGAAGTCTGCAGAGAATGAGGTAAACCTCTTTGTACTGTCTTTTCCGAAATGGACACACACTGCACTGAACGTGTTGCACTGTTACATTGTTTAGGTTTTGAACCATGTGTATTTTGTTTCCTTAAAGCCAGATATTGTGTCTTCACCCAACTTCGTTGTCGAGGTGACAAAACAGGCGGCAAAACATTCCTTGGTGTTTGACTGCCATTATCCTGAAGATGAGGTAAGTTATCCTACAAGTAAATCATCATTGGCTTCATGTATAGTCCAGACTAAGTTGAAACAAAATACATCTTTATCAACATAATTGGGAAGCATGCCCCCTCAGTTGCTAATCACCTAAGGCTTTATTGCTTTGTTTCTTACCACATTTAGTTAATAAGCAATATATCTGACAATCTTAGGCTAAATACATTTTCCAGGCAATCCATGGTGAAGGGGAAGAGGAGAGTGATATTTTTGCCATCCGTGAGGTCAGCTTCCAGCCTGAGGGAGATGTAGAGTGGAAGGAGACCGCCTACACACTCAACACAGACTCTCTGGACTGGGTAAGTACTGTATCTTGGACCATCTGTCTGCAAATTAAATATCATTACAAATACTTCTAAGTGTCAATGATAACTTGACTGCCTACAATATTCAATATTGGTCTTAATGCAGCTTTGGTAGAATTGTGACACACTTTTTAGAAAGCAACATGAGTTATAACCAGGAATTATGAGGTGTATTACTCTCCAGACACTGCAAACCTACTCCCACGACGGTTAAGGTGGCTGGCTTATTTAACCTTTATTTAACTAGACATGTCAGTTAAAACCTCTTTGGGCTGAGATCCCACTAACGGGATCGATATGACAACAGCCAGTGAAAGTGCAGGGCCATTTTAAAGACATACTTCTTGTTAATCCCACCACAGTGTAGGATTTCAAAAAGGCTTTACAGCGAAAGCAAACCAAACAATTATGCTAGGTCAGAGCCAAGTCACAAAAAAACAGCCATTTTTCCAGCCAAAGAGAGGAGTCACAAAAAGCATAAATAGAGAAATTAATCACTAACCTTTGATTATCTTCATCAGATGACACTCATAGGACTTCATGTTACACAATACATGTATGTTTTGTTCGATAAAGTTAATATTTATATTTTAAAAAATCTGTTTACATTGACGCTCAGTAGTTCCAAAACATCCGGTGATACTGCAGATGTGGCTCACATCAATTTACAGAAATACTCACAATAAACATTGATAAAAGATACAACTATTATGCACGGAATTATAGATACATTTCTCCTTGATGCAACCGCTGTGTCAGATTTTAAAAAAACTTTACGGAAAAAGCACACCATGCTATAATCTGAGTACGGCGCTCAGGGACCAAAACAACCCAAACAGATATCCGCCATGTTGTGTAGTCAACAGAAGTCAGAAATAGCATTATAAATATATACTTTGATGATCTTCATCAAAATGCACTCCCAGGAATTCCAGTTCCACAATAAATGTTTGTTTTGTTCGATGATGTCCATAATTATTCCAAATACCTCCTTTTTGTTCACGCGTTTAGCCCAGTATAGAATCAATCTTTAGGATGTTTTTAACATAAATCTTCAATAATGTTCCAACCGGAGAATTCCTTTGTCTGCAGAAATGCAATGGAACTCAAGCTAACTCTCACGTGAACGCGCATGTCCAGCTCGTGGCTCTCTGGCAGACCTCTGACTCATTCCCCACTCATTCGCCCCCACTTCACAGTAGAAGCATCAAACAAGGTTCTAAAGACTGTTGACATCTAGTGGAAGCCTTGTGAAGTTGACCCCATAGACACTGTGTATTCGATAGGCCAAGAGTTGAAAAACTACAAACCTCAGATTTCCTACTTCCTGGTTGGATTTTTTCTCAGGTTTTTGCCTTCCATATGAGTTTTGTTATACTCACAGACATCATTCAAACAGTTTTAGACACTTCAGAGTGTTTTCTATCCAAATATACTAATAATATGCATATATCAACTGGGCCTGAGTAGCAGACAGTTTACTCTGGGCACCTTATTCATCCAAGCTATTCAATACTGCCCCCAGCCCAAAGAAGTTAAGAATCAATTCTTATTTACAATGACTGCCTAACCTGGGTGACGCTGGGCCAAATGTGCGCTGTCCTATGGGACTCCCAATCACGGTCTGTTGTGATAGAGCCTGGAATCGAACCAGGGTCTGTAGTGACGCCTCTAGCACTGAGATGCAATGCCTTAGACCGCTGCACATGGTTACGGTTTAATTTTGAAGTTCTCACTGGCCGTTCCTTTGTGGTTTACCTCAGGCCCTGTATGACCACCTCATGGACTTCCTGGCTGACCGGGGGGTTGACAACACGTTTGCTGATGAACTGATTGAGCTGAGCACTGCCATGGAGCATCACGAATACATCAAGTTCCTGGAGGACCTCAGTGGCTTTGTCAAATGCAATTAATGTTTGGAATGAATAGATTCAACAAGCTGTGTATAAATAAATTCACAAACCAAACTAATTTCAGTAAGACACCATCCCCCTCTACATTGAAAATGTGAACAAATGGGAAGTATTTAAATTTGAGGGAAAGTATAGGCACTGATTGAAGTCATTGCCCAGTTTGGACATGTCAGTTATCATTTAGACTGTTGTATGAGTTTCTGCCGCTTTGAACAGTAATTTAATATTGAACTACTGCTTTGCTGCAAATTTATCAGCGTTGCAAATGCTTCTGTATTTTACTGTGTCTCAAAATAAGGTTAATGTATGAAGGCTGTCATTGTCATTTGTCAACATTTTGGAAGCATGTCAGTCACCACACAAGTCACTGTATGACAAAATAATATGTTTCACAAATGAGTGGTTCAGCATGATTTTATTTCAAATAGTATCCAAGCATGGTCAACTGACATTTTATAAAAGGTGTAATGAAGATCCAGTCAGTGTCATTGAAAATAAGAATTTGTTCTTAACTGACTTGCCTAGTTAAATAAAGGTAAAAAAAAAAAAAGGACAATCAGCCATGAGCATAGAACAGAAAAAAGTTGCTTACTTAAAATGATTGTGAGGAATATCTGGCCAGGACAACAAAATGGCCAACTATACTGAACAAAAATATAAATGTAATGTGTTGGTCCCATGTTTCATGAGCTGAAATGAAAGATCCCAGAAATTTTCCATATGCACAAAATGTTTATTCCTCTCAGATTTTATGCACAAATTTATTTACATCCCGTTTAGTGTGGATTTCTCCTTTGCAAAGATAGACCATCCACCAGACTGGTGTGGTATATCAAGAAGCTCATTAAACTGCAAGAAATTTACACAGGTGCACTGGGCACAATAAAAGGCCACTCTAAACTGCAGTTTTGACACAATGCCACAGATGTCTCAACTTTTGAGGGAGCATGCAATTGCCATGCTGACTGCAGAAATGTACACCAGAGCTGTTACCGGAGAATTTATTGTTAATTTCTCTACCATAACTGCCTCCAACGTAATTTTACAACATCCAACCGGCCTCACAACCTCAGACCTCGTATAACCGCGCCAGCCCAGGACCTTCACATCCAGCTTCTTCACCTGTGTGATTGTCTGAGTCCAGCCACCAGGACAGCTGGTGAAACTGGGGGTTTGCACAACCTAAGGATTTCTGCACAAATGAGAAGTAGAGACGTATCCTCTTTTATTGATGGCAATTTGAATGCACAGTGATACCATGACAAGATCTTGAGGCCCATTGCCGTGCCATTCATTCCCCGCCATCACCTCATGTTTCAGAATGTTAATGCACAGCCCCATGTGGCAAGGATCTGTACACGATTCCTGGAAGCTGAACATGTCACAGTTCTTCCATGGCCTGCATACTCATCAAACATGTCACCCATTGAGCATGTTTGGGATGCTCTGGAACAGCGTGTGCCAGTTCCCGCAACTTCAAACAGCCATTGAAGAGGAGTCGGATAACATTCCACAGGTCACAATCAACAGCCTGATCAACTATGTGAAGGAGATGTGTTGCGCTGCATGAGGCAAATGATGGTCACACCAGATACCGACTGGTTTTCTGATCCAGGCCCCTACTTTTTAAATAAAAAAAAAAAAAGATATCTGTGACCAACAGATGTATTCCCAGTCATGTTAAATCCATAGATTAGGGCCTCATTTTTTTTTTTTTCAATCGACAGATTTCCTTAAATGAACTGTAACTCAGTAAAATCGTTGAAATTGTTGCATGTTGCGTTAATATTTGTATTCAGTGTAAAAAGGGCATCTTGGTTTGGGAGGTTGGTAAACTTTGAAGTAACTGTCCAGTGTTTGAAGGTTTCTATGAAATATGACCTATAATTTATTACAATATGAGTGAAAGTGTTTTTCTTCCAATTTTTCAGGTTTTCTGTATTTTGCTTATAAAAAATATTAATGACCCTCCCGGGTGGCGCAGTGGTCTAGGCCACCAGAGTATCTGGGTTCGAGCCCAGGCTCTGTCGCAGCCGGCCGCGACCGAGAGGTCCGTGGGGCGTCGTCTGGGTTATGGAGGGTTTGGCTGGTAGGGATATCCTTGTCTCATCGTGCACTAGCGACTCCTGTGGCGGGCCGGGTGCAGTGCACGCTAACCAGGTCGCCAGGTGCACAGTGTTTCCTCCAACACATTGGTGCGGCTGGCTTCCGGGTTGGATGCAAGCTGTGTTAAGAAGCAGTGCGGCATGGCTGGGTTGTGTTTCGGAGGAAGCATGGCTTTCGGAGAAAAGGGGGTAAAAAATATATATATATATATTAACGCGAGTAGACTGCTGATTGGCCAGCTCGGAGGAAGTGTGTTTGGGGCAAAGGCACATCTCTGAGAGATTGAAACACTTACATATGATTTCCCTTTCCCCGACCATCTCTTCCACAACTGAATTCACGTAGAACTCTTCAAACGGCATACTTTTCCCATTTTCATCAATGATGTAGAGTGCTGTATAAAGAGAAAATACAGTACATATTATTCACAGTGAGAACCATACATTTTGGGGGTTTCGTCTCATTTTCTCTGTGTGTGTAATGTATTCAGGCAACATTAATTTGGTAAATTAAACTACCTTGAGACATGAGCTCCTGTTGGATCTCTTCAAACACTGCCAGTTCATCATACTCCTTCATGATACTACATCTGTGTTGGGAAGACAGGATTATAAAACAATTAACTAGTATCAATACATCTGCCTTATGTAATGTTACATGACTCATGTAGGATTAGCTGTAGATTTGTTCTATGTAGGAGTCATGTTAGCTATATGATTAACTGTCATGCACAGCCAACTGACAATAAACCCTCATCTCTCCTATGCAGTCTTTACTGCAAAGGGAAGGAAGCCCTCCGTTGGCTGACTGGAGTGCGTTCCACTCTTCCTCAATCACCATCTGGCCTTTGGTGTCACAGTGCTGAATCTCCCATTTGGCGGTACTTCTCCAGTAGCCCGGATCTGCTGTTTCTCAACCTGTCCACGCAACTCTGAGGAACAAACAAAGTTAACCATCAACAGAAGTTACACATCATCACCACCCCACCTCCCTCTTTTACCTTCTCCTCGAAAAGACCCACCTGGGTCACAGCACCAATGTTACCAATTAGGGTTCGAACCCATGTTTCTGGGCCCTCCATAAGGCTGTCGTCTGGAAGCTACACATCGTTACGGTGGTGATATGTGAATCCTTCCAAACAGCTAACCTTGTCTTGGCGATTCTTTCTTAGATCTTGATTCTGAAGAAAAGTGTGACTGATAAATGTCCGTGTTCAGTTGCAGGTGGTTCTCCAAACACCAGAGAATATTCAGAAAGATAGTAAAATCATTGTTTTGCTCCGAGTAAGAGTTTCCTTGCCATTTTAGCTGCCAGACATCTTTGCAGGAACTAGTGGTTTCTATGCGACTCGGCCACGTGTAGAAGTAGACAGTGCATCACACAGTACAACCAAAACAAAGATCTACACACAAGCAAGAGGCATTTCTTAGTTCTCACCAGATACAAAACATTCTGAATATTTTTGGGGGGAACCACCTGCAACTGAACACGGACATTCATAAAGTATTGTCAAGAAAAGGTTAGTTGAAAAAATGCTTCCAAACCTTTCTGCTAGTCAAGGTAGGTACTGAGATACTACTTGTAATAAAAAGCGCTATATAAATAAATCTATGATTATTATTTATAAGATACACTTTTCCCCCCGAATCGAGAACTTATAAAGCTGCTAAGACCAGGTTAGTTGGGGCTGCAGGTTGCCTAGTGGTTAGAGTTTGGACTTGTAACCGAAAGGTTGCAAGATCGAATCCCCGAGCAGACAAGATAAAAATCTATCGTTCTACCCCTGAACAAGGCAGTTAACCCACTGTTCGTAGGCCAATCTTGAAAATAAGAGTTTGTTCTCAACTGACTTGCCAAGTTAAAAAAAAGTTGGAAAATATTTGGTGCCATTTTCCATTGGTGTTAGACCGAGGTAAAATAGGGTATTTATCAGACATTCAGAGTTAGCCTATTTAAATGTTGACATCAATTTTCATTCCTCTGATTACTACGAAGGATCTATCACGAGTTAATGTTGCTATAATTGCCAACAGCATACCACTCTGCATACCACTGCTGGCTTGCTTCTGAAGCTAAGCAGGGTTGGTCTTGGTCAGTCCCTGGGTGGGAGACCAGATGCTACTGGAAGTGGTGTTGGAGGGCCAGTAGGAGGCACTCTTTCCTCTGGTCTAAAAAATATCCCAATACCCCAGGGCAGCGATTGGGGACACTGCCCTGTGTAGGGGTGTTGTCTTTCAGATGGGATGTTAAATGGGTGTCCTGACTCTCTGAGGTCATTAAAGACCCCATGGCACTTATTGTGAGAGTAGGGGTGTTAACCCTGGTGTCCTGGCTAAATTCCCAATCTGGCCCTCAAACCATGAAGGTCACCTAATAATCCCCAGTTTATGATTGGCTCATTCATCCTCCTCCTCTCCCCTATAAAAATATACAAGGGCCCTTGAGAGTCTCAGTGATGTGGTTAATTCCACCAATTTTTTGTTTGTTTTGTTTCTATTTCAAAAAGGAGCTCAACAAAATAATCAAATTATAAAATAAAACTACTTTTACAATCTTTACAACGTAAAGTGTTGATTTGATAGTCAGGTGTTAGATCAACATGTTGATCAACATAACTAATCCCGGCGATAGGCTGATTTGTAATTAGGTATGAGAGGGGCTGAAACAAAAGCTTATACACACTCCTGCAATTCAGATCTGGAGCTGTCCACCCCTGTAAGTCATTTTCCTGCACTATGGGTACAATTGGAGGTGGGTTGGGGGGGGGATTCATTTAGATGGTAATGATATATAATGCATGCTCCAATCTCAGATAGAAGTTGAACTTGTTGACTGATGACAAGGCGGCAGGTGCTAAAAGGTGCTGCATGGTCAATCTGATATACGCATTGGCAGTGAAGCATTTATGCTGATACGGCCTCTGCAGAAGTCAGGGCATTCATACTTTTTGCACTTCGCAGAGCAGCGTAGAGCTGTTGAGTAGAGCTGTGTGAAGGAAGTTGTCAAGGAAGTGAGTTTGTTTATACAGGACGTAATGCCACCACTTACCATCAACCAATCATGTCAGTGCGTAACTATTCCTAAACCTCCGCATTGTTACAAAATTTGGGAGGTGTGGTGCGATGCGGTACGGAGCTCAATTTGGCCTCTGCATGCCTCCGGAGGTTCCGCTCTATTGTATCACACCCTCCATACAGAGCACTCAACCACATTTTCAGATCAAGCATACATTTGCTTTAAGAAGAAGAGAGCAGCTGCAGACCAGAAGCCTACAGCCAATGCAGCACTGGTTCACACCTGTTCTGTCTGTCGGGTGAGTAGTATTAGTTGGTACTGTATGTGTCTTTAGGATCCTCTCCATGTGTAGGCTATTGTACTGGCCTGTGTGGTACAGTCTTTCATATGTGTAGTAGTTTGTCACATTGTATAGCTTAGTTTATCATTTTTGTCTACTTTGAATTAAATCCAAGCCTGTTCCTCCATTTTGCACTTTACTTTTTTAGACGCAGACCCGAAGACATTTGAAGCAGCACTTTGAGAGCTAGCTGTCCTCAGTGCTTAATTTGTATTGTGAATGGATCATTTGTGGAAATGCTGTGATCACTTATCTTCTTTAACGATGTGATTCACAGACAAATGATGACCATGATTTGAATGCTGCAACTGAGACGGAATGACTTTGAGGGATACATGCTGAGACCCCGAGTATGACTGGACTTGGGCCAGGTATTTGTGACAACGACCTAAAAGGGGTAAGGAAGCACAACAACACACCATTTAATGTTTATTATATGGCCAACCATCCCTCTAGCTACCCCTTATTCCACAATATGCCTTTTATGACCCATGGTCCCTCAACTTCCAAAACTTTGGAACTCTCCATCTTAACTCTATAAACCCACCCTATTTTCACCAAGTTCCCCTGTGCTGCTTCCTTCACTTGTTCTTCTCTTGATTGGATGACATCTAGACTGAGTAACACATTTAAAAGTGTTGATGTGTACTGTTTAGGCTACCTTTTTCACGTGTGTAATGATGTCCTGCATATTCTGGGGTTTACTGAATGCAGTGTTGAATGTGCTGCAATCAAATGGCAGTAGCAACATGGACCTGTTAAATTGACAAGGGTGTTGATATAGCTGTGTTTAGGCTTGGCTTCCCGGTTTGGAGTCTGTTAAGTGTGTTTCTCATTCTGCTGGATTTGACCTGGTATTTTATATAAAACCTACCTTACGCATTCAGTTGTTTCTCCATTTGTATCTCACCAACCAAAAATCACAATATGCTGTTTTACATTTTGTGTTATTTCTGCAAAAAATGTAAAAGCAGAAGAATCTGTACACTCTCGGATAAAATTAACAGTTCATATGGTGCTCTTCGATGTCCCAGGTTTGTGGCAGGAATAAATCATTTAATCTTTACTTCAAGTCAGATGTTTATATGTTATGTTTAAAAGGCGTATTCATTGTTTACTATTTAGATTTATTTAAATCAATGTAATTGCTTTAATCTGTGATCTTTTTCTCTCTTTCTTTCTCTCGGAGGACCTGAGCCCTAGGACCATGCCTAAGGACTACCTAGCCTGATGACTACTTCCTGTCCCCAGTCCACCTGGTCGTGCTGCTGCTCCAGTTTCAACTGTTCTGCCTGCGGCTATAGAACCCTGACCAGTTCACCGGACGTGCTACCTGTCCCAGACCTGCTGTTTTCAACTCTCTAGAGACAGCAGAAGCGGTAGAGATCCTCTGAATGATCGGCTATGAAAAGCCAACTGACATTTACTCCTGAGGTGCTGACCTGTTGCACCCTCTACAACCACTGTGATTATTATTATTTGACCCTGCTGGTCATCTATGAACATTTGAACATCTTGGCCATGTTCTGTTATAATCTCCCCCCGGCACAGCCAGAAGAGGGCTGGCCACCCCTCATAGCCTGGTTCCTCTCTAGGTTTCTTCCAAGGTTCTTTCTAGGGAGTTTTTCCTAGCCACTGTGCTTCTACACCTGCATTGCTTGCTGTTTGGTGTTTTAGGCTCGGTTTCTGTACAGCACTTTGTGACATCAGCTGATGTAATTTGATCAATTGATTAATTGTTGCTGTTCAGGTGTTTGATGTGGTGGCTAGGTGCATTCTTGTCAAATAAATATGCCAACTAAATATGCTTATTCATTCATGATTATGGATACATTCTGCAATTAGTTCATCTGGCTTTGAATCTACAACAGAACATGTCAACATGTTAGTTCCATATTGTTTTAATACATCAGTACACCATGAATTGAAATATGGTGCCTTCAGAAAGTATTCATACCCCTTTACTTATTCCGTATTTTGTTGTGTTACAGTCTGAATTCAAAATCAATTAAATAGATTTTTTCTCACCCATCAACACACAATACCCCATAATGACAAAGTGATAACATGTTTTAGAAATGTTTGCAAATTGAGCTCAGGTTTGTCCAATTTCCTTTGATCATCTTTGAAATGTCACTACATGATTGAAGTCCACCTTTGGCAAATTCAGTTGTTTGAATTGGATTTAGAAAGAATATACAGTACCAGTCAAAAGTTTGGACACACCTATTCATTCAAGGGTTTTTCGACCTGGCGTGAAGCGTTGATAACCATCTCTCGGACAAAGTTACTTTTATCAATATATTGGTCTCTATTTACTCTCAGATTGTAAAAGGCTAAATTAGCATGTCCTGCACGTCATCTCCAGCTGACACTGTCAGCTGTCAGCTAGCTAGCTACAGTACAAGCTACTTTGATCCAAAATGAAAAACAGTCAAGTCAAAAGTTTGGACACACCTACTCATTCAAGGGCTTTTCATTATTTTCACTATTTTCTACAGTGTAGAATAATAGTGAAGACATCACAACTATGAAATAACACATATGGAATCATGTAGTAACCAAAAAGAAGTGTAAAACAAATCAAAATATGTTATCTTTGACGTTCTTCAAAGCAGCCACCATTTGCCTTGATGACAGCTTTGCAAACTCTTGCCATTCTCTCAAATAGCTTCACCTGTAATGCTTTTCCAACAGTCTTGAAGGAGTTCCCACATATGCTGAGCACTTGTTGGCTGCTTTTCTTTCACTCTGTGGTCCAACTAATCCCAAACCATCTCAACTGGGTTGAGGTCGGGTGATTGAGAAGGCCAGGTCATCTGATGCAGCACTCCATCACTCTCCTTCTTGGTCAAATATCCCTTTTCCTGTTTAAAAAAACAAATGACAGTCTCACTAAGCGCAAACCAGATAGGATGGCGTATCGCTTCAGAATGCTGTGGTAGCCATGCTTGTTAAGTGTGCCTTGAATTCTAAATAAATCACTGACAGTGTAACCAGCAAAGCACCCCCACACCATCACCCCTCCTCCATGTTTCACGGTGGTAGCCACACATGCGGAGGTCATCCGTTCACCTACTCTGCGTCTCACAAAGACACGGTGGGTGGAACCAATAATCTCACATTTGGACTCATCAGACCAAAGGACAGATTTCCACCAGTCTAATGTCCATTGCTTGTGTTTCTTGGCCCAAGCAAGTTTCTCATTATTATTGGTGTCCTTTAGTAGTGATTTCTTTGCAGCAACTCGACCATGAAGACCTGATTCACGCAATCTTCATGGACAGTTGATGTGGAGATGTGTCTGTTACTTGAATTCTGTGACGCATTATTTATTATTTGGGCTGCAATTTCTGAGGCTGGTAACTCTAATGAATTGATCTGCTGCAGCAGAGGTAAATCTGGGTCTTCCATTTCTGTGGCAGTTGTCATGAGAGCCAGTTTCATCATAGCGTTTGATGATTCTTGAAATTTTCTGCATTGACTGACCTTCATGTCTTAAAGTAAGGATGGACTGTCGTTTGTCTTTGCTTATTTGAGCTGTTCTTGCCATAATATGGACTTGGTCTTTTGCCAAATAGGGCTATCTTCTGTATACCACCCCTACTTTGTCACAACACAACTGATTGGCTTAAATGCATCGAGGACAGAAATTCAACAAATTAACTTCTAACAAGTCCAGGTGACTGACTACCTCATGAAGCTGGTTGAAAGAATGCCAAGAGCGTGAATGCAAAGGGTGTGTACTTTGAAGAATCTCAAATAGAAAATATATTTTTTGGTTACTACATGATTTAATTTGTGTTATTTCATAGTTTTGATGTCTTCACTATTATTCTACAATCTCACCATCAACAATCTCAACATAAAAAATAATAATAAACCTTGAATGAGTAGGTGTGTCCAAATGTTTGACTGGTACTGTATATATAAATGTCCTACCGTTGACAGTGCATGTCAGAGTTGAAACTGTACCTTGATGTCCAAGGAACTGTCTGTAGACTCTGAGATAGGATTGTGATGAGGCCTATATCTGGGGAAGGGTATACAAGAATTTCTAGAGTGTTGAACGTTTCCAAGAGCACACTGGTCTCCATCATTGGGAAATAGAAAACATTTGGAACTACACAGATCCTGCCTAGAGCTTGCCATTCGACCAAACGTAGCAACCGGCCAAGAAGAACCTTGGCCAGGGAGGAGACCAAGAACCCAATGACCACTCTGACAGAACTACAGAGTTATTTGGCTGAGATGGGATAACCTGCCAGAAGGACAACAGTCTCTACAGCACTTCACCAATCTGGGCTTTATGGGACAGCGGCCAGATGGAAGACACTCCTGAGAAAAAGGCACATGAGAACATGCCTGGAATTTGCTAAAAAGGCTTGTGAAAGACAGAGCATAAGGCAAAACATTCTGTGGCCTGATGAGACAAAAATGTAACTCTTTGGCCTGAATGCAAAGCACTATGTCTGGAGAAAACCAAGCACAGCTCATCAACCGTCTAACCATCCCTACAATGAAGAAAGGTGGTAGCAGCATCATGCTACGGGTATGCTTTTCAGGGGAAGGGAATTGGAGACTGGTAAGGCTAAAGGGAACACTGAATGGAGCAAAATACAGGCAAACCATTGATGAGAACTTGCTTCAGAGTGAAAATTATCTTAGACTGGGGCAAAGATTTATGTTCCAACAGGACAATGACCCCAAGCATACAGCCAAAGCAACCCTGGAATGGTTTCAGAACAAGAATGTAAAAGTCCTTGAGTGGCTCAGTCAAAGCCCAGACTTGAATCCCATTGAAAATCTGTGGAAAAGACTTGAAGTTTGCTGTTTAATGCCGCTCACCCACAACAAACTGTGGAATAATTCAAACTGTAAATAAGCCAACAAATATTAGTTTAATAAAATATCTAACAGTAAATAAAAATGTTCAATATAGGTAATTATCAATAAAAACTACCAATAAAACAATACGGAGCAGAACGTATGAGACCACAGCTCTGCTAAAACCATTGACAACTACATGCCGTTTTCAAGGTATTGTTAAATACATTTCGTTGTAAACTATTTCGTTGTAATATCATCACATCTTGAAGAGCATAGTCAGAACAAAAACGTTTAGATTATTTCATGCAAAACAATAATTAGCTCTATCATCAGTTACTACAGTAAGTAACTGCATGCTTTTCATGATCAATAAACATCAATTAATCATACCCCCTAAATAAATAAACAAATATAAATTGATCATGTACTTTCCGATACGTGAGGGTAGCCTATCCAGTTGGCATGTAGCTAGCAAGCTAAGCAAACAACGTGTAATTTAGCTTGCTTCATCAGAGATTGGGCTTTCCGGAAGAGTTTGACATCGGCAAGTCCTCATCCTGGTAAAGTTGTCAGTCGTCCTACTGTCATCACCACTATAGATGGAAAGCAAATCAAAAAATATTTGGATATAGCCATCTAGTTTATCCCTTGAAAGTTAGCTTGTTAACTAACCATATTGATGTGATCTGTTATTAGCTAGCTAGCCAATTTGATGTGGTCCTTCAACCAATGTAGCGTATCATGTCTGTCCGTAGCAATTGTGATTAAGCACTCTTAAAAACAATGTTGAAACGGGGATAATGTTAGCTAACTTCGCTTGGTAGGCCTACGTTGGTTGGAGAAAAAGTACATTAGGACTACTTACCACTATGTTTAGCCAATTGTACAACGTTTCTACCGGTAGCTTGCAAAGTAAACATTATCAGCTAACACAACAGTACATGGCAAATGCATGCTACTGCTGCTTGACAGGCAGACCCCACAAAGGATGGGAAATGAACCTAAACCACTCATACTTGTCAGGTATAGTTGACTATTATTTTATATCACTCAAATATGTTTACTGATCATGAAAAGCATGCAGTTAGTTACTTGCTGTATAACTCTGACGATGATGCTAAATGTGCGCAAATAATCGGAAATGTGATGTGATGAAGTGATGATATTACAACCAAATAGCATGCTGTTTTCAATGGATTTTGCAGAGCTGGGGGTCTCCTTGCCCCCCCAGCAGGCAAATCGAAAGTTTTTCACCATATTGTGACGTTTCAATGATAACTACCTTTATACAGTACCAGTCAAAATGTGGACACACCTACTCATTCAATGGTTTTTGTTTATTTTTACTATTATCTACATTGTAGAGTAATAGTGAAGACATCACAACTATGAAATAACACATGGAATCATGTAGTAAGAAAACTTGTGCTAAACAAATGAAAATATATTTTATATTTGAGATTCTTCAAAGGAGCCACCCTTTGCCTTGATGACAGCTTTGCACACTCTTGGCATTCTCTCAACCAGCTTCACCTGGAATGCTTTTCCAACAGTCTTGAAGGAGTTCCCACATATGCTGAGCACTTGTTGGCTGCTTTTCCTTCATTCTGCGATCCAACTCATCCCAAATCATCTCAACTGGGTTGAGGTCGGATGATTGTGGAGGTCAGGTCATCTGATGCAGCACTTCATCACTCTCTTCCTTGGTCAAATAGCCCTTACACAGCCTGAAGGTGTGTTGGGTCAATGTTCTGTTGAAAAACAAATAATAGTCCCACTAAGTGCAACCCAGATGGGATTTTGTGTCTGTCACACCCTGATCTGTTTCACCCCCCTCCAGGTGTCACCCATCTTCCCCATTATCCCCAGTGTATTTATACCTGTGTTCTCTGTTTGTCTGTTGCCAGTTAATTTTGTTTCGTCGAGCCTACCAGCGGTTTTCCCATGCACCTGTCTTGCTCTTGTTCCTGTTTTCTAGTTTCCATATTTTGACAATTCTGCCTGCTCTGACCCTGAGCCTGCCTTCCGTTCTGTATCTTTCGGACTCTGTTCTGGATCACTGACCTCTGCCTGTCTTTCACCTGTCGTTTGCCTGCCCCCTGTTTTTGTGACAAACTTTGAAACTGTCTGCATCTGGGTCTTCTCGCGTGGTAGCTGTGCTGGTTAAGTGTGCCTTGAATTCTGAATAAATCACTGACAGTGTCACCAGCAATGCACCCCACACCATCACACCTCCTTCTTGGTCAAATATCCCTTTTCCTGTTTAAAAAAACAAATGACAGTCTCACTAAGCGCAAACCAGATAGGATGGCGTATCGCTTCAGAATGCTGTGGTAGCCATGCTTGTTAAGTGTGCCTTGAATTCTAAATAAATCACTGACAGTGTAACCAGCAAAGCACCCCCACACCATCACCCCTCCTCCATGTTTCACGGTGGTAGCCACACATGCGGAGGTCATCCGTTCACCTACTCTGCGTCTCACAAAGACACGGTGGGTGGAACCAATAATCTCACATTTGGACTCATCAGACCAAAGGACAGATTTCCACCAGTCTAATGTCCATTGCTTGTGTTTCTTGGCCCAAGCAAGTTTCTCATTATTATTGGTGTCCTTTAGTAGTGATTTCTTTGCAGCAACTCGACCATGAAGACCTGATTCACGCAATCTTCATGGACAGTTGATGTGGAGATGTGTCTGTTACTTGAATTCTGTGACGCATTATTTATTATTTGGGCTGCAATTTCTGAGGCTGGTAACTCTAATGAATTGATCTGCTGCAGCAGAGGTAAATCTGGGTCTTCCATTTCTGTGGCAGTTGTCATGAGAGCCAGTTTCATCATAGCGTTTGATGATTCTTGAAATTTTCTGCATTGACTGACCTTCATGTCTTAAAGTAAGGATGGACTGTCGTTTGTCTTTGCTTATTTGAGCTGTTCTTGCCATAATATGGACTTGGTCTTTTGCCAAATAGGGCTATCTTCTGTATACCACCCCTACTTTGTCACAACACAACTGATTGGCTTAAATGCATCGAGGACAGAAATTCAACAAATTAACTTCTAACAAGTCCAGGTGACTGACTACCTCATGAAGCTGGTTGAAAGAATGCCAAGAGCGTGAATGCAAAGGGTGTGTACTTTGAAGAATCTCAAATAGAAAATATATTTTTTGGTTACTACATGATTTAATTTGTGTTATTTCATAGTTTTGATGTCTTCACTATTATTCTACAATCTCACCATCAACAATCTCAACATAAAAAATAATAATAAACCTTGAATGAGTAGGTGTGTCCAAATGTTTGACTGGTACTGTATATATAAATGTCCTACCGTTGACAGTGCATGTCAGAGTTGAAACTGTACCTTGATGTCCAAGGAACTGTCTGTAGACTCTGAGATAGGATTGTGATGAGGCCTATATCTGGGGAAGGGTATACAAGAATTTCTAGAGTGTTGAACGTTTCCAAGAGCACACTGGTCTCCATCATTGGGAAATAGAAAACATTTGGAACTACACAGATCCTGCCTAGAGCTTGCCATTCGACCAAACGTAGCAACCGGCCAAGAAGAACCTTGGCCAGGGAGGAGACCAAGAACCCAATGACCACTCTGACAGAACTACAGAGTTATTTGGCTGAGATGGGATAACCTGCCAGAAGGACAACAGTCTCTACAGCACTTCACCAATCTGGGCTTTATGGGACAGCGGCCAGATGGAAGACACTCCTGAGAAAAAGGCACATGAGAACATGCCTGGAATTTGCTAAAAAGGCTTGTGAAAGACAGAGCATAAGGCAAAACATTCTGTGGCCTGATGAGACAAAAATGTAACTCTTTGGCCTGAATGCAAAGCACTATGTCTGGAGAAAACCAAGCACAGCTCATCAACCGTCTAACCATCCCTACAATGAAGAAAGGTGGTAGCAGCATCATGCTACGGGTATGCTTTTCAGGGGAAGGGAATTGGAGACTGGTAAGGCTAAAGGGAACACTGAATGGAGCAAAATACAGGCAAACCATTGATGAGAACTTGCTTCAGAGTGAAAATTATCTTAGACTGGGGCAAAGATTTATGTTCCAACAGGACAATGACCCCAAGCATACAGCCAAAGCAACCCTGGAATGGTTTCAGAACAAGAATGTAAAAGTCCTTGAGTGGCTCAGTCAAAGCCCAGACTTGAATCCCATTGAAAATCTGTGGAAAAGACTTGAAGTTTGCTGTTTAATGCCGCTCACCCACAACAAACTGTGGAATAATTCAAACTGTAAATAAGCCAACAAATATTAGTTTAATAAAATATCTAACAGTAAATAAAAATGTTCAATATAGGTAATTATCAATAAAAACTACCAATAAAACAATACGGAGCAGAACGTATGAGACCACAGCTCTGCTAAAACCATTGACAACTACATGCCGTTTTCAAGGTATTGTTAAATACATTTCGTTGTAAACTATTTCGTTGTAATATCATCACATCTTGAAGAGCATAGTCAGAACAAAAACGTTTAGATTATTTCATGCAAAACAATAATTAGCTCTATCATCAGTTACTACAGTAAGTAACTGCATGCTTTTCATGATCAATAAACATCAATTAATCATACCCCCTAAATAAATAAACAAATATAAATTGATCATGTACTTTCCGATACGTGAGGGTAGCCTATCCAGTTGGCATGTAGCTAGCAAGCTAAGCAAACAACGTGTAATTTAGCTTGCTTCATCAGAGATTGGGCTTTCCGGAAGAGTTTGACATCGGCAAGTCCTCATCCTGGTAAAGTTGTCAGTCGTCCTACTGTCATCACCACTATAGATGGAAAGCAAATCAAAAAATATTTGGATATAGCCATCTAGTTTATCCCTTGAAAGTTAGCTTGTTAACTAACCATATTGATGTGATCTGTTATTAGCTAGCTAGCCAATTTGATGTGGTCCTTCAACCAATGTAGCGTATCATGTCTGTCCGTAGCAATTGTGATTAAGCACTCTTAAAAACAATGTTGAAACGGGGATAATGTTAGCTAACTTCGCTTGGTAGGCCTACGTTGGTTGGAGAAAAAGTACATTAGGACTACTTACCACTATGTTTAGCCAATTGTACAACGTTTCTACCGGTAGCTTGCAAAGTAAACATTATCAGCTAACACAACAGTACATGGCAAATGCATGCTACTGCTGCTTGACAGGCAGACCCCACAAAGGATGGGAAATGAACCTAAACCACTCATACTTGTCAGGTATAGTTGACTATTATTTTATATCACTCAAATATGTTTACTGATCATGAAAAGCATGCAGTTAGTTACTTGCTGTATAACTCTGACGATGATGCTAAATGTGCGCAAATAATCGGAAATGTGATGTGATGAAGTGATGATATTACAACCAAATAGCATGCTGTTTTCAATGGATTTTGCAGAGCTGGGGGTCTCCTTGCCCCCCCAGCAGGCAAATCGAAAGTTTTTCACCATATTGTGACGTTTCAATGATAACTACCTTTATACAGTACCAGTCAAAATGTGGACACACCTACTCATTCAATGGTTTTTGTTTATTTTTACTATTATCTACATTGTAGAGTAATAGTGAAGACATCACAACTATGAAATAACACATGGAATCATGTAGTAAGAAAACTTGTGCTAAACAAATGAAAATATATTTTATATTTGAGATTCTTCAAAGGAGCCACCCTTTGCCTTGATGACAGCTTTGCACACTCTTGGCATTCTCTCAACCAGCTTCACCTGGAATGCTTTTCCAACAGTCTTGAAGGAGTTCCCACATATGCTGAGCACTTGTTGGCTGCTTTTCCTTCATTCTGCGATCCAACTCATCCCAAATCATCTCAACTGGGTTGAGGTCGGATGATTGTGGAGGTCAGGTCATCTGATGCAGCACTTCATCACTCTCTTCCTTGGTCAAATAGCCCTTACACAGCCTGAAGGTGTGTTGGGTCAATGTTCTGTTGAAAAACAAATAATAGTCCCACTAAGTGCAACCCAGATGGGATTTTGTGTCTGTCACACCCTGATCTGTTTCACCCCCCTCCAGGTGTCACCCATCTTCCCCATTATCCCCAGTGTATTTATACCTGTGTTCTCTGTTTGTCTGTTGCCAGTTAATTTTGTTTCGTCGAGCCTACCAGCGGTTTTCCCATGCACCTGTCTTGCTCTTGTTCCTGTTTTCTAGTTTCCATATTTTGACAATTCTGCCTGCTCTGACCCTGAGCCTGCCTTCCGTTCTGTATCTTTCGGACTCTGTTCTGGATCACTGACCTCTGCCTGTCTTTCACCTGTCGTTTGCCTGCCCCCTGTTTTTGTGACAAACTTTGAAACTGTCTGCATCTGGGTCTTCTCGCGTGGTAGCTGTGCTGGTTAAGTGTGCCTTGAATTCTGAATAAATCACTGACAGTGTCACCAGCAATGCACCCCACACCATCACACCTCCTTCTTGGTCAAATATCCCTTTTCCTGTTTAAAAAAACAAATGACAGTCTCACTAAGCGCAAACCAGATAGGATGGCGTATCGCTTCAGAATGCTGTGGTAGCCATGCTTGTTAAGTGTGCCTTGAATTCTAAATAAATCACTGACAGTGTAACCAGCAAAGCACCCCCACACCATCACCCCTCCTCCATGTTTCACGGTGGTAGCCACACATGCGGAGGTCATCCGTTCACCTACTCTGCGTCTCACAAAGACACGGTGGGTGGAACCAATAATCTCACATTTGGACTCATCAGACCAAAGGACAGATTTCCACCAGTCTAATGTCCATTGCTTGTGTTTCTTGGCCCAAGCAAGTTTCTCATTATTATTGGTGTCCTTTAGTAGTGATTTCTTTGCAGCAACTCGACCATGAAGACCTGATTCACGCAATCTTCATGGACAGTTGATGTGGAGATGTGTCTGTTACTTGAATTCTGTGACGCATTATTTATTATTTGGGCTGCAATTTCTGAGGCTGGTAACTCTAATGAATTGATCTGCTGCAGCAGAGGTAAATCTGGGTCTTCCATTTCTGTGGCAGTTGTCATGAGAGCCAGTTTCATCATAGCGTTTGATGATTCTTGAAATTTTCTGCATTGACTGACCTTCATGTCTTAAAGTAAGGATGGACTGTCGTTTGTCTTTGCTTATTTGAGCTGTTCTTGCCATAATATGGACTTGGTCTTTTGCCAAATAGGGCTATCTTCTGTATACCACCCCTACTTTGTCACAACACAACTGATTGGCTTAAATGCATCGAGGACAGAAATTCAACAAATTAACTTCTAACAAGTCCAGGTGACTGACTACCTCATGAAGCTGGTTGAAAGAATGCCAAGAGCGTGAATGCAAAGGGTGTGTACTTTGAAGAATCTCAAATAGAAAATATATTTTTTGGTTACTACATGATTTAATTTGTGTTATTTCATAGTTTTGATGTCTTCACTATTATTCTACAATCTCACCATCAACAATCTCAACATAAAAAATAATAATAAACCTTGAATGAGTAGGTGTGTCCAAATGTTTGACTGGTACTGTATATATAAATGTCCTACCGTTGACAGTGCATGTCAGAGTTGAAACTGTACCTTGATGTCCAAGGAACTGTCTGTAGACTCTGAGATAGGATTGTGATGAGGCCTATATCTGGGGAAGGGTATACAAGAATTTCTAGAGTGTTGAACGTTTCCAAGAGCACACTGGTCTCCATCATTGGGAAATAGAAAACATTTGGAACTACACAGATCCTGCCTAGAGCTTGCCATTCGACCAAACGTAGCAACCGGCCAAGAAGAACCTTGGCCAGGGAGGAGACCAAGAACCCAATGACCACTCTGACAGAACTACAGAGTTATTTGGCTGAGATGGGATAACCTGCCAGAAGGACAACAGTCTCTACAGCACTTCACCAATCTGGGCTTTATGGGACAGCGGCCAGATGGAAGACACTCCTGAGAAAAAGGCACATGAGAACATGCCTGGAATTTGCTAAAAAGGCTTGTGAAAGACAGAGCATAAGGCAAAACATTCTGTGGCCTGATGAGACAAAAATGTAACTCTTTGGCCTGAATGCAAAGCACTATGTCTGGAGAAAACCAAGCACAGCTCATCAACCGTCTAACCATCCCTACAATGAAGAAAGGTGGTAGCAGCATCATGCTACGGGTATGCTTTTCAGGGGAAGGGAATTGGAGACTGGTAAGGCTAAAGGGAACACTGAATGGAGCAAAATACAGGCAAACCATTGATGAGAACTTGCTTCAGAGTGAAAATTATCTTAGACTGGGGCAAAGATTTATGTTCCAACAGGACAATGACCCCAAGCATACAGCCAAAGCAACCCTGGAATGGTTTCAGAACAAGAATGTAAAAGTCCTTGAGTGGCTCAGTCAAAGCCCAGACTTGAATCCCATTGAAAATCTGTGGAAAAGACTTGAAGTTTGCTGTTTAATGCCGCTCACCCACAACAAACTGTGGAATAATTCAAACTGTAAATAAGCCAACAAATATTAGTTTAATAAAATATCTAACAGTAAATAAAAATGTTCAATATAGGTAATTATCAATAAAAACTACCAATAAAACAATACGGAGCAGAACGTATGAGACCACAGCTCTGCTAAAACCATTGACAACTACATGCCGTTTTCAAGGTATTGTTAAATACATTTCGTTGTAAACTATTTCGTTGTAATATCATCACATCTTGAAGAGCATAGTCAGAACAAAAACGTTTAGATTATTTCATGCAAAACAATAATTAGCTCTATCATCAGTTACTACAGTAAGTAACTGCATGCTTTTCATGATCAATAAACATCAATTAATCATACCCCCTAAATAAATAAACAAATATAAATTGATCATGTACTTTCCGATACGTGAGGGTAGCCTATCCAGTTGGCATGTAGCTAGCAAGCTAAGCAAACAACGTGTAATTTAGCTTGCTTCATCAGAGATTGGGCTTTCCGGAAGAGTTTGACATCGGCAAGTCCTCATCCTGGTAAAGTTGTCAGTCGTCCTACTGTCATCACCACTATAGATGGAAAGCAAATCAAAAAATATTTGGATATAGCCATCTAGTTTATCCCTTGAAAGTTAGCTTGTTAACTAACCATATTGATGTGATCTGTTATTAGCTAGCTAGCCAATTTGATGTGGTCCTTCAACCAATGTAGCGTATCATGTCTGTCCGTAGCAATTGTGATTAAGCACTCTTAAAAACAATGTTGAAACGGGGATAATGTTAGCTAACTTCGCTTGGTAGGCCTACGTTGGTTGGAGAAAAAGTACATTAGGACTACTTACCACTATGTTTAGCCAATTGTACAACGTTTCTACCGGTAGCTTGCAAAGTAAACATTATCAGCTAACACAACAGTACATGGCAAATGCATGCTACTGCTGCTTGACAGGCAGACCCCACAAAGGATGGGAAATGAACCTAAACCACTCATACTTGTCAGGTATAGTTGACTATTATTTTATATCACTCAAATATGTTTACTGATCATGAAAAGCATGCAGTTAGTTACTTGCTGTATAACTCTGACGATGATGCTAAATGTGCGCAAATAATCGGAAATGTGATGTGATGAAGTGATGATATTACAACCAAATAGCATGCTGTTTTCAATGGATTTTGCAGAGCTGGGGGTCTCCTTGCCCCCCCAGCAGGCAAATCGAAAGTTTTTCACCATATTGTGACGTTTCAATGATAACTACCTTTATACAGTACCAGTCAAAATGTGGACACACCTACTCATTCAATGGTTTTTGTTTATTTTTACTATTATCTACATTGTAGAGTAATAGTGAAGACATCACAACTATGAAATAACACATGGAATCATGTAGTAAGAAAACTTGTGCTAAACAAATGAAAATATATTTTATATTTGAGATTCTTCAAAGGAGCCACCCTTTGCCTTGATGACAGCTTTGCACACTCTTGGCATTCTCTCAACCAGCTTCACCTGGAATGCTTTTCCAACAGTCTTGAAGGAGTTCCCACATATGCTGAGCACTTGTTGGCTGCTTTTCCTTCATTCTGCGATCCAACTCATCCCAAATCATCTCAACTGGGTTGAGGTCGGATGATTGTGGAGGTCAGGTCATCTGATGCAGCACTTCATCACTCTCTTCCTTGGTCAAATAGCCCTTACACAGCCTGAAGGTGTGTTGGGTCAATGTTCTGTTGAAAAACAAATAATAGTCCCACTAAGTGCAACCCAGATGGGATTTTGTGTCTGTCACACCCTGATCTGTTTCACCCCCCTCCAGGTGTCACCCATCTTCCCCATTATCCCCAGTGTATTTATACCTGTGTTCTCTGTTTGTCTGTTGCCAGTTAATTTTGTTTCGTCGAGCCTACCAGCGGTTTTCCCATGCACCTGTCTTGCTCTTGTTCCTGTTTTCTAGTTTCCATATTTTGACAATTCTGCCTGCTCTGACCCTGAGCCTGCCTTCCGTTCTGTATCTTTCGGACTCTGTTCTGGATCACTGACCTCTGCCTGTCTTTCACCTGTCGTTTGCCTGCCCCCTGTTTTTGTGACAAACTTTGAAACTGTCTGCATCTGGGTCTTCTCGCGTGGTAGCTGTGCTGGTTAAGTGTGCCTTGAATTCTGAATAAATCACTGACAGTGTCACCAGCAATGCACCCCACACCATCACACCTCCTTCTCCATGCTTCACAGTGGGAACCACACATGCGGAGATCATCCGTTCACCTACTCTGCATCTCACAAAGATACTGCTGTTGGAACCAAAAATCATCAGACCAAAGGACAGATTTCCACCGGTCTATCTCGTGCTCGTGTTTCTTGGTCCAAGCAAGTCTCTTCCTCTTATTGTTGTCCTTTAGCAGTGGTTTCTTTGCAACAATTCGACCATGAAGGCATGATTCACGCAGTCTCCTTTGAACTTGATGTTGAGATGTGTCTGTTATTTTAATTCCGTGAAGCATTTATTTGGGCTGCAATTTCTGAGGCTGGTAACTGTAAGGAACTTATCCTCTGCAGCAGATGTAACTCTGGCTCTTCCTTTCATGTGGCGGACCTCATGAGAGCCATCATAGCGCTTGATGGTTTTTGCGATTGCACTTGAAGAAACTTTAAAAGTTCTTGAAATGTTCCGCATTGACTGACATTCATGTCTTAAATAATGATGGACTGTCATTTCTCTTTGCTTATATGAGCTGTTATTACCATAATATGGACTTGGTCTTTTACCAAATAGGGCTATCTTCTGTATACCTACCTTGTCACAACACAACTGATTGGCTCCAATGCATTAAGAAGGAAAGCAATTCCACCAATGAACTTTTAACAAGGCACACCTGTTAATTGAAATGCATTCCAGGTGACTACCTCATGGAGCTGGTTGAGAGAATGCCAAGAATATAGTATATTGAAACTATGAAACTTTATTCATTTTTTAAAGAATGTCCAAATATTAATTGTTGACATTAACAAAATTGAGCAGATTGGACTAGAATGGGGCATAGCCTACTGAACTTATCATCCACTGTTCCAGATAAGTTGTTGTAAGAAAGAGTGGCCTCCTTTCAGCTGGTTCCCAGCCTCATAACAGGACATTTACATGGCATGGGACAACACATCTGATTTTGTGCCACACTAGAGGCTAGTGGAGCCAGTTTTGGATTGGATGTATCCCATGCTTTCCAGGTTACATCTGTCAACTTCGGCATGTTCTGCGCTTACTCAAATGCCACAGTGATTGGCCAAGTTAGAATTGGACCAAAGTTGACCAAGATAAAGTTAGTTTTATACTGGATATTCAGTGCTATTCTGTTTTCTCTCACCAATATATATATATTGAACCAAGCATGCCAGGACTATGAAGATGGTATGTTCTGAATCAGTAGTGTATGGAGAATTTTTCAAATTGATTATATATTTATTTTTATAAGATAGGTGAGAGGGGGAATTGGCAAGGAGGGGTAGTTTGAGGTGGGATTTGTCCTGGTGTTTAAACAAAACATGCCATAACTATGAAAATTATATATTCTAAAATGGGGGTTGGATGGACAAAAAACTGCTTTTGTGGGTGGAAATTTTGAGAAGAAAAAAAATATTCCAGCTTTCAATCTACACAAAGCGTGCCATGACTATGAAAATTATATATTCTGAATCGGGGGAGGATGGGGGAATAATGGCTCTGGTCCACATTATATTATGGTGGAAATGCAAAAAAATAAAGTAATGGCACGCTTTGTGTAAACTATTGAAGATTAAAAGTTAAATTGATGTCCATCTGACTATGAAAACTATATATTCTGAATTGGGGGAGATTCAGAATATACCATTTTCATAGTCATGGCAAGCTTTGGGTAAGGGGTATTGAAGATTGAAAGCAAAAAATATAAGCCAGGGATTTCCATCCTCCCCTGATTCAGAATATATAATATTCATAGTCTTCGAATACTTTGTCTAAGAGCTATTAAATATTGAATGCTAAAACAATTCAAAATAATTCACAAAAATAAAAGCTGTGGATTTTAGTCCATCCTCTGCTGATGTCCATCATCCCCTGACTAAGAATATATCATTTTTGTAGTAATGGCACACTTTTATTGAATATTAAAAACTAAAAATTGTATTAAATAAATACATTTCCCCCCGAAAAAGCAAATCTGTCGTTCTGCCCCTGAACAGGCAGTTAACCCACTGTTCCTAGGCCGTCATTGAAAATAAGAATTTGTTCTTAAACTGACTTGCCTAGTTAAATAAAGGTCAAATAAAAAGCCAGGGATTTTGGTCCATCCTCCTTCGAATTTTCATAGTCATAGCACGCTTTGTGTAAGAGCTATTATAGATTGAAAGCAAAAACATTTTTAGAACTACATTTATAATAAATAAAAGCCGTGGACTTTTGTCCGTCCTCCCCTGATTCAGAATATAGTATCATTTTCATAGTAATGGCATGCTTTTTTAAAGAGCTATTGAAGGTTGAAAGCCAAAATATTATTATAATATTTAAAAAAGTCTCTCTAGATAAAAAATAAAAAAGCATTGGATTTTTGTCCATCCTCCCCTGACTCAGAATATATAATGTTCATAGTCATGGCACACTTTGTGTAAGAGCTATAGAAGATTGAAAGCCGAAATCTTATAATAATAATAAAGTGTGGATATTTCTCCATCCACCCCTGATTCAGAATATACCATCTTCATAGTAATGGCATGCTTGGTTCAATAGCTATTGACAAGAGAAACCCCAATAGCCACCGAATATCCAATATAAAACTAATTTACCTCAGTCCAAAACCGGGGGAAAAGTTCATTGCAGCGCGGAACACGTTTAATTTTATATTGGAATGGCAATGGCAGAAATAATGTCCCCGGAATTGTCTCAGGGACAAGGACAAGGACAAGGAAAGCAGAACCAGCTCAACGACTTAGAATCAGATTCGGACCAAGAGGAAGATCATGCGGCGACCACCGGGACTGGACCGGCTGTTGCTGGCTCTTTTCTCCGCGCGCAGGTCATCCATAGCGGACACTTTATGGTGTCCTCCCCGCACAGCGACTGCACCCCGCGGAGACGGAAAAGCGGTGCTACGGTGCGATATGATTTCGATACGGTGAACAGGACTTGGTGTCAAACATACAGATTCGGTCCGCTAAGTTCTGGGAGCCTTAGCATCGACCCAACGCTGACCCGGTTATTTGAGTGTATGTCACTGGCTTACAGGTAAATAAATACCTCATTATTGATTATTGTATTGTTTACTTGTGTGTAAAGTTGTCAATGGTTTCAACATTTCCACGAGGGAAGTTGTCAAAGGTGTCTGTCTACATTTCCACACTGCATGAAAATTAACCACAGTACCACCAATTAAAAACGTTTTTGTTGCATCACTTCGCCAAAATATTGTCTGCCCTTACTGTAAAAGCTAGAATTACAAGTCTCCGTATATGCCTAATATTATTACACTTTCACAAAACAATTGATTGATACTGTATGTATAGAGAATGATTAGGCTTAAATAGAAATTACAAACTCAAAAGGTGTGTCTGTGTGTGTGTAGGCTGTGTGTGTACTGTGTGTGTGCGTACATGTGTGTGGTTGGGTGAAGGGATTCAGAAGAGCCTATTTGCGAAACTGTTTTGAAAATCTTGACAGAGAAGTGGACTTTGGTTTGAGTTGGCAGCCGGTATGTTATGGAAGATTACAGTGTAACTAAGGGAAAGGATAAGAGAGAGTTACCACAAAGACCCTGTGCCTGCTAGCTCCTCTCTATCCCCTTACCCTATATTCAGTGTTTTTCCTTTTGTAATGAAGAAAACAAACTGATGCCAACAGGGACTTTGGCATGCTGCAGGATATTTCACTGCTGATTAGTCTATACATTATTATTAGCACTTCCCTTTCTGTGAATCAATTACATCACAAGTATTTGTTATCAAATTTTTTAACAACCACTGGTTGATAGACAGTATACAGTATGTACAGTGTCCAACATTGTTGCCCACCTTCCATTGAGTAAAGCAACTGTTCTTGGCTGAGTAATGGACAGATAGCGACACACAAATATCCCAAAAACCTTGAAAATACAATATTTTCACCATCATCAGGAATGATAAAGGAAGGAAGGAAGGAGACAAGAATAGTTGACAAAATAGTTTTATGATACATTGGCAATTTTCAGGGGCAATTTTTCCATGCAATATTGCTGGCAACGGAGTGTTGAATGAGACACTGTCGCAATGATGAGCAATGGGCAACATGGACATGAATAATAGATGTTATATGAAGCATATATCAACTTATTAAAACTAAATTTCCCCATTTATTTACGAATCTCCTATAGCCCTTTCACTTTGCTTTTTGTTGACTGCCACATCTGTACTGGAATTTATCAGCTAACAAACAAGCAACAAAGGGGTGTTGGCCCTGCCCTGGGCACCCACTCAACCTACTGCCAGTCAAGTCAATGACAATGCAGACATAAGGATAATTAGATTTAGAAAACGTTTTACCTCACAATTCTAAGCTAGGAAGTGCAAACAGTATTCATCAAGCTAGCCAGCTAGTTAAATAAATAAAAAATATATAACATTAAATGTAAAATCTACATGACTAGCTAGATAGCGAATTAGCCTGTTTGTCCCATTGACTTAGCACGGGTTTGCGGTTAGCATGCTAATCGATTAACATGCGCACCACCGTGGATGTTTTCGGCAGTTAAACCTGACAAACTGAACATAGTATGTATGTATGTAATAATGTACAGTATCATTATATAATATTGTAGTGGAGTAACATATTGGATGTGAATGGCCAACAATTCATTCCAACATGTGAGTTGATTCTCTCTCACTTCAGCTCAAAAACAGCCGCCATGTTTTTCTCAGTATTTTGGAAGAACAGACTGTTCACATGACCAATATCTGTGCTCTGATTGGAGGATTCCTACACATTTCCCACTAGGTGGAGCTGCCGATCAAGAGTCGCAAGATAATAAAAAATTGCTAATTTTCAATGTAAATTAGTTGCAGCAACCATTGCTGGCAACATTGCTCAGCAATATTGTATTGGGTCTTGGTTAGAAGGGATCCAGCTTTTTAAAAATTAACATCAGATTTGACTTTCGTAACAGGGTAGGAAAACTTATGCATCAGGTTAGGATAATTAACGTAGTAGTTTAGGATAATTAGGTTAAGGTTAAGAAAAGGGTTAGAGTTACCAAAAACGCAAAAAATATAAACTTTTGACGTTCATTTTGACAAAAGCTGGATCCTTTCTAGCCATGACCGCAATTCATTTGGCCGCATATTGGCAGTGTATCATGTCCTTTTATCTGGGGAATTTTGATATGCAGCGCCACCGTGTGGACAGTTGTATTATTTTACAAATCCTCCAATTAGAGCACAGATATGGACTCCCGAGTGGCTCGGCGGTCGAAGGCATTGCATCTCAGTGTAAGAGGCGCCACTACAGTCCCTGGTTTGAATCCAGGCTGTGTCACATCCAGCCGTGATTGGGAGTCACATAGGCCCAGCGTCGTCTGGGTTTGGCCGGTTTAGGCCATCATTGTAAATAAGAATTTGTTCTTAACTGACTTGCCTAGTTAAAACTAGTTAGGGATAGGCGGGACGCAAATGTCTCAACTGGCCAATTGCCAGGGAAAATGCAGAGCGCCAGATTCAAATAAAATACTATAAAATAAAAAACTTTCATTAAATCACACATGTAAGATACTCAATTAAAGCTACACTTGTTGTGAATCCAGCCAACATGTCAGATTATAAAAATGCTTTTCGGCGAAAGCATAAGAAGCTATTATCTGATAGCCTGCACCATCTGCACCAGCAGTAAACAAAGGAGTTAACATATTTCAACCCTGCAGGCGCTACACAAAACACTGAAATAAAATATAAAACATGCATTACCTTTGACGAGCTTCTTTTGTTGGCACTCCAATATGTCCCATAAACATCACAATTGGTCATTTTGTTCGATTAATTCCGTCCATATATATCCAAAATGTCCATTTATAAAGCGCGTTTGATCCAGAAAAAACAGTTTACAAAAAACGCAACGTCACTACAAAATATTTCAAAAGTTGCCTATAAACTTTGCCAAAATATTTCAAACTACTTTTGTAATACAACTTTAGGTATTTTTAAACGTTAATAAACGATCAAATTGTAGACGGGGCAATCTGTGTTCAATACAGGAAAGAAAACAAACCGGCGCCACTTTTCACGTCTTGCGCAACTCACAAAAGTGTCCCCAGTTCCTAGTTGGCCTACTTCTTCATTGCACAAAGGAATAACCTCAACCAAATTCCAAAGACTGGTGACATCCAGTGGAAGTAGGAACTGAAAAAAGGTCCCTAAGAAATATCCCTTGGCAATTATTTTTTATTTAATTTTTTTATTTTACCTTTATTTAACCAGGTAGGCAAGTTGAGAACAAGTTCTCATTTACAATTGCGACCTGGCCAAGATAAAGCAAAGCAGTTCGACAGATACAACGACACAGAGTTACACATGGAGTAAAACAAACATACAGTCAATAATACAGTATAAACAAGTCTATATACAATGTGAGCAAATGAGGTGAGAAGGGAGGTAAAGGCAAAAAAGGCCATGGTGGCAAGGTAAATACAATATAGCAAATAAAACACTGGAATGGTAGTTTTGCAATGGAAGAATGTGCAAAGTAGAAATAAAAATAATGGGGTGCAAAGGAGCAAAATAAATAAATAAATTAAATACAGTTGGGAAAGAGGTAGTTGTTTGGGCTAAATTATAGGTGGGCTATGTGCAGTAATCTGTGAGCTGCTCTGACAGTTGGTGCTTAAAGCTAGTGAGGGAGATAAATGTTTCAGAGATTTTTGTAGTTCGTTCCAGTCATTGGCAGCAGAGAACTGGAAAGAGAGGCGGCCAAAGAAAGAATTGGTTTTGGGGGTGACTAGAGAGATATATGTGCTACAGGTGGGAGATGCTATGGTGACCAGCGAGCTGAGATAAGGGGGGACTTTACCTAGCAGGGTCTTTTAGAGGACATGGAGCCAGTGGGTTTGGCGACGAGTATGAAGCGAGGGCCAGCCAACGAGAGCGTACAAGTTGCAATGGTGGGTAGTATATGGGGCTTTGGTGACAAAATGGATTGCACTGTGATAGACTGCATCCAATTTGTTGAGTAGGGTATTGGAGGCTATTTTGTAAATGACATCGCCAAAGTCGAGGATTGGTAGGATGGTCAGTTTTACAAGGGTATGTTTGGCAGCATGACTGAAGGATGCTTTGTTGCGAAATAGGAAGCCAATTCTAGATTTAACTTTGGATTGGAGATGTTTGATATGGGTCTGGAAGGAGAGTTTACAGTCTAACCAGACACCTAAGTATTTGTAGTTGTCCACGTATTCTAAGTCAGAGCCGTCCAGAGTAGTGATGTTGGACAGGCGGGTAGGTGCAGGTAGCGATCGGTTGAAGAGCATGCATTTAGTTTTACTTGTATTTAAGAGCAATTGGAGATCACGGAAGGAGAGTTGTATGGCATTGAAGCTTGCCTGGAGGGTTGTTAACACAGTGTCCAAAGAAGGGCCGGAAGTATACAGAATGGTGTCGTCTGCGTAGAGGTGGATCAGAGACTCACCAGCAGCAAGAGCGACCTCATTGATGTATATAGAGAAGAGAGTCGGTCCAAGAATTGAACCCTGTGGCACCCCCATAGAGACTGCCAGAGGTCCGGACAACAGACCCTCCGATTTGACACACTGAACTCTATCAGAGAAGTAGTTGGTGAACCAGGCGAGGCAATAATTTGAGAAACCAAGGCTGTCGAGTCTGCCGATGAGGATGTGGTGATTGACAGAGTCGAAAGCCTTGGCTAGATCAATGAATACGGCTGCACAGTAATGTTTCTTATCGATGGCGGTTAAGATATCGTTTAGGACCTTGAGCGTGGCTGAGGTGCACCCATGACCAGCTCTGAAACCAGATTGCATAGCAGAGAAGGTATGGTGAGATTCGAAATGGTCGGTAATCTGTTTGTTGACTTGGCTTTCGAAGACCTTAGAAAGGCATGGTAGGATAGGAATAGGTCTGTAGCAGTTTGGGTCAAGAGTGTCCCCCCCTTTGAAGAGGGGATGACCGCAGCTGCTTTCCAATCTTTGGGAATCTCAGACGACACGAAAGAGAGGTTGAACAAGCTAGTGATAGGGGTGGCAACAATTTCGGCAGATAATTTTAGAAAGAAAGGGTCCAGATTGTCTAGCCCGGCTGATTTGTAGGGGTCCAGATTTTGCAATAACAAGTCAGGAAACAGAGAGAGGAAAAAAAAAAAATCTGAACAGTTAGTCCTCTGGGTTTTGCCTGCTACATAAGTTCTGTTATACTCACAGACATGATTCAACAGTTTTAGAAACTTCAGAGTGTTTTCTATCCAAATCTATGAATAATATGCATATCTTATATTCTTGGCATGAGTAGCAGGAAGTTGAAATTGGGCACGCTATTTATCCAAAAGTGAAAATTCTGCCCCCTAGCCCCAAGAGGTTAAATAAAAACAAATAAACTATTGGTCATGTGATCAGTCTGCCATTCTAAAATATTTAGGAAAACATGGCAACTGTTTTTGAGCTGAAAATCAACTCCTGTTTTGGAATGAAATGTTGGCCATTCACATCTGAAATGTTTTCTCCCTACAATATACGATCATGATATGTAAATACATACATACTGTGTACAGTTTGTCATGTTTAACTGATGAAAATATGCATGGTTGGTGCATGCTAATCAGTTAGCATGCTTACCGGAGCTCATGCAAAGTCAATGGGACAAACTGGCTAAATTAGCTAACTAGCTAGCCACGTAGCTTGTTAGCTAGCTATAGCCATTTACATTTAGTTTTCCGTTTTAGATATTTTTTGTATGTTTAGCTAATTTGCTAGCTAGCTTAAAACCATTGACATGTTACTAGCTTGATGAATTTCAGTACAGCTGTGGCAGTTAACTGGAAATAACAAGCTATAAATGAGTAAATAAATGGGGAAATTAAGTTTTAAATGGATTTATGCTTCATATGAAATCTATTATCATGTCCATGCTACTCATTGCTCCAGTGTCTCATACTCCTCTCCGTTTCCACCATCATTACTCATCAATATTGCATAAAAAATTGCCAATGTGTCATGGCCTTTAGAACTGCCCGAACAATGTCTTCTCTGTGTGTGTGTGTGTGTGTGTGTGTGTGCCACGCCATCAACAATGCTTGGCACAGAGAGGAAGTCTCTTCCTTCTACTACTCCAATCAAGCTTTTACAATCTGATAGTTGCTCCATGAATAAAACACACACGACCAGAGCCAAGAAAAATACTGCAGCCCTAAAGAAAGACTGCTACTAAATCCATGTTTCAGGTGTTTACTAGACTATATTCAGCAATAGACCTTTCTTTGATTGAGGAAGGAAGCTAGGAATATTTTATCATGCTAAGGATACAACAACACAGTGTACTAGCATAACCAATCATTCAATCTTTAAGCATAAGCAATCCATGAATGTATCCTGTATCAGTTTAAACAAAAGCTAGCTATTGCCAATGAAATGCAGCACTGAATCTGATAGGATACACACTATTAGCACAGGAATTGTTATTTATTTTTAATTTCCGCTGATGGATCTAATGAACATTGCCTTTTCAAACAGTTTTTCTGAGACGTCTTAGTGTTCGCTTTTTTTGTAAAGTGTTAACAGCATATTTTATGTCAGGTACTTTGTTAAAACAACATTTTACATAGAACATTTATTAATCACCCTCCAGATGGGTGAATGTTATGGTTTATTTAACCCATTAGCTTCATCAAGTCAATTTGTACCCGGTTAATGTGCCTCCTCTGCTGTTTTCCTGAACGTGGATGCTGGCAGGGTTTTCACTTTAGTTATTTGACATCATCCAGCATCCAGCCCCTAGGAAATGATTCACCTGGCTTCCTAGCAACCCAATAAGCACCAGCCATTAAGTGGCCCCTTCTCACCAACTCGTG